>NC_088713.1:63992113-64314613 GCF_963576615.1 Watersipora subatra
CTTTAACTATTACCTTGCTCTAGTGTCACTTTTTATATTTTCAGAGTTGTGCAATTAGCGTGAGCCATTGACTTGATTAGCCTTTATATATTTTATGTTTTTGCTACTGAAAGTTTGAGATTCTAATAAAAGTAATTTGTTTAAAAGTTTTTTAACTAAAAGGCCAGTATAACTCTTGAAATTAAATCTACACCTAAAATACAGTCCTCAAAATTTGCAAATCATAAACCCACCACTTTAACCACCAATCTAGCACTTATACATCTAGTTAATAACCCTAAAACAGAAAATCATCACAATGATCCCGCGAAGCAGAAGGTCGGCAAAAAACTTATATTTTATTAACAAAAGTTTTTCTTAACTTTTTATTAATAATCATGGCTGTTCCTATGTCTGAAAATATTTTGAATAGATTGGAAACATTTAAACAAGAAACTAATGAAAGATTTGATGAATTGAAAGAAAAGTTTTTTATTTAGCAAGAGCGGAGTATAGATAAAATACACTATGAAGTCAGTGAAACTCTGAAACGACTTGAGAGGAATTTTGAAAATAGGGTGACTCGGTTACGCAACACTGTTTAAGAAAGCTCAATCATCATCAACAACAAGCTGAGGTTACTCTCTGACTCTGATGCCAAAACAACTTTCGGCAGAACTCCGACCTTAAGAGATTTATGCCATGAAGCAGATGATGCAGAGGGTAAGTCATTTATTTCTGAACTTGTTTCAATTTGAATCCAAATAACTGGCTAAAATTTTTATTAAAGTGTTTCAATGGTGATTCCATCAAATTGACATGGCAAGAACTTCTGTGCAAATTTGAAACAAGTAGTGTTTTTAATTCAGTGCCAAATAGCAGGAAAATGGCTGTGCTGGATATTTACCTACAGGGTATTCCCAAGATATTCTATGACGAGATCATTAGCGATGATAAGTCGATAGAGTTTAGCAGACTGTGCATAAGACTTAGAACTAAACTATATGCTAGTCGCGGTTCTGATCAAGCTGTGCTGGAGGTATCGGTAACTCACCAGAAACCGGGTGAGCCCGTTAAGGATTATTACAGGAGGTTTCGGCAAGTGGTAGCCAATAATAGAGCACGCCTTTCCGACCCATTCGTATCATTACATTTCAAGCTTAATTTATGTGATAGTATAACAAAAAATATGCTCATAGCTTGAGAAAGTTCAATATAAAAGCTAGTAAAAATGGCATGTTCTGTAAAGACTGGTCAACAAGCAATTAATGAACTAAGCAGTGGCAAAAATAAAGCCACGGAAATTATGGGGTTCGACACGCCACCCCAAAACCGAAATTTTGAGAAGTCTGAAAAAGGGTTCAAAGGTCAAAATAACCCCGCGACAAAACAAACATTGGAAAGACTTGGCTATACTTGTGGTTCATATGACCATCTGCATAAATTTTCTCTGGCGTCTCGTCGTACAGGTGCAGCAACACTTTAAAATATTTTAGTGTTATGAGAATTGATTCCAACTTAGGTTGTTGCTAATTATTTAGTATTTATATGCCATTTTCATTATCAAATTGTTGGTAAAAGCACATAAAACATTACATACATTTATTTATTCAAAATAATATATTAATTATATTGCTCCAAAATGAGCAATCTGAGAGGTGTAAACACAAAATATTTGAAATCATCTCGAAATTCTGATCTAGATGCCACTTTTATCACATAGCCCACCTTCAAAAGGAATAAATCACTTTTTGACGGCTTTTTCATACCCTCCTGGTCTACTAAAGGTCAATTGCCTACAAAGCTTATGACTCATCGTGCTGGTCTGAGCGCTACAGTAACTTTCCATCAAAGCATTCGTCTTTGTTACATTTACGCATACCACTGCTAATGACTTGTGCACAAGATCAACAGCTAGCATGGCTATATCATGTATTGTGAGGGTTCTATAAATTGGCTTCAGCGCAACAGAATTGACATATGTCACCATCACCGTTTTACAATTATGCAGTGGAAAGCACGGGTGCGATAATGTACTAAATTTCTGTGGTACAAGTCAAAATTCAGCTCGTATGGTTTGTGTATAGCCCGACATTAGGAAGTATGCAAACATGAATTTCAGGAATTTTAAATCTGGCTATTGAGTGATTGCCCTGCATAGCATACGTTTCTGACCACTCACTTCGCCACATAACATGAGCAATATCAAAAGTGTGAGTAGTGTTCGGCATCAGTAGTTCGGTTGTAAAATCTGGGAAATGCTTTAGGTCTGTCAACCATATATGATTCAGTACTTATGGGGTCAGTCAGTGTGATTCGTTTCTTCAATCTAATCTGGGCACAAGTATATGATTATTTATAATTTATTACTTTAAATTTCGTAAACATTTGATACTGATTACTGATTTCATTTTGACTTTTGCCTCTTTCCGTGTCACGTTTGATAGAACTGTTGCTATTAATGAGTCTGCGATCCTGTGGGGATGTGAAAAATGTGACGTGAAATAGCAAAAGATTACTGTATTTACATTTGTGAACTGCTGATACCAGAATATGTTAATATAATCATAAGTAGAGGTTCAACTATAGCTTAACAGCATACTCTATAGCAATAGTTACTTATGTTATATCAACTGTTGCTAATCACGTCTATAATAACAGAGATAAAATAACAGTTTATATGAGAGTTCTTTACTCCTCGTTATCGAAACTTAGTTTACTCATTGTGGCCAGCTTCGCAACCTTGACTCAAAACCTTTATTCACGGTACCTTATTCACGGTAATCATTTCCAGATCCCTCTGTTTTGCTACCTTTTGGTTGGTAGCGTTTTTGGTTTTGTGTTAAGATAAGTAAGTAGAGATTTAGCTTTAGCTTAACTGCATATTCCGTATATTGGTTTGCAGCGATTTCGGTTTTGCTTTGATACCTTTGTGTATCAACACAAAGTGTCTAATCATCTACATTTTATTATACTGTCAGGCCAAAAAGGGGTTGGCTGGAAAGACCAGTGAGGATCCCGTGTATCCTAAAATTCAGTTTTCTTCTAAAGAGTTGTGTTCTTTATGCAGGAATCCCAAAGGAATGTGGAATCCAGAAACGGTAAGGTTTAAAAGCATCAGTACGTTGAGCTCTCTAGCGTATGAGCAGGCTTAAGCATGTATGTTTTGGTCTAAAACATCAATCAGTAAAATATTCTATGGTTTGAGTCACCAGAAGACATAACAATGATATAGATGTAGAGTTACTCTCATTGTGACCTATCACAGTTGTGTTGCTGTATCCATCAGGTTGTTTTCTATCTAAAACTATTGTTATTGTCACAGTCAGCTTATTATAAACCTTATCACTCAATCATGATTATAAGCACTGATGATAGAAACTTCCTTAACCTTATAAGTATGGATACACATCTCTTGTTTTCCTTTCATAGGTTGATTTGTTTGGTGGGTTGACTCTGTTCACTCATCTCGTCATAAACTAGACATAAAACGTTTTTGGTCAGCAGCCAGATCTGTTTCATTGCTGGGTCGATTTTTGAAAATTGCCTCCCAAATGTTTTTCTAACTTTTGTTCGAACAATGTTGATGGTGGCACAGGAACATCAGGTTGAACTGTCATTCAAGTGTGTTATTTCTACTGCATAGACGCCTCGCAGCGCTTCGTGTCAGCAATTCCCTCTGATAACTCCTCTTCTTTTGCACTTCACCTCCTTGAAAATTTGTTGAAGTTCTAAATTGCTTCAGATGAAGAATACGTGCCAAGAGTGGGTGAGTAAATCTCTGAAGCAGGATTCACCTTGGCCATTTATGCCTGCATTCCTTCATAATATGCATGGATTTTATCAGTTTTATCATCTTGTCAGTGCAGCCTAACTTTTTCAATACCATCTGGAGACCTTGTTTTGGGACCGCATTAAAGGCTTTGGGTGAAGTCATTGAAAACAGAATGCAAAAGCATGACATGTTCTAGACATTTGTCTTATATCTATTGAGGCCAAACACTCTAAATACTGTACTATATCCCTCCATTGGTTTAAACCCCTCCTCTCCTACAGGATTGGTCACGGTCATCATGTGGGCAAGGTCGGGGTTGGGTTATGAACATGTCGAGCTCTTTTGGGATGAACCCGAACATGGCACCAGAACAAAGAAATATGCCGAATAAGGCACCTTACAAATATTTACAAATTTACAAATATTATGAATAATGATGGTTATTTTGCTGATCTGCTGGTTTCATTTTGTTATCAAATAAATATATTTGTCTAATATTGTCACAGTTATGATCAGTCAGTTGCCATTCACAAGCATTCATGATATTAATAGTCACCATTTTAAAATGGCCCACATTTGGTTTTAGATCTAAAATTTGAGTATGAAAATTACACTGCATAACTTTGCCTGCTGTCCCTTCTTATTGGCCAGGTCAAACAATGTGACAACGATAAAGGACTTTGTCATTTTTTGGTAGGGTGGCAAAATATTTATCAAAAACTAGGAAAAAAGGCCGTTGTTTAGGTGAATTCGAGTAAATTATATTTAACTTTAAGCATATACTAAGACCTCTACCAATCTCAAATTTTGTGAAAATAGTTGATTTGAAATGTTTTATTTTCTATGGATTCATTTTTCTGGTTAGGTACTACCCCTACGCTGTAGGAAATCAATGTTTGCTGATTTATGGTTTGTTATCAGCGATCAACGCATATCTGCAATAAAAACCTAGACCCAAAAACCTAGCAAGGAAATGCAACCACCCCGTGATAATAGTGTTAGCCCCAAAACCCAGGTTAGTGCAATCTCAACGGAGCTCGATCAACAAACTTCGCCACCTGATGGCCGTGGCCAATCCAATGTCAATATTATTGACCCCTCGCAAAATCCATACTGTGTCTTGGACAACAATTCTTATTCTATGGGTCAGTTTCTCCATCAAATGTTTTTAGCTGGAGTGTTCCTTTCTTCTTTGGGTGAGAAGAAATACTTCTCTTAGACCATAGAAGAATTTCTTTATATTTCTGCAATGGGCAGTGGATGGTAGGCTTCGTTTTCTGATAAATGTGGTTTTGGTTCTGTGATGTATTGCTAGTGCTTAGTCCTTACTGGTAAAAGTTTTGCTTGGTTCACTCTGGTGCAACTCAACAGATACTGACTTCTTGCATCATTTCTTTCTTGAAGTTGCTAGTTTAACTTCACATCGTCCTCTCTGAACCAATCTTGGTGTCTTTCGAACAGTTGGCCCAGTACTTCATATGCTGCGTTTAATGTCACGGTTTTTAAAGTCCCACATCGTTCAGTGACCTCTTATTATCTTATGTAACTTTCATTTTTTTTCTCCTCTAGGCTTTCTCGAATCTTGCTGTCTTTTGGCTTTACAACTTTTAGGTTCTTTGGTGGTTTTGAATGGGTCTCCCCATGTTTCGTTTGTATTGTGACTGTTATCATAGAATAGCCTATGTTTTGGTCTGCCCATCATTATGTACCTCTATGAACACAGGTGTCTAAACAGGTCTCCAGTCTACTTGCTTTGTCATAACAGTTTAGTAGGTGCCAATTTTTGGACTTTTGACGCATCAATGATGTCTTATGATGACCCTTGTATGTGATGTATGCTCTGAGCAGAAAGCAAGTAGAAGTTCACCGATAGAGTTACATTTGCCTAGACCAGGAGCGTGCAACATGTTTCCTTTGAGGACCACTTTTCAATATTTGAACAATACCTAGGGCCAGCAACCCATAATTATGTAATCTAATGGAAAATTGTGTGTCGAGTTGAGGAGACTGAGAAAATGATGTAATATGAGTAAGTAAATTTCTTGCAAACAATAAATACAAATTATTATTAGCATGAATCTTTAATATTGGAACAAGAAGTTGAGACAAAAATAAAGCGCAGATCGGATAATTAGGGTGAAACTTGGTACTTTACACTTTTACACTACTTTTCAATGTCCGCTTTTACCGATGTAGTTGCAACTCGAAGTTGACTGGTCTGGTGTTCATCGGTGATTTGACTTCGGTACCTGTCTTTAGTCAATTTCATTTTTGAAAAAAAACTTCGCAACAAAATGTACTGCCAAAAAGTAATAACATGTTTTTAGCATGCAGCTCTAGTTTTGGATACTTTCCAAATACATATTTCTCATAAAAGTTATTAAATCATTATTAGTATAGGCTCTCCTCAAATCAGCGTGTGATTTTAATTCTATCATCTCCATTTTATAGCGGTCAGGACTGTCTTCAGGTACCATGTCAAAGGGCTGAGAAAGTAGTGTGAACTTAGGTTCACATTTCCTAAAATCAGTAAACTTCGTTGAAAATTCAGAATGCAACTTGTCAAGTTGTTTAGTATATTTTGAGCAATCTATCTCTGGCAGTTCTGCTTTTCTGACTGCTAAACGAGGAAAATGAGTAAGTTGTGTTTTACTCAGTTGATTCCGAAACAGTTGAAGCTTTTTTTCAAAGGAACATAGGTGTTCAAACATTTTGTTTACCAACTGGCATTTATCTAGTAGTTTAACATCTAAATTTGAAATATGTTGTGCGATGTCAGTTAGAAAGGCAAGGTCATTTATTGAGTCATTATCAGTTAAACAAGCAACATCCTGCTGCTTATTAACCATGAAAGTCACAATCTCCTTTCTCAGATTCCCAAATCTTTTCAGCGTACTAGCTCGGCTCAACCAACGCACTGCAAAGAAGTACACAACATCTAGGTAATCTCAATCAAGTTCTTCTAAAAATGCCTTGAATTGGCGATGATTGAGTTCTCGAGCACGAATGTAATTCACACTTTTAATAACACTTTTCATAGGCTATCAGCCGAGATATAAAAAGTGCTTAGTTTTTTGATTTCGTGGCCACCTCCTCTCAGATGGAAGATCCCTTCAATTTATACTAACTCAAGTATGTAGATTTCAAATCAGATGAGTTACTCTGGATTTGATTTCCATTTCATTGTAGAACCAAATTTGTGTATAAGTCAGTAGTTGTCTACACCTAATATATAAATATATGTGATTTTCTGGGCCAAATAGCAATAAAAATACAAGTTAGTGCAAATAACTCACCTGCATGAACAGTTTCAGCTCCCATGAGTTTGTCATGTACTGTCTCCGATTTTACAAACAAGTATCCGGTGTGTTTCTCGCAGATCGCACATACTCTCTCCAGTACAGGCTTACTTGAGGACAGCTTCACGTTACTTGCAGATCTTAATGTTTTCTTTGTCGAAGGGGATACTGAAATGTCTCCTGAGTCATCTGCCACTGACAACTGTGGTAAAAAATAAAGATAATTTTTCAAACCACATGACAAAACAGGGACATAACATGCATTCACAAGCCAAATCAACCTTACTGTGATGGTAACCCAATTAGACTGGAAAAGAGGATATCATATTTTATATTTTTTAATCTCACTTCTCAAGGACTTAACTGCAGTGAGTTTGTCTGTACTCTGTGCGAAAGGGAATTAAAGAGATACACTGAGAACCTGACACACTACATAATATGACAGGATTTTGGCAGGATTGGATAGTGCTACTTAAAATTACCTCTGAGTAGTTTCTCTTTGCTTTTTCAAGCTTGCTTTTATTAACTAGTCTGGAGAAGCAATTCTTGTTAATAGTTGCTCTAACCACCAGTGAATCTCCTTTTACTTTAGCACACACAGTCTTCTCAGGTTCTTTGTTAAGTTCCATCTGCTGTTGGACAGTATTCTGTAGCACTGAGGATGAATAGTCAGTTAAATTAATTAAGGCACCTTTGTTGCCTTCAAAGTGAGCCACACAAGCCATCACTGACAAGCAACACAGATGAATATCATCATGCTTACAGTTCTGTAATGTGATAGCTTGACCCGGCTGACCTGTTCCAATTATAGAATGAAATCTGATTGGTTAAGAAGAAAAAGTTGCCGAAAGGCGGTTAATCCTGTGTGCCACTGTAAAATGAGACAAACTGGTTTGTTGCAATAACTGCCTTTTTTCAGGACAATTGAAATCAGTAAATATCCTCAAGCAACTTTTTACTAATTCTCCATCCCTAAATGGCTTCACTTTTTCTGCAAGTAACACACAGACTTTGAAGCTTAGGTCAGTTACAAGCTCAGAGTCTTTCTTATATGAAGTAAACACCCCTTGTTGCTTTTTAATTGCCAGGGTCATCTGTTCCAGTTTGTCTAATCTAGCTTGGCCTAACGAGGTATCATGCATGGCTGAATGTATTGATCTGTAATGTCGTTTGATGTTGTATTCCTTCAATACAGCAATTGTAGCTTGGCAGACTACACGTATAACACCTTTGTGGTGCTCAACAACAAAATATTTGCTACTCAAGTCTTTATTGAAAACTCTGCCATTAACATCAACTTTTCTTAGTAGCATAGATGTTTAGTTACAAAAAAAATTCACTTGATTGTTCTAATACTATTGCAAAAAACTTTAATGAGTACAATCAGCTGGCACAGAACTGAGTAGAATCGATAAATTTCATTTAACTCTGTGATATAAGTTTAAGAAAATATTTCTAAAATATTTTAACAAAAATTTATTAAATTTTTGGAGAAATAATCTGGCCCGAGAAGTTAAACTTTATGTTGGGTATTTTACTTCATTCTAACAGAATGCCCAAATACCCTCCAGTTTGGAGCTGGTAGTGCCAGTTTAGTTTCCAGCAATACGATCCTCGAAGCAGGTTGTGTATTATCCGATAGCAGGTGCAAGTATCAGGTGCAAGTATCAGGTGCGACGGGTAAAGTTAATATACAGTAGATGCTGCTACACCGTAAACGATCTATTCCAGGAACCTTTACCTTATAGGATTATTTGTAGTAGTATTGAACTGTCAAGGCCATTTATTATGAGTGTAGTTGGTGAGTACAGTGACTATCTGTTAGTTATGTACACCCAGTCAACAGTTACCTGTGTCAGCTAATATTTATTTGATTGTTTTGTTTCTTCCAGGTTTATAATTTTTTACACTCACTCTATGCAGATGTTAGACCCTTCGTTTTCCTAAACTCCTCTCTCAGGCTTCGGAGCAAAAACGCTTGCCAGGCGTGGACTCACTGCGAGATTGGGAAACCAAAACAGCCATAGGTCATGCAGAGATATCGATGTGCTATTTATTGTATATCACATCCGCTATTGTAATTGCCGGTTTGTTCTATGTATTTTGTTGTCATCAAGAGAAGACTTTGACTGCGCCCCAGAAAGTTTCCCCCACGAGCTGAGTCTCACCTTGACTATCATAAACCAATTTACTAACCAAATAAAAAGCTATGTCACCAAAAATATTTATATTTTTTCTTGCAAATTTTGTGCTAGCATACATGCCATCTTCTTGTATGTAGAATTGTGTCTACTGGTGCTTCTTTTTTAGCCAATGAATTTTCTGCAGATCTGTTATAAGTTTTTACACTAGCTTTGCCAGAAAATATATCTCGGTACCGATATTTTTAAAATTAGCAATAAATCGCTGTAAATGATTGAGTGGATAATAACAGCTATAGTATTATGAGCACATGATGAGTTGTTGTAGTACTATGGGCAAGGAATCAATGAGTAGGTCCGACTTACTATAGCTGTACTAGGAGTAGTGGTTACTCTAGAGGGAGCCACAGTTATACTACGAATAAAAAGGATACTTTGTAGAAACATCAGTGCTTTGTGTCTGATGTAAGTTTATTAGAAACTTACATCAGACACAAAAACTCACAACATAAACTTACCGTGTGCCAGTGCGAGGCTCATGCTGCAAGATGTTGTTGGATAAGTCAGAGGCAATATCATGAAACTGGGTGAGAATTTATTGAAATTGGAGGATTTTAACTGACTGATACCAAAATCAATAAAATTGCAGCTGTTCTAGCAACCACAGCTGCAGGTGTTCTGCAGTTCAAGAATACTCATGTTTACACACACTTCGATCTTTTGAGTTGTTGGCACTATCGGTTATTGAAGACGACTCCAAATACACTTTGTACTCTCAATTTTGTACCTCATAAGCACTGCTTGTGCAGCTTACATGTCAACCATAGCTTCCATATCAACTGTTTAGTGATGTTTTATGCACATCCTGTAGTACTGAATAACATAAATGCAAGGGTCGTGGCCTTTCAGCCTCTACATGAAATAGATTCTATATTTCTGAGCTAGCTTTCCAGTGAAATTGTCAAATATAAACAGCTGACTAAGACACAATAATATATTTCTACATTGTGTTCTCATGTGGTCTATTGGGGTATTTCAACTAGCATAAATATTATTACCTGCAACCTAAGAGAACGTTATTATATTTTACGACTATAAGAGAAAGCCTCAACTTCCTAGTATTTCATGTGATCCATATGAATAGTCAGTAAATCAATAATTGCCCTTAGTACGCTGTTCTATGAGCTGTCACCTTGTGTCACAATATGTTTTATAGTATATGTACATTAAAACATTTAATGTATATACATGTAAAACACAATTTTAGTTTTAGTATACGAGTCATTCATAGCACTATTATAATACATGTCTTAGCTCTACCTTTTATTGGTTATACTTTATACATTTTATATTTCAACTGACTGAGCAATAAAACTATCAATATAAATACTTGTACACTCTATGAATATTCAAATTCCTTCTATGCTTTTAATGTGTCTGTTCTTTTTGTTACCAACTCATGCTTTTTACAGATTTTCTACAAATTTTTCTATAGTGCTAGATTTTTTTCTGTCAACTGCCCACTACTCTAAAAAAATATCTGTAGATCTTTGTGAGTGTTTCTAGATCTCTAAAAGTAACTTGTTCATCTAACACAGTAAACTTCATAACTACACAGGTGCCTAGTCATGTGAAAGTCTGGTAGTTGTCATCTCTCTGATAAAATTAATACCAAGCATTGTGTCAGATATTTAATCACCAACTCAAACAACACCTGGCATTTAGCTCTAATGTACACAATTTATATTATTGATTAGCTTATCAGAGATCTGCTCAACATGCCGACTGTTGCCATGAAGTAGTGGGAAGAACATATTTTTATCTTCATAGCTTTTAAAAATACCATTATATGGTGACAAGTGCATTTTCTGACTTAAATACTAAATAGTTGAATAGCTAAATACTGTAAAACCTTTATTTGAATGCCATGACGCTCTATTTTGCAACCTTTTCGTTAGAGTGGTTCCTTTATTAGAGGTAATGTTTAAATAAAGATTAGGGCTGTATTTTCAAACACCTTGTCAAGATGTTGAGAAGATAAATTTAATCCTTTCACTGGCGAACAAATGCCACCCGTGTTTTACACTTTTTTTCAGGCAGTGCAACAATACCTCTTTTGGATGCAATAAATTTGCTAGCTTAGCTCCAACTTGTAGATATCTAAATAAATATGCACTAGGAAGCTGATACACATGTCTACCAGTTGATATCTATTACTTACAATTAACCTACAATGGTTTAATAGCCTGCATTGCAGTTTATTGGAGCTTTAAAGTTCTATATTTTATTTTAAACTTCAAGATATATTTTCCTTTCATAACTATATTTAACAAGATCGAATAAAACCGTTTGGCACTCATTGATATGTTTGTTACAGTTTGCAGCCAAAACTAGCATTTTCTGTACAGCAGAAGTTATGAGCGTTGATCTGTGGTAGTTCGAGTTAGATAACGCAAGGACGCTATCTTATAATAGTTTTTTGCAGATTTGATCTAAATCTTTCTGTATGTCTAGATTTATTTTTGTCAACTGCCCACTATTCTCAAAAGATCTATGTAGATCTCTGTAAATATTTCTAGATCTCTAAAAGTAGTTTGTTTATTTAACAGAGTAAACTTTGCAACTACACAGGTGCCTGGTCTTGGGAGAGTATGGTAGGCGTCATCTCTCTGATAAAATTAATACCAAGCATTGTGTCAGATATTTAATCACCAACTCAAACAACACACCTCCTTGCATTTAGCTTTAATATATACAATGTATGTCATTGATTAGCTTATCAGAGATCTGCCGGCTGTTGCCATGAGGCAATAGGGAGAACATATATTTATATCCATCACCTGAAAATACCATTATATGGTGACAAGTGAATTTTTTGCCTACTCAGGAATATCTTAACTTTCATAGTAAGGAATTCCATATTTTTACTATTCTTTTTAAGAGGAGAATATGACGACTGCTGCCATAAAGCAAAGGGAAGAATTAATTTTAACTCAGTTATTTAGCCTATTTCGACACCTCTTCTTTGTCATGTGGTAGAAGGTGCTACTCGGAATCCACTTACACAATGATATTTACCAGTAAAGCTCTGAGACCATATAGTAACATGAACAATAGCTTTTATATGAAGTAATAGAATCTATTTCTTAGGATTTGTCTCCTCCCACTTAGTATGTCTATTGTCAAAGAGTTAATCTTTATGGCATACATATATGTTTTAACTTTACAGTTACAAATCACCTTCTTAAACAAAATTTCTTGACTACCATTTAATATTTGTTACAATATCAATAGATCTTTTTAGTTTTTGAAATGTCCAGTTATAAATTTGAAGACACCAGCAGGACTTGTCAAAAAGGTACTATGTGTTTGTGTTCAAGTGTTTAGTTACCTTTTTAATTAATGAGACATGAAGTTTAAATGAACATAGATTGAAATATGTTTAAGGATCAATTCTAAACCAACACAACTAAGAATGTTGGCACCCATATTCAGCTTTATACTGCAAAGGTATTTAAAGTGCAAATATGAAAGTGGACTTCACACTGATGACGAAAAGGTCACCTTCTTAATCAATTTCTGCTTTGTATACTTTGTTGTAAATTGAGTCCAGGAATCTCTAAGTGTATTACTCAATTTAAAAACAATAAAATCAGTTTCTACAGATATGCTTGCTCTGAACTAGCAAGCACTGAGTTGCATATTGCTATCTCAGCCATAATTGAATGTGGGGTTCATGCTAGTAAGAACACTGTTTTTACTAAAAAGGACTAGTAATCCACTTAGACAAAAGGCTAAAAGTCAGTATAAACAACATGGTAAGTCAGTATACATACTTATGTTTGTATATGTGTACGCTATATGTGTTAAAGCATTGAACAAGGTTGTTGATCAATACAAGTCAGTTCAGTCAATCATTCCAAGGAAGCTGAATCATTGAAAAAAAAGCAAAATTAATATCACATATGAACAGTCTGTATGCTCTCAAACATCCATGAAGAATATGCTACAGCAGCCCAGTTTAGTGCTACCTGGTAGACTGAATGGTGTATCCAGAGAAGCTACAGATGTGTTGGCTTCACACTTGACTAAAATACGTGTACCGCCAATATTGTGAGACAAGTTTAAATGATTTGAATCTTTGAAAGTCAGCAGCTCTAGTGTTAATTGACTGTCAAAGTTGCTGTTTTCCGGAGTACACTGCTGTAAACCCATGTCAGATTTATGCTGGACTTGTCAGCGGAAAAACAACATTATCTACCTGTAAGTATACGACTTTGTGCCTGTATACTCTAATGTCTGATGTAGTTAAATCTTGAATTACTGTAGCTTCAAAAACCTTTTGGCAAGAGAATTTGTAGATTTCTTTTCTGCTTAGCAACTATTTAAATTATAATAGTTTCAAATTTAAGAACACTTTCTGAGGTCGTGACCCATATATTATGTATATTACATTTGAAAAGTATAGCGTCAGAGTTGTCTCCTCACAACAACTGGATCTCTTGTTGAAGAATTAAATGTTCATACCGGATGTGACTGTTAAAGCTGTATCATAGATCTGACATGAATAGAAAGGCTTTCTGTCATAGATTTGACATGAATACCGAGGCTATCTGTCATGATTGCTAAGGCTATCTGTCATCAGCCTTAGAATTGGCCCTAAAGTTGCACGTCTCCTGGCAGCAGCAGACAAGTATGCTATTTGTTGGTACGTGTTAGACATTTTCTCTTTGTTTTAACCAGGCAGTTTTTGTAACGCATGTTTACATGAGAGCAAAGAGCTTGACTTGACAAAAACTCATTTGGTGTAACTTGTTTCTTCAATGATGCCCACTATCTTTGGCTATTATAGATGAATTTTACTACAATTAAGATGGTCTACCTTAACATTATACAATCATTACTGTTCCTGTTAGCCACTTTCTTATCAATGCTAAAGAACTGTTCATATTTAATATTAGAAAGGTGGCCAGCTGCAACAGTAAGACCAGCTCTAAAGCATTGAAGGGGTCACGTTGAGTAGGAATAGCATCTGTTAATCTATGCCAGTCTACAATATTTGGAATTTTGCCAAGCTATGTAGGTGGCATTATATAGCATGAGTGCAGTTCAATGATGGACATGTGTGTTCATAAGAATCACTGCTAGATAAGTAGAGAGGAGAAAATGTATCAAGTATAAATAGAAAATTGTATTTAGTTTTAAATCTTGAACAAGAATTGCATGTGATTTAAATTGAACAAAGAAAAAGGTATCAGCTCAGAGGCTCATGGAACTGGTCCCCTGTCTCGTCTGTATCAGTGGGAGTACGCAGATAAATATCCAGTCTGTTAAGTCTCTCCATCATGGCAGCCATATCTAAATAAACATATATTTATCAGTGTTTATTATAAGCAATAATATAATGTTTCTCTTTTTAAGAGAATTGCACCATCTCACAACTACCTTGTGTAAACTACCCTTCATACTAAGGGAAGGTTCACAAGAGATGGTTTGGAGCTGTAACTACTCTAGTCTAATCTGCTCGGTTACTGTACAGCAATACAATTTAGCCTGTGATTAACGTATTCACATCAGCTAGTTATGAGCGATGTGCTCCCTTTGCACAATAACCAATAGAATTAACTACTTACCAGCCAATAACAATGATGAAACAATGCTCATCGTATCCATTCCTTATTAGTTAATAACTAGCATGAGAAATTACACATGAATACATGTTGTTACTGATGAACATTAACCCATTCAAGACTAATTAGTTATTGGTTGACTGCTCCCCCAGCCTAATTAATTTTTCACAAGCCTTACAATTAAAATAGAGCTACACAAAATTAAGTATGACTAGAGTTCTTTACAAGATAATCTTGATTTGTTTTTTGCAGCTTAACAAAAACATTCCAGGCTACAATTTGATATAGATTTTTGTGCACCTTTACAAATTCTACTAACTGCAATTTCTAATAATTCTGTGAACTTTTTTTGATCAAAATTGTTTTTTATGTTTCGTAGCAGCTCACAAGCAGTTTTTTGGTACTGACATTGTTGGACCTATGCTAGATTGATAGCAAACTTTATCAGCAGCAAATAAAAAAAAAGATTCCTCAATTCCAAGCAATAGAACAGGTGTTACTAGCTTCTAACCAACACTATGTCACTGACAGTTTTATCGATTATATAATCAAACAATTTGTTAATTTATATTGAAATGCATTGCAGAGGTTATTATGAATATATTATGCATAAAAAAGATACTCAAGTTACCAGCTAACAGACAATCAATCACCAACAAAAAAATAGGTGTAAAAATACAGTAAAATATATTGTAAAAAATACAGTGAAAATGAATATGCATGAAAACGAAACAATATATACATGTATAACATGGGTGTGTTCATAAAAAAAATGATGACACGGTGAGAGTTATTTGATGGTCTCCAGATGGTATTGAAAAAGTTAGGCTGCACTGACAAGATGATAAAACTGATAAGATCCATGCATATTATGAAGGAATGCAGGCATAAATGGCCAAGGTGAATTCCGCTTCAGAGATTTACTCACCCACTCTTGGCACGTATTCTTCATCTGAAGCAATTTAGAACTTCAACAAATTTTCAAGGAGGTGAAGTGCAAAAGAAGAGGAGTTATCAGGGAGAATTGCTGACACGAAGCGCTGCGAGGCGTCTATGCAGTAGAAATAACACACTTGAATGACAGTTCAACCTGATGTTCCTGTGCCACCATCAACATTGTTCGAACAAAAATTAGAAAAACATTTGGGAGGCAATTTTCAAAAATTGACCCAGCAATGAAACAGATCTGGCTGCTGACCAAAAATGTTTTATGTCTAGTTTATGACGAGATGAGTGAACAGAGTCAACCCACCAAACAATTCAACTTATGAAAGGAAAACAAGAGATGTGTATCCATACTTATAAGGTTAAGGAAGTTTCTATCATCAGTGCTTATAATCATGATTGAGTGATAAGGTTTATAATAAGCTGACTGTGACAATAACAATAGTTTTAGATAGAAAACAACCTGATGGATGCAGCAACACAACTGTGATAGTTTTCAATGATAGTAACTCTACATCTATATCATTGTTATGTCTTCGGGTGACTCAAACCATAGAATATTTTACTGATTGATGGTTTAGACAAAAACATACATGCTTAAGCCTGCTCATACGCTAGAGAGCTCAACGTACTGATGCTTTTAAACCTTACCGTTTCTGGATTCCACATTTCTTTGGGATTCCTGCATAAAAGACACAACTCTTTAGAAGGAAACTGAATTTTAGGATACACGGGATCCTCACTGGTCTTTCTAGCCAACCTCTTATTGGCCTGACAGTATAATAAAATGTAGATGATTCGACACTTTGTGTTGATACACAAAGGGATCAAAGCAAAACCGAAATCGCTACAAACCAAACTACGGAGTATGCAGTTAAGCTAAAGCTAAATCTCTACTTACTTATCTTAATACAAAACCAAAAACGCTACCAACCAAAAGGTAGCAAAACAGAGGGATCTTGAAATGATTACCGTGAATAAAGTACCGTGAATAAAGGTTTTGAGTCAAGGTTACGAAGCTGGCCACAATGAATAAACTAAGTTTCGATAACGAGGAGTAAAGAACTCTCATATAAACTGTTATTTTATCTCTGTTATTATAGACGTGATTAGCAACAGTTGATATAACATAACTAACTATTGCTATAGAGTATGAAGTTAAGCTATAGTTGAACCTCTACTTATGATTCTATTAACATATTCTGATATCAGCAGTTCACAAATGTAAATACAGTAATTTCTTGCTAATTCACGTCACATTTTTCACATCCCCACAGGATCGCAGACTCATTAATGGCAACAGTTCTATCAAATGTGACACGGAAAGAGGCAAAAGTCAACATGAAATCAGTAATCAGTATCAAATGTTTACGAAATTTAAAGTAATAAATTATGAATAATCATATACTTGTGTCCAGATTAGATTGAAGAAACGAATCACACTGACTGACCCCATAAGCACTGAATCATATATTGTTGACAGACCTAAAGCATTTCCCAGATTTTATAACCAAACTACTGATGCCGAGCACTACTCACACTTTTGATACTGCTCATGTTATGTGGCGTGGTGAGTGGTCAGAAACGTAAGCTATGCAGGGCAATCACTCAAAAGCCAGATTTAAAATTCCTGAAAGTCATGTTTGCATACTTCCTAATGTCGGACTATACACAAACCATACGAACTGAATTTTGACTTGTACCAAAGAAATTTAGTACATTATCGCACCCGCGCTTTCTACTGCATAATTGTAAAACGGTGATGGTGACATATGTCAATTCTGTTGCGCTGAAGCCAATTTATAGAACTGTCACAATACATGATATAGCCATGCTAGCTGTTGATCTTGTGCGCAAGTCACTAGCAGTGGTATGCGTAAATGGAACAAAGACAAATGCTTTGAAGGAAAGTTAATGTAGCGCTCAGACCAGCACGATGAGTCATGAGCTCTGTAGGCAATTAACCTTTAGTAGACCAGGAGGGCATGAAAAAGCCGTCGAAAAGTGATTTATTCCTTTTGAAGGTGGGCTATGTGATAAAAGTGGCATCTAGATCAGAATTTCGAGATGATTTCAAATATCTTTTTTTACACCTCTCAGATTGCTCATTTTGGAGCAAAATAATTAATATATTATTTTGAATAAATAAATGTATGTAATGTTTTATGTGCTTTTACCAACAATTTGATAATGAAAATGGCATATAAATACTAAATAATTAGCAACAACCTAAGTTGGAATCAATTCTCATAACACTAAAATATTTATTCTTCAAATATTAGAAAAATATGAAATTTTTATTATATAATATTATGTATTTCCAATTTGGTTGATGTTGTGGCAGCTTCACTGTTTGTCCTTGATATCCCGCAACTCCTATATCATTACAGATCTGCAAAACAAAATTAAAAGTGTTTTTTAAAGACTAAGATTACGTATATATAATATTTTAGTATACATATATTCATCATTAATGCTTAATATGTGGAGCCATGTACTTTATTATGCAAGTGAAATTGCAATTAGTCAGTCGTTTATACGGTATGACATACATGTATATGTATTCTAATCAAACATGAAGCACACCTTTGGTTACAATAGCACTCGAATACTAACCTTCTAATTCACAGTCATCTGAGTCTTCTGCAACACTGCTTTCATCTCCATTCTCTTTATTTCTATTGCTACAGCAGCTGCATCTGCACATGTCCGTACACTTGAAATCTATATTGTTGCACTGACAGCAACGAGACTGGCACCAAGTTTTGTGTCGAAAAAGCATGTCCATAAGCACATCAGGATGTGCTGGTTGTTGTGTCATCTATCTAGCTTTAAGCTCTCCACTCTCCATAAACCATCAATGTTGCTGGGGGGGATGGGGCATTGATTATGATCTGCTTGGCTTTTCTCCATATCTCGGCCTGATAGGCAGCCCTAGATATATAGAGATTTAACTCATCTAGTGTAGGTGGTAGGTTTGATTGTGATGTGCGAGACGATGAGCAGAAGATCTTATACCCTGCTTCATTGATGGAATTTGTCTCTTCACCTTATAATCTGCATATGAACGTCTCAATAGATTTTCTTATTGCACCATCAACTTCAAAATCTGTTTCCAATGATTTCAGTGTGTTACAGAATGGAAGATTGTTCTTTTGCAGCTTGAAAAAAGTTATCTTTCCTTTGGAATAGAATGCGCTTACACTGTAGCATCCACTTAGAGCATGGAACCTAAACCGTGCTTAGCCTCATTCGGGTGTGAGGATGGTAAACAGACATCCTATGCTTACATATCTCAACTGCTCCTTAACACAGCAGTAGAGGGTGTCTTTCATGGCAGCTCATCCACTAATGATAGACAGTTTTATTAAGAAAACATCTGTGTCCTGGCACTTGACTAAAACCTTTGAGCTGGGTTTGTCTTCCATTATCTTTACGATATGTGATAACATGCGCGTATCTGCCTCCTCGTGGTCGGGTGTCAAACTATCTATTTGGCTTGCAGCGATTGATCCACCAGTCATAGCTGATCTTGTGGCATTTTTAAGAAAAAGCTGTTACAAGATCTAGTTTCTGCTTCACAGTTGACTTGCTCCAAGTATCCTTTAAAAATCTTACTTACTAGGGCAGTCTTGTTGGAGCCATCTGCTCAAAATTCACAACATTTTGGCACTGATTAGTTCGGACTAGTTCCTTTAACACTTCTACGACTTTTCTCACCTCTTTTAATGCTGATATCAGGGTATGTGTCGCACAAAAATTCCACATGACATGTGTGATACACGCTTGCAATACTAACTATTCGTTGCAAAAGCTGACTTGCAACTACACCAAAAGTTGGAGGAGCTTTCAGGGTCTGAATTTCGACCATAGCATTAACCACAACAACGCCAACGGCTGGTAGCTAATCCTGGTTAACATAGATTTATGGTTGACCATCAACGTCTTTCTCAACAGCAGCCATCAGAGCCGATTTAGCAGTCTTCAATATAGAGCCATCAGAGTTAGCCAGAGACCAGCTAATGTTGCTAAGAGAGAACGATAACACTTTTCTCAAATCTAAGTCACGCTGTTGGCTGATCACTAATGAATTCTCCACAGTCTCTGTGAACACTCCAAGACTTTCTTTTTATTTTTTTTAACTGAGAGTTATTTGGTGAAGGTTTTGAGCTTGTTTGACTTAATGGATGCATTGAAATCAATCTATTGGGTGCTTAACGATTTTTGGACCAATTCTGAAAGCTGTTTCTCTCCTATCACATTTGCCATTTCAAGATCTTGCTTCACTTCAATGGAGGCGTTTGCACCACTGGTCATATGTACTAGCATGGTGGTTTGAAACGCAAAAAAAAATGTATTTATGCTGTTATGAAACTTTCATGACATCCTTCATTTCCTCATAAGCCTTCCATGCTTTTCCACGCATCTCATAACCTGCTGCATCCGAATCACCAAACAATATCATCTCCTTCCTGTCTGTATGTGCAGCTGTTCGTTCCGGGTGAGATAGAGTCTAGCATTAAGAGGCAGATAATTCCTGGTAAACTCTAAGATTTCACCGTAACACTTTGAGTATCTTTTTAACTGTTTGCTCAATAGATGGATCACAAACGATAGAGCTGAATGGACAGCGATGTCGTGATTGATAGCTAAAATATCCATTCTTCATGAGAGCCTCGCTATTCTATGTGATACTTTCAGATTAGTCATCTCTGCATAGTACAGTGTGCCATATCTAGCGTAGTTTGTGTGGTCATATGCAAAAAAACCAAGGAAGGATCATACATGTAATTTATATATACAATTATGTCCAAATTGTAGGTTATAACACATCATGTAAACTGCAAAGAGTTAGTTTAGCTGCTAACAAAATGTGCAGACAAAATGAAAATGTTTTCTTTTTCTTCGACCAAAATAACATCATCATGGAGTAATCATCATGAATTTGTGAAGTTAATAAATATCTAGTCAGACCTCTTCAGCCGTATCACAATTTTTCTGTCTCTTCCCATGTCTTTTCTCAACACTTTTCATAATGAGCTTGTTACAATACTTTTTTTATAACAGGCGTAATGACATAAAAAGTCTGAACTTTCATCAAAGTTGTCAATGCTCAGCACTTTATGAGCAACTTCACATTGAATGCTCTCTTCTTCAAATATCAACCATCTGTTTGAATACTGTTTGGCAGTTTCATATTGAAGTTTAATCACTCTGACTAGGGTTTCATTCACAGACTGATCAAGACAGTGAAGCAAGCAGTCTTGCTGCATCCTTGGCATAGGTTAAGAAGTGCTGAGAGTTGACTGACCTGATCTCAAAAAAAACAATTATTAATTTGAGATTATAAAAATAGTTTTCTTTGTCTGATATGCAAGGTTTTCCACGCAAACTTGGAGTTGCCCCTTCCCATTTCAAAAGTGCTCTCTAGCTCAGAAATGTGCAAACACATAGGTGTAAAAACATTATAACTGAATTCAGCGTATATTTCTGACTTTGAAACAATTTGTTTGAGTAGCCCTCCCTCAGAAGGAAAAGGCTGAAAGATAAGTTTATGTTTCTGCTCTACTACTTAGAAAAGTTGTAATGTAGCTCTAAATCAATTAGATTCATGACCGGCCATGGGGAAAAAGGCATAGGCCACGCATACCAGAAACTACACTCTGAAAATGGAATCGAAACCATTGAGATATTTTTGGTTTTAATTGACTGCCCATATGCATTAATTATTGGAATGAAATGTTTGAGTAAATTTGGATATGCCAGCTTAAATTATGGCTCAGGAAACCTACGACTTAGCTTAGACCTGGGCATTTGCAAATAGATGCTTTATTTGCTAAAAGAAAGCATTAGTAATAAGACTTAACAATTGCATTTTTAACTTCAAAAATGTGTTTTGAGATAGATATTATAGTATCCATTAAGTATTTTATTTGACTGTCTAATTTTTATTTCCACAGTACCACAGTTTTTACTAGTATATAATTTTGTTTGTATTCGCATTTTAGCTATTTTTATACTTATCAGAAATTTTCTCCTCTGACGCCCAAGCTGGTAGCCTAAAAAGCAAAATGATTTGTTTTTGCTGATACTGGTACCCTCCCATTTCAATAATTTTGTAACCGTGCTTTGAGTTTTAGTCTAAAAACAATGATATTACTCAAGCCGTGACGCAACACATACTTCCTATGTGACAACGGAGTCTACCTAACTGGGCTAGCAGGTAGCCAGAATACGAGACTCATCCACAGATTGGCAGGGGCTGTGATCATTCTATAAGCAACCTCTAAATTAGGTACTTTATCCTATACTTAGAAATAGCCAACTCCTCTGCTGAAAACTTAATGACAATGTCAAGAGACCTATTGAGCTGCAGCTGCACTGATTACTATTTGCATATAAAAGGAACAATAGCCGTTACGTTGGCGCTGGAAGAATTTATGTTTTGGAAACTACACACACACACATCTTTGAAAAAGTTACCTTCCCACATTTTCCCCCTCTCAGCTAGACTATGAAAGATACAGCTATTGACACTATTTCTACGACAATTAAGAGGATTGACACTGGTCATAACCACATTCATTTAACTGGTGAGTTGCTATGCATATTTACTTTACTTCAAAATACAGTCACAATAAATTCCAACACTAACTAGAAATCTGCACAGCAGATTGCAATTGAAGGGAGAGAGGAGGAAACATTAAATGTAACTTTATATTTAACTTATGGCATAAGAAAAAAAATTATCGAGTATCAAATTATATTGCACTATATTTCATTGAGTCGAGTAGGCAACCCCTCATTTAGAATTGATTTGTAAAAGCTTTATAATTCCAATTTGATAACCTACCCCATTTGAAGCAGTAATAAAATGCTTTTAATACAATGGTAGTGCAAAAGTATGGAATATAAGGTTTACTTCTATAAGGTAAATTATAATATTAAATTAATTAGTTGCATACTTTCTGCTGCTTCACTGTTATTGAAAACCCGTCTGGACACAGCACCATTATTTAAATTGAAGGACAAATCCGACGTGTCAATTACCAATAGTCCAGGAACTACCAATAATCCAGACACTACCACCTTAAACATCGACTACCAAAATTGAACAATGATTCTTATAAAATTATTTTTTATTTTACTATGGAAGCCAGACTACACTGACATCACCACATGGAATGTGTACCACAACTTATTATGCGCTAACTGTCTATATATACACACATGTACATATACATGTATTTTTTATTATTTACTATTCTGGGACAGAGTGGGTCTCTAAGTAATACTACTGAAGCCATCAACTGGTTTGTAGGTACAAAAGGAAAAAGCAAAAAATCCCTGATTTCCTTTGACGTCTGCGACCTCTACTTTTCTATTATACCAAATCTACCTAAAATGTACATCAATTTGCTGTCAGACACACCGATTTGACAGAATAACAACTAAACATCATCATCTATACAAAAAATGCTAGCTTACAAATGAAAACACAACTTTGTACAAAAATAGAATCAATGATCATGATTGCCGTAACAATGATAACTTTTTGTTGAAGCGGAGACGTGTGAATTATTAGGTACCTCTTTACTATTCTTACTACCTAACAACACCAGAAACAACACTAGGTTTTATGACGGCCTAGCCTCATGCAATGACACATCCCACAATATGAAAAACCCAAAAAATAGATCTGCAACAACTTCAATGAAAACAATTACCATTCAGAGTAGAAGCAAATATGAAATGCATCACTTTTCTCAGATGTAACTCAATACTTCATAACAACATTCAGTATGTTCAAAACTGAAAATTATCCTAGACCACTACAAGATTTTACCTGGGAACATAAACAGATTAATTAGCAGTATGTTATCATTTGCTGCCAAGTTTAACAATGCAAAGGAGCCTTACTGAACAGCAGTCACAAGTAGCGGCAACCACTATGAGATGAAATGTATGTGACCAAGCAACAATGTAAGCACCAAATCGAAAAAGACCCTCAAAACAATCTGGTACAACCCACCATTCAATGCAAAAGTACAAACAATTGTAGCAAATGGTTTCTCTCAATTGTAGATAAAAAATTTTAAACAGACATCCTAAAGCAAAATATTTAACCAAAAATCTTTGAAAGTCAACTACTCAACGATGCCTAGTAGGAAAAGCAAAATAGACAAAAACTACGGCAAATTACTCAACAATAACCCAACTAATATAGGTAAAAAATGCAACTGCAGAACCAAAATAGAATATTTTTTTACAACAAGACTGCCTAAAAAATGTAGTTTACCAGGCAACAATAATACACTCGGCAAACAAACCACTTAGCCCTATGTCGGACTATGCGAAGCTGACTTCAAAACCAGACTTCGCAACCACAGAGCGGGCTTCAAAACAAGTCATTAATAAACAACACTGAATTTAGTGAGCATGTTTGGAACATGAAAGATAAAAGCATAAACGTTAAAATTGATTGGAACATACTAAAGCCTGCAAGTTCATTCAACAACAGATCAAAGAAATGCAACTTTTGTTAAGCGGAAAGGTTTCATATTATTGACAAACCAGAACAAACGATCATAAATAACATGGAGCTGCTCACTTTCTGAGAATCATCTCCTCTCTCATTTTAGTACCAACCAATCAGCATAAAGCAGTATCATCACCCAGCCAAGCAGAACTTCAGCCGATCAAAAATAGAGAAAAAAATCTGCCACCATTTTATTTTCAGTAGCAGCTTGATGGTTGGCAAGAGAGGCCGTGAAACTGGCAGTAGCTTCAAAGATAAGATGAACTATTTTCCATAACTAGTACAATTTGCTCTAAATTCTTCTAAAGTTCGTTGATTTTAGTAATATTTTATTATTTTACCTTATAATATTTTATTAGATCCCTAACTATAGATATATAATATATATAGATCTGTAATCACAATTGACAGTCCAGATTTGCATCAGTGGATAAAACAATAACCATAGAAAACAGGCTATATGATATTGATGTGTTATCACTGGCTACCACAATGATTTATTGTTATACTTAGAATATTTTTCTCATTTACAAGGTTTCTGCAAATTGTAATTATTGTTCATGCAATGTATGATGTTCCTTTTTATTTGCAGGCATTTCCTAGTTGTTCTTTTAACGTCCCTGAATAACCCGCTTAGTTCCGCATGTTATACCTGATGAGGCGATACCTACTGTGTCTGCTCTGTACCTGTCAGGTTTGTATGAAGTATACATATATTATCTCCAGCTAAAGTAAATACATTTCCAGTAATAGTTATTATTTTTATCAAGGTGTGAATATTATTATTTATTAATGTGAGACCTAATATATTATATAAGCAGATATGATATAGCGATATATGAAATAAGCGGTTGGATATTGTCCCAAGTGCTCCAATCCCTGTAGGTAATTATTTATGTTGTATATTTCACAGCCTTCAAAGCTCAAATCTCAGCTCTTTATACTTCCCTTTCTTTTCATCTCCTTTCCTCTCTATCCTGGCGTCTTTTGCTATTGTTATATAAATAATCTAATGCTCTGCTGTTTCTTCGTTTATTAATACTAAACCTGGTGCCTTGGCCTCTATCATCTTATCAGTCTGAATGTTGAAGTGCCATAACCTCTTTGCTTTGTCATTTGCAGACACTGGTTCCACCCTTTTGTCATATCATTTCTCTGTGTGTGGAAGGTTATGCTTCTTACTGCTACTCCTGTGTGTAAAGTGAGTAACTAAAATGATTTATTAATATTATTCTAACTGATTTTAAAACAACAAAACAACAAAATGTTACATCCATCTGGAAGTAATTTAATAATGCTGCATTAAGTATCTTCTTATTTTATCAGCAAGCAGTTTCTAAAACCAGGAGATGTAATCAAAAGTGTATTGGTCAATCTATTTAAATGCAAGAAACTAACAAACAACTATCTGATAATGGTAAAACTTCAAGGCAAGTATTCAAACGCCAAGTAGTTTTTTTGGACTGTTATGGAAGATTGACATCAGAATATCTCTTTACAAATGTGCCAATATCTTTAGTTTTATTGAACAAGAGTGTAATAGACCAAAAACAGTGAACTGTAAAACAGGAAAGTAAATTTAATCTCAAGTAATTATTGGTGGCTGCCAAAGTTTTGTTACAGAATCTTTGGAATATTGAAATGTTCGATGACAAAAATCTTCAGTCAGAGATATTTTCGAAGGGGTCTGAGTTTCTCTGGTTATTGACTATAAATAGCAATAGTTTGTATTACCTTTACTTGCATCTACCTGCGGCTCATATACTCAGCAAGTCAATATGGCTGATTAGTAGTGGCCTTATTTTTTGGCAGAAACTGTATGAAAAACTGATGTTGGTCTATTAATATACTTGCTTAGCATGTCATATAGACTTTGTAATTTGTTTATTCCATTCTAGAAACTATTGTTATTGATTGAAGCCAGAGCTTTGTATTCATTGAGTTTGGTTAAAGTTGAAGAGGTTAAATGAACTAGAGGGGTTCCATATTATCAGGTTTAAAAACATGAAACAGTTGCATACCTGTCGACATACGAGGCATTGAATTATTTCTGATTAATAAAAGGCAATGGACGTCTCACAACCCTGTTCGCTCCTCTTTTCCTCTCCTCTTCTGACCTGTGAACTAAATTGAAACATCTTTGGTCAAACAGTAATTTTTTACAAAACTTCTGAACCTCAAAGATTACTTATCATGACCAAATTAGCTGAAAACCGGTAGTGTTTGTAGGTGTTCTCTATTTTCTGATGAAGTTATTCATGACTCCTCATATTAAACAATTAATATATTCACTTGTTCATGTATGTCATTTTAATAGGAACTAACAGTAACAATATCATGCAAGTGTTCTTATCTTCAAATACCTACTTCCTCTTTGACTATATGTATCAGAGGATAACTCCAAGTATTCCTCGTCTCCTGTGATAAAGAGAGGACTATACCAACAAGTATAAAATAGTTCTAATTTTTTTCAAGAATAAATTTTAAATATAGCTAATTTTATTAGGAAGTTATTACACAGTGTATTTGGTAAAAGAAAAAGCATTTATACACCCTTGAAATCATCCATAACTATTAGATTTTTCAAAATAATTTACAGAGAAAGAATAAAATTTCACCAAAGCCTTTTGTTACATTTCATTAATTTAGCAGCTATTTGAACTTATTTTCTGATAGAAAAGCTAAATTTAAAGTTTACCAAAATGTAGGCACACTTGAACTTACTTTATCTTTGTAATTCTTTGACATACATTTCAGTAAATATTTGTCATAAGACTTTAAATTAAATGTAATCTACAACATCTGAAGTTTCTTAAAACATTTTATAATTTAAATAAATTAAATTTAAATTATTGTACAATCATAATTGTAATCATTCTAACTTTATAAATTATAATGATTGTATTATTGTAATTTATCAAATTATAATAATAAGTTTATAAATCGTACTATAACTTATACAAATATAAATTATAATACAATGATTTATATTCTGCCCATTTGTATGTAGTTCTTCACATACATGTAGTTGGGCTCCACAAAACTTGAACAATATTAATTAACCAACGTTCTATTCTTTACTTTTGTAGTTTCAAAATGATAGATATTAAAACGGCCACAGCAAATAGTAAAATAACCAAAAATAGTGTACTTTCTTTAAAAGTGTCACAAAAATGATTATAAATATGAACAAACATCATTAACTTGATGCTTTGCTAAAATCTCCAAAACTGTCTAGTGAGCATGAACATTGTAGTTGCAAGTTTACTCTAGGTGTGTACCTATTTACTCAGTTTATAGTACACACCTTATTGTTTATATTAAACTTGGAGAATGACTGTCTACTGAGATAGTAAGTTGACTAGTGTAGGTATGTTAACCATTGTCACCTGAAAATGTGTAATTTAGTTTTGAGTACATGTGTGTATGCCAACTTCTAAACCAAATAGATATGGTTTCAGCAATTTCTTGTTTTAATGTTATGTGATTCTAGTTGTTTGATACATCACTGCTGAATTAATCACGGTTGAGAAGAGGTTTTGTTTGTGAGCGGTTGAATAAAATTAGGCAAGTCACATTCTTGCTTTAACTCCTTTAACGCCAAACCAGCTTCTGGCAATGTATAATACTTCGCTTAAGTTTCTATGTGGCCAACTGATAGTTAATTTATCTTTGACCTTCAAGTAGCATGTGATGGCTGTCAAATCTCTGATAAACAAAAATATCATTGGCATCAGCCAGTTCCAACATTCTTAAACAAAGTTTAAGGTAACAAGGTTATCTTTGAGATAAGATGAAAAACTGCTTGCCCTCGATGGAAAAGCAATATTATGAATTATGTTAACTTATCTTTGACCTGTCAGTAGCATGTGACAACTAGCGAATTGATAAAGATCACTGACGTTAGCTAGTTCTAACATTCAAATCAAAGTTTGAATGCCAAAAGTATATTAAACAAAGCTTAAAGTTATCATGCTATCTTTGAGATGAGGTGACAAATTGCTGGCCCTTGATGGAAAGGCAATATTATAAATTTACTCTTGTGGACATAATTGATATATGTGTAGTGATCTCTAATATTTAATCATCACTTCATAAATAGTCTGCTCGAAGGGCGTTTTCAGATATTCTACACTGGAAGCTTACAAGTGACTTTGTGTCTAAAACTACTTATTACGAGAAACACTCATTTAGTTTTGGATGTGTTCAGGCATTACATTTTACATGTTGCTTTCATTGACATGTGACAGGCACGGTCATAACTCTATTGAAGATCTGTGAACAAACTCATCAACTTATTTCTAGTGTACAACAAACCTGTTTGTTATAAAGCAAGTGTTTAGTTGTCTTAGCCTCAAAGCATTAAAATATTTGTGAAGACCTTAGGTCACACCTCTTTCTAGTGCCTCGCTATGCAAACGCTCATCCAGTGCTGACAGACACTCATAAACTTTAACAACTGCCTGTGGAGTAAGAGATGTTTACTGCTTTTCCTAAGTAAATATGATCAGCTTCATAAAACTATACCAGACATATTTGAGGATATAACATGGTCTGAAAAAGGCATTGCTGACAGTAACAGTGCTACTGATAAAACAGCAAGATGAATGGACTGAGCAAAGCATTGCTGACATAAGTAATACTACAGGTGCAAACAGCGAGATGAGTTTTGGAATCAAGAATGGACTGAGGAAGACGTCACTGACAGTAATAATCTTACTGATAAAAACAGCGAGATGCGTCTTGGAAACAACTTCAGCCATGCTGCGCATCCAGATATTGCTGTACTGGATAGGAAGAACGCAAAATTTGTGACCTTTCCACTACTGAAAAATGTTTTGATATAAATCCCGAGATATGCCAGAAAACAATAATTTAATTTGGAATTGAAACACAATTGCTCTGAATGACTATACGGTGACAAAGTTCTGAACAAAACTGTTTAAAATAATAATCTGGTAAAAGAATATAATTACAATTATTGACTTTGCATAATGTCATGGTATAAATTGACTCACACAAGGCAGATGCCTGTAGAGTTTTTTTGCAATGTCACTTATCTTGCCTCTATATTCATCTATATACATGTATGATTTTAATATATATATTATATGCATTTTTGAATTCATTTAACATTATTGTATATATCATATTGTGTCATATCATATTTATAGCTCAGACTTGTGCTTGTCTACTCAGTCATACGAGTTTACTTAGAAGCTCTCGTGCTTTCTCCAATGGCAGGGAAGCTCGATCTAGTGACCACAGTGACCTGGGGGTCAGTCCCTAAGGCTCTGTCACAACACTATGATGTATACTATATAAGTAATACACATTGCTGTACTCATTTCACTTTTTCTGTGGCAGCATTTCGGTTCCCGCAGCTAATTGGATCTGCGAGTACTTTGTAGATTTGTACACGCATGTATTGTATATGTATATATTGTACGTGTATGTATTGTATTTGCACGCATGGCGTACATACATGTATGTGTCTATAAGTTAGCTCATGCATTTCCCACCTGTTGATTCATTACAAATTTTATTTTGTTCATTTTTTGTTTTTGTTATTAATGTTCTTCTCCTTTTTACTGAGCTATTGCACAGTATAATGGTTGCTATTGTTATAAATAATACAAGCCACCCTTCTGGAACCAATGATGCTTCAATATACATCTGTACACTGACTCAAAGTGTCCAATGATAATCTGTGCAATTACAGTCTGTACAGTTCAGACTCACACATGAATATTTAAGGATTCTGTATCACGGACCTCATATGGCACTAGGGACAGGTGCTACGACCCTTTCATGCCTATTATACATATGACACTTGATGACAGATGTTATGATCTATTCATGCCTTTTATACATATGGTACTTGGTGACAGGTGCAATGGCCCAGTCATTCCTTTTACCAAAATGGCATTTGGTGGCAGGTGCTATGACACATTCATGTCTATTATACACAATAGCACTATCTTTCAGACTCAAGGTTGCAGACTCAAACTTTGGCAATACTTTGAAGTAAGGAAAACTGGAAAAGAATACAGGAAATTATTCAATAGAGCTAATAATGGCTTCAATAGAGTATTGACAACTTTATGAAGAATCTTATTGTTAGCTTTATTGTCCCTTGTGTAGAATATAGAAATACTTGGTGTGAGAAGGTTTCAAGTAGACTATGATCTTAGGTGTGTGCTAGGAGCTCTATGTTGGAGCATCAACATGATGCTCTTACCCACAACAAAATTTCAACTGCGAGTTTACAACGCGAGTTTTTGGTTACGTCTACGCTGATATGAGGATATATCTCACTACTACTGTACATCAATGTACTTGTTTGTCTATGCTACAGTTGAATAGAAAATGCTTACCAATTTCACAGTTTCTGCTCAATTATAATTAAATAAGTTATATATATATGTTTGTATACAAAGTTTATAAACGAAATAGTAGATAGTATACAATATTGCTAGAGTAAATGGTATATCTCTCTTGGATTCATACATGTCCTTAGTAATGTTTAAATATAAAGTCATATCTCCTTAGAAAGAGACACTTACAAAATTGATATCTACTATATTCAGATGTTTGATTTGGATAAAATCATTTTGACTGAAAATAATGGAGTAGTTTTAAATAAAATCCTTCTGTATATTTGGTATTGTGTCTTACTTATTTACCACAAAGAGCTATAATTAAAGGAATCAGTTACTTTTATCTATATTATCATAGCTGATAATTTTAGTGTTTAGAGAATCGTATTTGTACAATAAAGACTTTGTCATTGGTGTTGTTGGCAGTCTCTATTGGCTAGTAATTTCTTTGAGTCGTGTAAATCGATTTTCTACATGTTAAAGGTAAGTTTGAGAATGCATGTAAAACTATACATATCATAAAACCTGTGTTTGAATGCCAACTTTGTTTGAACGCCATCTCTTTTCTACTCCTACAAATGGAGAAGTGTTGAAAAATGAAGCACTACTCTTTAATTGAACGCCACTTTTATTTGACCGCCACTTTTACATTATTTGATCTAAGGAAATTCCCAATAGAAAGTGATCAGTAGCAGTGTTCACAAAAGCTTATTGATAATGACTCCATTTCATAAAAATCAAACAATTCTTTCATTGTTTCTGTTCGTATCAAAGACAGTTTTCTAGCTCCAAAGCTTTACGGTTTTTTCATTAAAACTTTGAATGCATTGTCATAAAAACTAATTAATCACTTTATCAGGCTAATAGTAATTTTTTGATTAACACGATTTTGATAGTTCGACAGATGTGAAAAAAATTTCAATGTTTGTCATTGAATATGTACTACTATTTTCAGACCAAAACTCTAGCTTAGAGAGGATAAGGCTATAAGAAGTTCCTTTATACTGGCATAAAAACAATGTGTAAAAATTTTGCTCTGTTGCGACTAGTTTAACAGTGCAGATAAAAAGTTGAGCTCAACAAACACACGGGAAGGTATTGAACAGCTAGAAGATGAAACGGTTCCAAACCAAAGCAAGAATCTAAAGAACGCAACTGGCCAAGTGAACAATAATAAAAATTTTGTTTAAAAATGTTTTCTTCCGTGTTTGCATGTAATAAAAATACAACTTCTGTCACTTATTCTTGAATATATATTTGTGGCATTTGATAGATTATTAATATATAACCAACAATTTTTCAGAGTTATAGCATATTATTTGATAGCATCCTTGAGGTTATCTAAGCTTGGCTTACAAAGGATCGGCGTTCATAAACACTCTACTATTGCATGTAAAAACCAATTCTGAATGCAAATCATAGAAAACTTTAATGAGTAAAATGAGCTTTTATGGAAAACTGTTAAATATAGCTATAAAATGCAAATATGTCTTGAAATTTGGGAAGAAATTAAAGGATCAAAGTTCTAAAATATTGCAATGCAGGCTAGAATATCATTGTAGGTAATTGCAAGCAATATATATCTACTGGTAAAAATACTTCTCAGCTTCATAATGCATATTTATTTAACGACCTATCATAAGTTGGAAGTAAGTTACAGCAGACATAAAATCTATAAGGGTTAATGTCGTTCTGCCTAAAGGAGATTGCTTAATATAGGCAACATTCACTTTGCACGTAAAATGGTTAAATTGTCTTAATAAAAATTTTGACAGGTTATTTGAAAAATACTTTTTACATTACAGTTATTTAGTATCAAAAGGTCCACCATGTTTTAGTCCGTTGGGTTGTAGGTTCAAAATTTGATGTTATGTGCTTACAAGCTTTTAAGAGCTCAAATACAAAAAGTTAAAACAGTCATAGGTTGGAATTTTTTATTTTGATGACGTATTCAACTCATCGTGGTTATTGCTTTGACCTGTGATATTAAAACATGAAATGAAATGCAAATAAAAGGCTCAATTTAAAATGTCTCATAGCAGCGATTTGTGACAAAAATTTTGGGTTCTACCACCCTTATCAAATGTAGATACTTGCTACTTGACAGTTTCATTTCAGGTTAGTCTAATCATCTAGTCATAATCCAATTATGGGACTGATATTTCCTGTCAAATGTCACCGACACACTCTGCGGCATTTTTCGACCATCACAGGTAACCAACAGGCTCCTCATGTTTTTCAAGGGATGGTATACACACTCTCAAACTAAAGTTATGAAATTAGACTGGTTTTATGGCTAGGTTTTGAAATATCACTGCTCAGAGTGACAGCCCTACAATGATAATGAAATAGACATGCAAAGACAATAAACATGGTTTTATAGAATGAATGAAGTATATGTATACCTGTGAAAATAGTTTAACAAATGAAATTGCATGAAAGGGTGAACAAAAGTGCATCATATTCAACAACTTCACATTTGAGCCATTTTTAACGGGATTCCAACCTACTACCATTTTTGTGATGGCTGATATTAACTGTTCGTTTTTTAGCTTGTAGGAGCTTGTAATCACATTTCCACATATTTTGCACCTACAACGCAGCATAGTAAAGCACGGTGAACCTTTTGATATCAAGCACCTGTGATGTAAGTTTGGTTGCAAGTCAACTTTTGAGATGGGCGGGATTACAGAGCTAACAAATTAATCCTACCAATCACAGAGCAGTTAAGCCACACATAAGTTAATTATCATGTTAGAAGGCCTTTAGTTGGGAATGCAAGCCTGGCCACTAAAGAACTCCCTGAAGATGCTTCACTTACTCCTTGTTAGTTGTCTGTGCTTTAGTGTCATCTTGGCATCATTTCCAGGTGAGTAATTTATTCACAGAGAATGATACTGTTGCTTGATCAGTAGACTAACTGTGTGGATTCAGGCTGAGCTGGTATGAAGTTGTTTGCTCATACCGAATCGAACGATTTCTGGTATCCTAGAAAACTCACCATTTTCGGCATTGCTACTTCATCCGCTGGTGGTTCTGCGTTTCGGTACTTATCCGTTTGTTACTTTTGTTAAAATGTTTTATCGGCAGTCTATCAACTCTAGAGTTACCCATCCTGCTTTTCTTTTCGCCATGCGCGATTCGCGTAAATCATTATCACACAATAATTCCTCAATTACATTGACACAAAAACATTCAGCAGCGCAATTCGTTCATTGGACTGTATTGGAATAAATATGTTAATGTAGCTATGCTGATATAACTGATTATTTCGCTCCCTATACATTAATTCAATGCGCCATTGTGATTTACCATATTCGTTTATTATTCCAAATTTTGTTTAATATTCTGCCATGCCACTATCTGAATTGTGAAAGATCTTCTCCAAGGATGGCTTAAAGTTTAACGACACAAATGAAAACTGTGTCACATGTCTCATTTGTGAAAAAAAGATAAAACAGGTTATAGGGAGTACCAGCAATTTGACGTCTCACTTAAGAGCAGCTCATGCCAATCAACTGTATTCATCATCAACATCATCACCCAACCCTAGTCAGAGACAACTTAGCCCAGGACCTGCACTAAGTTGTAAGTTTCATCTGGTCTCCAGGTGAGACTTACAAATAAACCAACTTAATATGATAAATCCATATCAATTGAACTATAGTTTAAATAATTTTATTCATTAAATTTCTTAAAACTAAACAAAACCTACTATACAAAATAAATTGAATCAATTTAAAATTCTGAAAAAAAATCTGATTGTTAAAAAATTCTCAAAAATGAAATTTGATTCGTAGAATATCAACCAACTGATACAGAACTGAACCAGAACTGTGAAACATAAAACTAATGAATTGATGGCTCTCTTGTTATAAATAAACGACAAGCTTTGCATGTATTGTTTCGTGGTACAAGAACAAGTAGAAGTACAGGCAACAACATTGATTGCTCTGAATACTGAGATTCAAACAAAGATAATTATTTGTGATGATATTTTCTCATTCTTGAGAAGTTCTACCTGCTTTTAATTCCTAGATACCGAAGCTGACACAACCTGATCAATAATAATCGCCGCTATTTTCTATGACATTAGCAAGATGATACATTGAAACCACGCACAGAAGCAAAGATGTTTCTTTGAAACAGGAAAACCTTATATCGACCTTTAATACCGACAAGACCGACCATCTCATACTGGAATAGGATACCGAAACCTGCAAAAATGGAAAATACCAATACCGTCGATACCGATAAAAAACCAGCTAAATATTCTCCCCGACACTCAACTCCATACCAGCCTAGCTGTAGTGTGAATGTACATGATGTTGTATAAATATAAAGCTTTATACCATGTTTATAATTATAGTACAGATATACAGAAAAGGAGCAGCTCTTGCATAAGGTTAACCAGTAAACAACACAACTCTTTTAGATTCACACTTTTCAGCTTCTGTTTGAATACAAATAAAATCATATTTTCTTAGAAAGAGAGACTTACAGAGTTAACATCTACTATATGCAGATGTTTGATATGATAAAGTGATTCTCTTATGTAAAATAATGAAGTAGTTTTAAATGTAATCCTTTCAATGTATGATGTATCTTTTCTTCCCTATATACACTGTATCACATTTAGCTATTATGGGAGTCAAGTTTCCTTTATCTATACCAACAGAGCTGATAATTTGAGTGTTTAGGTAATCATATTAGAGAAATAGAGAATTGTCACTTTGCAGAATATTGTTTCATCTGATCATAACGAATTGATGTCGTACTGGATAGATCGATCTTTAAGCTGCCATATACAATTACTTAGTTATGTTGAAGTTCGTTGTGATGGATTGTTGAAGCTGCTATGACGGTTGTAACATCTTTTTTTGAAAGAGCCCTCTGTCAGGCCAACATATGTCTGTTTGGTAGCATCAGGTCCGTTGGTCATAACTGTAGCCTGATAGATGACAGAACTAGACGTACATGCATTTGGCAGGAGACATGTACCTTTATCTCGACAGTTGCATGTTGCTGTTGGCTTTTCGTGTAAAAGCTGCGCTTTGTTGTTATTTGCAATAATCTGTCTAATATTCTTCATGCAGCTACATGTATGGCTAAGTTTTAAATTGTTTCTATCAAATATCGAACAAAGTTTGTGATCTTTGGGAAATTCTTCACTCAGAGCTCTAACAAAAGCTTTCCTATATTGGTGGCAACATTTTTAGAGAAAGGGGGGTTATACCAAAGTATAATTCTCCTGCGTTTGTTTCTGGTGTAATGCGCTGTTTTATTCTCACTAATTGTCAATTTATGATGGATCCACTTCTATTAAGGGCTTCTTGGTGTTCTTTCGTATTTTGTCTAAATATATCTTGATTGGATGATATTGCGGAGAGGCGCAGGTTGACTGATGCTGGAATGTTTTTGATGATGGAGGGTGAGTGGTTATATCTTGTGTGCACGTATCTAGGCATGTTATTGAGTTTGCTGAAGGGTCTATATAATTCATTCCGAAGATCTAACGATATATCCAAAAAGTCAATGGTGCTTTTATTTGCACCTACAGATATTTTCAGCCTATATCGATGGAATAATTTGCACAGATTTTTTTAAGCTTCTCAGTTTGTTTAGGAGTTGCTCTCACTACGCAAAGTTCATCATCTCGGTGAAATCCAAAAGTCTATTTTGTGATTTGGTTTATCTGATGTAACATAAAGCAGCCAACCAGTTCGCATATTTCTGCTCCATCATAAGAATCCATAGCCACATCGAAGCAGTCTGCATGTCTTGATTTCCTCCATGCTTCATGATCACTATATAAGCAGGGTCTTTTTGGTGTGCAAAACTATTTTGCGCTCATTGGATGTTATAGTCTTGTAATTGGTAGCAAAGTCTAAAGCTAGAAATAGAAGGTCAATAGATATAGAGGGGTAAAACTCAACAACATCAAAAGATAGAAATCCACACTTTTTCGTATTAGGAATAGCGTTGAACCATGTGATTACGTCAGGTGTGTTTCTCCATTTATTTATGCTAATGGCGCTAATTATTTTAAAGTTTATGCATTCTACTATGTTCTTACTTATGATGCCAAGTTCGCTCTTAGTAGGGTTGATTAGGCAGCAAAATGGTTTAGATGCAAAGTTTGCCTTGTGGTCTTTTACAGTGATAAAGGCATCATTGGTCGCTAATGAGACTATCCTGTCACTGATGTTAAGCGAATTAGCTATTTCCGTTGATTCTCTTGTGATAGAGGATATAGTGGTGTTATCGACCTTGCTATAAGACTTGGTGATGAAGTTTTTGGGAAAATCGTTGTAAGTGCTGGTATCCAGCTTGTAGTAGTTAGTTGTTTTGTCTGCAGGTACTAGGATGGTATTGACATTCTTTGCATGTTGTTTAATGTCAGACTGCATATTCCTTAAAAAATTACACCTTATTTTCTTGAATATGGTGTGTTTGATTATGTTGAGTAGATGAGTCTCAAACTAGCTGGTTTCTGGAATCACTGGCGGCGTCTTTCTGGACATAAAGTCAAAGGTTTCCTTATTTTCTGATGCTATACTCGGGTTTAAATAGAACAAGGCTTTCCATCTCATACGCCTACAAAACTGCTCAGTTTTCACAATGAGTTTTTTGATATATACATCCTATGATGGTATCGGAATGTTCTTATCTGAGTAGTCAAAGTTTACTTGTTCCATTGCTAGTGATCGCTAAATGTGCTAAACTAAAAAAGAGGGTGTATACTGATGAAGAAGAAGGTTGCAGTTCACTAGAATAGAGTGCTCAATATTAAAATAGAGCATTTATATAAAATATATTAGGAACTGAAAACTTTTAAAACATTTTACTACTTAAAGTTTTATGGTTGTTACCATTCATCAGGTAAAATTAAAATGATCTGAAGCTCATATGACTGTACGCAAAAACACATCAAGTAGCTCAACAATAAAAGCCAGCTACATATAATACAACAATTTAATTGGTTCATGTCACAGCATTGCATTGTTGGCCTGACAGAAGGCTCATTCAATAAAAATATATTACAACCATCGTAGCAGCTTCAACAATCCATCAAAACGAACTTCAACAGAATTAAGTAATTATATATGTCAGCTTAAAGATCGATCCATCCAGTACGACATTAAGTGGAGAGTATTGAAAAAGCGAGTAGTTACAATGAGACCAGTAAACGCTGTAATTTGTGTATTTGGGAATAGCACTTCATTCTATACAAATCTGAGCTTGCAAGCTTAAACTCAAGAATTGAGCTTGTGTCAAAGTACAGGCATTCAAATAAGCACTTAATTTGCAATGCTGTGACATGAACCAATTAAATTGTTGTATTATAGGTAGCTGGCCTTTATCGTTAAGCTACTCAATGTTCTTTTGCGTACAGTCATATGAGCTTCAGATCATTTGAATTTTACCTGATGAATGGTAACAACCATGGAACTGTAAGGAGTAAAATGTTTTAAAAGTTTTAAGCTCTTAATATATTTTATATAAATGCTCTATTTTAATATAGAGCACTTTCGTCTAGTGAACTGCAACCTTCTTTATTGGTATATATATATATATATATATATATATATATATGTATATCAGTAATAATTAATCAATAGTAAAAATTTCGTTTATTGTTTCTGTTTTCATCACAGTTCATTTTTAAACTCCAAGTGTTTAGATTTTTTGCTAGAAACTTTGATTGCAACATCATATTTCTATATACTTACTGTATCAGGCTAATGTCTTTCCAGCTACTAATGCTACTACGTATTTTGAGGCTAACAATTTAAGGCTATGATTATACAAAGTTTCTCTATATTTGCGCTAGAAGTTTCTGTTCAAAACGAAATCTTGTAAATTGCTTTGATTGACTAAAAAATTTTTGGACGCTAATATTGACTAGCTCAACTGTGCAGAAGACAAGTTAAGGTTAGAAGACAGAGTGGAACATATCGAACAGCCAGAATGCTATAAAATTGTTCTAAGCTGAAGCAACCTCCAAAATGCAACTGGTCGAGCAAATTTGGAATTGGTAATATTGGTTTTAAAAGGTTAATTTATGTTGCTGCTTGTATTATAAGTATGATTTGTTTATCTCACTAGTTCTTGAATATCTATTTGTAGCGATTGATAAATTATTGTTATAACATCTATAAGTTTGTATAGTTATACATGTAACATACATGTATTATTCGATGTCATGATTGCTGGAATTTGAACTCAGCTTCCAAAAGATCGACGCTTGTATTTCTTGTTCTATTGCACATAAAAAGCCAGTTTTGCTGCAAACTGTAAAAACATATCTAGGAAGTAAAAAGCTTTTATGGAATTAAGTCAAAAACATTTATAAAATGAAAAAATACCTGTAAATTTAAAATTGAATTAAAAACTTGAAAGTTCTAACAAATTGCAACCCAGGCTATAAGATCATTGTTGATTAATTATAAACAATGAATGTTTACTGTTAGAGAAATGTGCTAGCTTTTTCATGCATAATTATTAAAGCCTCTATGACAAGTTGGAAGGAAGTTAACAAAATTTTTTGCTTCCAAAAGGGCACACTGCCTGAAGGAGAGTGCAAAATAAAGGCCAACATTCAATACACTCATGAAAGGGTTAAAGTTATCTTCTCAACATTCTGACAAAGTGTTTGAAAAATACAACGCTCTCTTTTAATTGCATATCATCTCTAATAAAGCATTTTTCTAAAGAAAATGTTGAACGATTGCGCACTATTTTTTTAGATACAAAATCCACTCTGGTAATTTTCTCATTCAAGGCCATTTTTGCTGCATCATTTTATGGTAACTTGAGATTTACTATCATTATTGAATTTTACTTGTAAAGACATTCATCGTTAAAAATTGTCAATATAGCAATAATTATACAACTAGCGGTAAGCAGTGATCAATCATGGAGATGTACTAACAGGCATCTTTAAACTCTGTGGTGAAAGAGCGCGATCATCAACTGCAACTATAGAAAGACATGAACAGGTGCATGACTCTAGATGCGCGAATCTAGAATATTTACTAGATTTTACATGCAGCTAACTATAAAACACCTTGCAGATTTTCATTGTTCTCCCCAACATTATTGACATGTATGACCGCATATGTGTATGCATATCCTGACCAGTGCAAAAGTTTCAGTAGACTGCAAATTTGGAGTTGTTTTACGGTATGAAAAACAGCTTTTAATGAACCTCTTGCTGTATGTGAATCTTTTCCTGAGGCTGGGTAATGCAGCTAGTGTACGTACATGTATATAAAACAGAATTATGCCATTATTAATTGCTGCACAATACATGTAGAATAGCTTCGCTTTAATGTTCTTATCCTAATTGCAGATCCAATTCCAATAGATGAGGGCTATAACAATAATAGAGTGATACGTTCAGATACCCCACTGTACATCACAACCCACTCTGGCTACCCAACTGATAAATACAGAAATAACATTAATTCTTCTCTAACACTCACTGGTCTATCCCCAGACTCCCTTCTCAGACTAAATACAGTAATCAGGCCTACGATTGAGCTCGAATATCGCTATGACTGCTTGGAAATAATTGGCGTCAGATGGTATCCGAATTACACAAACAAAATTTGCTCCTATTCCAGTGATCGATTAATCATGTATCTTCGTCTATTTAATGACAGTATAACCTTCAGATTCATATCTGATGGAAGCAATACATACCAAGGAGCCCTCATTAAACTTCATAGTGAGTATACATTTAATATTTTCTCTACAAGCCCAAACTATCCCAAGTTATGAAGGATAGAAATGCTACAATAACAGTGGTTGCAACTGTTATGGTGTTATTTCATGTGGTATCTATATACATAAATCTCTGCTTCTGTCTTATATATATATATATATATATATATATATATATATATATATATATATATACATACATATATATATGTATATATATGTATATATATATATATATATATATATATATATTCCAATGTAGTGTGTTAAAGCTGCCAAATAGTGCTCAATGAGTGATCAGAGCTTAAATATAAAATTTATTCATGTAAAACCTTAGATAAAAAACACCTTCATTACTATTAGTTTCATGTCTGTTACGCAGACAATCATCAAACTTTTCCGAGCAATCACCCTCTAAGAAATCTATTTAATAGAAACAACACAAAGATTGGCTACAGCTGCATGCCTAACATCAAACAAACCGTCAACAATCACAATAAGAAGCTTTTGAAAAATGCCTAGACGCACCCAGCAAACAACAGAACATGCAACTGTCGCGCACCAAATGAATGCCCCCTCGAAGGAAACTGTCTTAGCAATTCGCTCATTTACCAAGCTGTAGTCACCGCAGACGACGGTAGCAAACCTACAGAAAGTTATATTGGCCTCACAGAAAATACCTTTAAGACACGATTCAGCGGCCACATATCATCTTTCAGGCACCAGGACAAGCAATCTGCCACAGAGCTTAGTAACTACATCTGGCAGCTAAAAGGCCTGAACACACCGTATACAATTAAATGGAAAATCGTTCAACACGCAAGGCCATATGACCCAGCCACCAAGCGTTGTAACCAGTGCATATCAGAAAAGTACATCATCTTCACAAAACCAGAAATGAGCTCACTCAACAAGTGTAACAAGCTAGCTTCCACATGCCGAAATTCTACTAAATACACACTACGAAATGCAATTACATAGCTATCAGTTGTTATAGTAATTACACCTCTCTTACATATATAACTCAGTTGGACCAAAACAAATTTATCTGATGATTGTCTGCGTAACAGACATGAAACTAATAGTAATGAAGTTGTTTTTTATCAAAGGTTTTACATGAATAAATTTTATATATATATATATATATATATAAATCACAGTGTCTGTCTGTGATTCAGTCTGTGATTCTGTCTGTCCAGCTATAGCTATTAGAATTAGCTAGAATTCTATAGCTAGAATTAAGTATCCGTATTGCAAAATATTGATCTCGGAAAAATCCCTCCAAACTTTAAGAAAATTAAAACTGCGACATATTTCATAAATGTAAATCGCGGAATAAGGAAGTAAACTATTATAAAGATCAGTTCAAATATTAAAACAGTGTCTATATAAAACAAAGTAGCATAACACCGCAAATCTAAGCAGAGATATCCTGTAAAATAGCTATACATTACATATTTGGTTATTTTGAAAAGGAGATGAAAAACTTTATTACTTTGAGAAGTTCATGACATCAAGGTAAATTCAAACCAGATTTCTAAACAACTTTCCATTTAACACAGCTCTCATTTTACCATACAAAAGTTCAAACAGGAGAAGCGATACTGCTGTGTGCCTAAATGAAGTTTACTTTTAGCAAATAATGTTTCCTTTGACCATTCTTTAGACATCAATCATTTATCGCAGTGTAAGTGTCATTAACTTGAGATACATTAAAACTGAGATCTAATTTAGAAGTGATATAAATATAATTACCTATAACAGAGCTAAATTTTACTGCATCAATAAAAATAACTTCAAAAATCAGGTTTCAACTACTTATTTAAGATAATGAACCCATGTTCCGCATGGTTATGAAAAAAGGAGATTTCAGAAGTATTTGTGATGTCATTGATCCAGTTAAGTTCAATTTTGTTTCGCTAATATAATAAGTCTAAATACATCAACTATCTTTAACAATATATTTCCTAACCACATTTAGCCAAGGCTACCAATTTGTCATTATTTTTCAAAAACAAAGACTATGACCTTTCCATTACTAACTACTTACTAACTTTTGACTAACCTTTAAGCAGGGCCAACAACCATTTGTTTTGGTTACTTCAAGTAGTTCGGACGGTCTATATTGTCTCAGATTAAATCTAGTAATGACTTCACTATAATCCTTAAAGCTGTCCTTGATCTAGCCTGCAATATTTTGCACTTGGTCCTTTTTCACTAGATACTGGTTATGTGTACATGCACACCTTCCTAGCTCATCTACAGTTATAACCTATCCTAGTCTTAGCTTACCCAATTCAGCTCTTTTACTGCCTGACTTTGTAGGATAAAAAATTAATCGTCATTTTGGATGTGCCAGGTATGTAGTGCACGCATGAAGTAAGCATGACGTGCGGCCGGCCATGCTGTATCCAGGCCAGCTGCATCTGTGCAAAGTATTTGGTCTATAAAACTATTTCTATATCAAGCTAAGGGATTTGCACACTAGAATCAGCCAGGGGTCTGACCAGGGTACACTGTATTAATCACTTATTGCACATGTAATAAGAAATACCTGTCAATCTCTACAAATATTTCTTGCTGGTCAATCATTAAGTTGTTCATTTGTCGGCAAAGTTGCTGAACAGCTGACCAAGAGTTGACATGTGTTGCAGGTGTTAATGGCGCATGGAGATTAAAATGCTTGTGAATTATAGTTAACTTGTAACAAAAGCTGTTCCACTTTACTTTGGGAAGAATTTGGAAATCCTGATTCCTTTTTATACAGTGAACAGCAATGATGACACTGAAAGATACTTCTGCATGCATTACCATCTCAACCTCAACAACCAATAAAACATTTATTTTAATTTCGTTTAAAATTAACACTCATTATATTTTACAGTTTATGATAGAATAATATGTCAAAATTAGGAAAGTAGAACTTTTCGCAACATTTTATGTTGATGTATATTTTCAGCCAAATTTTAATAGGAGTTTCCGAAATCTAGCGATCGAGTCTCATAATAAAAAATCTCAACCAAATTCAAAACGTTTTGACAATATTTACAATTTATAAACTACAATTACCTGGCTAGACCTGTCATATTAAGCATCAAGATGAAGGAAAAGCGTTCAAACAGTCAACAATAGCAAACCTCTGCTCATCCAGAGTCACCGATAAACCTCTCAAACTATTTCCTTTTGTCCCAACCATATGTTAATGATATGATAAGTGTAATATTTACTACACTGCGCCCTCAAGCTGCGATTATCATGTTACTCGATTATTTTGCGCTGCGATGTAAAGCATGCAAATTTCTTACTCCCTCCCTCTCTATGCCAATTTTCACTACAATCTGCCTTCGGATTACGATCATCCTGTTACATGACTTTTTGCCCCGCATTGTATAACATGTTGAATTTTCACTCTCTTCTTATGAAATATTTTTTGCCATACGAAATCAAACAAATCCTTCATCAAAATTTCAAAATTGGCATTCAGTATGCTGATTTAGTCAGAATGACAAATATCTATGTGCTATTTGCCGAAGTCCATCTTACAACTAATAAAAGAGATACAATGCTTGATGTCGCTCAATTCAGCGTTGTCCACTATTAGTTATTGTGAAAACAAAACCGGAAACGGATAGGTGATAGAATAAGAGGAACAGATATGATGCTCAATCTCACTCGGTCTAGCATTATTCGTGATTAGGCAATTCAAAATTCGTGGCAAAATGTTTAGCAATTAAAAAGTTGATGTTCAGTAAAATAGTTAAAAAAGAAATACCAAAACTTAGCTTCAAGTAAGTGTATACTAAGCTAAATTCATTTAATTTAATTTCCAATCATATGTTATACGCTTGCATTGAAAGTAAAAACTCCCGACGGTGCTTACTGCAAATTTTACAATATTACATTACATTTTATTACATATTACAACCATTAAATACACTAAAATTATTGCAGGTAGCTATAGTTACTATCATTGAAAAATTATTTGGTTTGTTATGTTAATATGTACAATACATAAATAAAAGTTTTGATGAATTTTACTAGAGAGTGTTTGCATTAGATAGTTAATATGGGTTTTTATACCATTTTATATGAAACATTTGCTCTATGTTGCCACCACTGGCAGGAACTGAAATCATGTGACGAGGTCCACTGTATTTAATTACTATAATAAACTATTTTTATCCAACAGTCTATCTAAAGTTCTACTTGAACGTTAAGAAAAACGATACATTTCAACAATATTTGAACCTTCTACTTTGAGCTTGATAAACAATTTTTTTATCAGCTGTGCCTGTTGGTTGAATTGAATAATACTGCTGCTAAACTATTCTCATTGCTTTATCTTCGTTATTTCTAGAGATGCTCCTACAACGTAAATAATCTTTCCCAGAAACAGGTCTGTGATAGGGTTTTGCGCTATACCAACCGTAAATTATATGTAAACTGCCTAATTCAATCCAATATTTTTTCTTATCTCACCCTTTTGGCCATACAGAAATAAAAACTAAATATAATTTTAATTCGTTGGTTGTATAGTAACTATAATATTACTAGTTTGCATAGCCGAATCACCTCCTTTTTTGATAGGAATCCCTGATTTTTTAGACTGTGGTTGCAGTAAATTTACAATAAATTGATGGTGAACGCACATGTTCAGGGCCCATTTATAACAATTTGTTTTTTTTTTTAGACAGCAAAGGATACTCTGCAAAGTAAAACTAATAACAAATTTTATACTTGGTACATTTACAATAAACAAAACACAAATATATTTTACTGTACAAATAGTGGTGTCAACCTGTTCGCGTCTATATATATATCTAAGGAACAAGATTAGGATAAAAGCTAACTTTCAACTATACTCTCAACTTGTGACATTCAGATTGAAAGAACGAGGCTGTATTGTCTGCACAAATTTATCGCCTTCAAGTGTTTTATAATAATTGCACAGCTTCTTATTCTCTGTTTTACCAGCAGATCTGACAATCTAACTGTATATATAATAGTTATGCACAGTTATATAATACAATATATAATGGTTGTTATATATATATATATATATCTAGTTGCATATACTTGTATAATAGACTAGCGGATTGCCCTGTGTTGCACAGGTATCAAAAATCAGCTTGTAAACAGTGACATATATTGTATTTGCCTGCCACTTGCCATTAGTCTGGCACATTGCCAAAGGCTAGTTTGAGTAAGCTGGTATTTTGAGTACTTACTAATAAGAGCTGTAAGAGCAAGCATAAAAATCTGTTGCGCTGCACAGAGAGATATGCATATTTTTAACCAAATATCATCAAATATCACCTATTAAATTCATGAATCTTTTATAGCACAATTAGTAGTTTGCTTAGGAAATGGATGGTTTTGAGATCAAATCTTTTGCAGTAGGGATTTGTCATTCCAATGTTTTAACAGCTACTGCCAGACAAACCAAAGTACGCACAAAAACTTTGAGATTTATATATGTTACAGTTTGTGTCATTTTCAATGCAAATGAGGTTAAATCACACAATTGCTTTTAACTTAAATTAATAAAAAAAGCTTCTCAGCTTTTCAAAACTGATTTTTGAATGGAAATCGAAGGAATTTAACCTGAGATACAGGTTTTTATTGGTGAAGGTGTATGTCAATATGGTCGCTGCCACAAACTGAAAAAATTTGTTTTAAAAATTAATGGATTGAATTTTAAAGGGTATTATTTGTTGTTGTTTTGGAAGGTCATACCAACCGTACGTTGCACACATTAGATTTCATGAATTTTGAGATATATAGGGAAAAGAACATGGCAAACAATATGAAACAAGTTCCGATGATGTCACATAAATTTGAATACATGAAACAAGAGGTCAAGGTCAAATATTTCGTTGTTGAAAAAGAACACATTATTATACAGCTAAGGCGCTACTGCAAACCTGTGATGCACATTGAACTGATTATTTTGAGCACAACATTGATTCAAATCTGTAAAAAATTTGCTTCTGATACATCAACAAAGTCGTTTGAGGTTGCGCACTGATTGTCATTTACTCAACCAATACTCAAAACAAACCCTAGCTCTATTGTGTAATGTCTGGATGTTAAATACTAACAACCCAAACTCAAGACAGGCAATTATGACTTTGATACATGGATATAGTTGCATGAAAGTTTATTGACCATGCAAATTTCCCGCAAGACAAAACTTGTAGAGTAACCTACCAGCTCAATAATTAAACTGTTTCAACAAAGCTCATAAGTTTCTATTTTTAAGAAAGACAGAATTTGTCAAAGAACAACTAGTCACCAAATATTAAGTGTAAAATACTATTTAAGTAGTTGGAACAAAACGAATCAAATAAAAATTCAGTAAAACCGGAGAAAAAGATAGTAGATTAAATATGATCCAAGATTTGAATACAAAAGTTTTAAAATAAGTCCATAACTCTCAAATTGTAGGACTCCGCAACTGCATTACATTATGCTGTAAAATAGCTAAACTTGCCTTGCTCTGTGTAGATCCAGTAACTGAATGCTGAGCTTAAAAAATGCTGCAGTATTTATTCTGTTTTTTTTACTATTCATAGGAGATAAAAATAGGTCAGGGTATCATTGGCTAAAAGGATTGTGACGTGTAAAATATTACAACATGTTGTAAAAGATCCTGCGGTAAAACTATGATTATTAAAATTTCAAAAATAGTTACTTTTGCGGCTGTGTCAGATATTTGATTTTTGTTTCTGGCTGCTCACTTTATGCTTTGGTTTGGTCTTGGTTCAGAGGTTAAGGGGAAGTAGTTCCTAAGGACCATCTCATGTGTGTATTTTGCTGGCTATCTTTTGTTCACTGGATTGGGTCTCTCCTAACCATTGGTATGGTAGCTCAGTTGTTTGAAGGGACGGATCTTGTAAACACAAATGAGATAGTGGATTTGCAGATTATGGTAGTGTTGGCTCTCACGAAGTTGCAGCCTGTGTAATTTCTTAGCCATGGGAATGATCCTTTATGTGTCGGATAATTAGGTCTCATAAGTCGAGACCTCTTCGTTTGGTGATTAATTGAAGCTTGTTGTTTCAGAGGTGTAGTGCTTTCTTCTTCAAACAGCAATTCGACAAGATCGGCAGTAAGCACTGTCTTTTCCAAAAGCATGTTTATATCTTCCTTTTTCAGAAGATGTCGTCCTCAACATTAGTCTCCAAGAGCCTGGTTGATGTGGCTGCTTTTGGCCGGCCTATCTTCTCCTCAGTGATGAATTGTACATCTGACCCACTGTCTTCACTTTCCATGGCCCAAGCTCAAGTCTTTCTCTTGAAGCCCTGACTTGCTGAGCATTCTGGGTGACACGACTCCTTCTCCTTCAGATGCCGTGCCTCCCAACCAGAACTTTTCTTTGTGAGCTGATCTTACCTTGCTGCAAGTCTTGGTCTTTGTTCCAGCTGGCCAATCTCTTCCTCTATACCTTCAATCTTACTACTGGTTTTCAGAAGGCAGGCTCCCAAAACTGTGTTCGCTGCCAAAAGCTCCTTTCGGATGTCTTGGACATCTTTCCGTAAGCTATGGAGCTCCCTGAAAATACCTTTGAGGTTTCTAGCCATATCTGCAAATAGACCAAATGTGTGCTTAGAAATTGGGCAGCATTGCTCCTTCAAAACGCTATTTAGAAAATGTTTGGCAGTGGGCCAGAGGCAAAAGAGGTCAGTGAGCTTGTCAAAGAAGAGAGCTGTCTGTGCGGTCTACCACCTGAAACGTCCTCCTCTACTTGTCCGGTTCACCATCATGCCTAAAATATGGCTCACTACTATGTTCAAGGTAGTGGTCGATCTGCTATAACAATCTCTGTCGATGCGGCAACTCTTTGTGTTGTGGTCGGTAGTGTTTCTTTCTGGGGTTACGATCATTTATTTTTCTCATCAGTTTTTGCCCCAAACACATTAAATTGTTCTCATTTATTGGCTTGCTGGCCTTCCCAAGCTTTCCTTCCTCGGACTTGCTGATGGCGTCTATCTGGGCTCCTGCAAGCTGCCTCAACTTGGCTTTGTAAAACCACTGTATCTTGGTGTTTGATGTCCACCTCCTTCTTTTGCTGGGAAATCCTCCAGTTCTCTGCTGCAATATCTCTATGAAACTTTTCTACATCTTCTTTCATTCCATCAAAGGCGACCTTTTTTTCACGTGCTTTCAGCGGCGTTCTTCAGTAGTCTTATTTGAAAGCTCGGACTACGTCACTTGCTCTCCAAGCTTTCCATACACATTAGACATCCTACAACAAAGTCTATTTTAGAACAGAAACGCTAAAAACGACCGCTTTCTCATAGCCTGATACACATTATCCTTCAGCTGCCTGCCCAAAAAATACTTTTAGAAATAACAGAACAATTATCACTTTTTCACAACGCATCTCAAAATTATATGACAAGATAGGCTAGCCACTTTTTTACTGCCAAAACCACAGGTAAACATGTAAATCCGAGAATCAGTGACAACTAGCTACAACTTTATATTTGTGAGCCGCGGCTGCGCAAATTGTATCCCTTCTAGGTGCTATTTTCCTCATTTTCTTCATCTCTCCACACTTGCCTCATTCCTGTCCACACTCGCCTATTCTCTAGGGGTGTCTCTTTCGTGTTACCATTCTCCTCTGTGGAGGTTCCAATGGCCTTATCACTCGATCGGGCAATCCCTGTTTTTCCATCCCTATTTTTATGTGCAGGTATGTCCTCCAAAGGTGACTCCTAATCATGCTCAGACACTGAGCGCCTTGTCACTCTTTTCAAATGTTTCGAATGAACCCAGGTGCTTCTTTCCTGGCTAGGCGGTACAGGTCTAACCGGACCATTGACTCCAAGCACAATGTTTGGTTAAAAAGGCCCTTTAAACTTTGACTGAAGCTTTGGACATCTGTTCCCCAACTTTTAGGTTAGGTGGATAAGTGAGCCTGTCAGTGTACTGCTTTTGCTTAAGGGTGGCTTGCCAGTTGAATTCACACGCAAAATTATGGGCTGTCTTGAGCTTTTTTGAGTATCTACTGAAAATTTGTGCTCACTCTTAAATGTCATGGTGTTCTCTGGTACAAGGAGGTATTTAGGCATTATTGCTTGTCTTCCATGTTAAAGCTCAAAAGGTGTATAGCCTGTAGAGGATTGGAAACTTGCGCCATAGGCCAATAGTACTAAATCAGCATAGAAGCACCAGTCAAACTGTTTGGTCTTCACACACTGGTGCAACATCTCTGTCATTGTTCTGTTCCATCGTTTGACAAGTCATTGGGATCGTGGTCTGTAAGCACATGAAAGTTGTTGCCTAATTTCCAAAATGCTTGAGGCTTCGGCAAACAGGTGAGATGTGAACTGTCGATTCCTGTCTATTTGTATCGTAAGACGGACTCTATGCCTTGCCACGACCAAGCTGACAAAAGCTTTTGATACTACATTTGCTGTTGCTCTTCTTAATGCCACACAGTCAGGCCATATAGTAAACTTATTCATGATGCACAGTGATCACTGGTTTCTGCGAGCAAAATTTGGCAAGGGTTATGTCAGGTCCATGCATACACTCTGCCATGGTGCTGTTACAGGGCTAGCTGCATCTCACCTGATATTGGGTGAGTCGGCATCTTCCTGGTTGCGCAGCCCTGGAAAGAGGTGACCTAATTTTCTACATTCGGTCTCATTTTCTCCCATTGAAATCTCTGGTTTATCTTTTCAAATGGGTGTGTTACTACCATATGTGACCCCAGATGCAATCATGCATCTCCTCCAATATCCTTCCTTTCAGGTGTTCAAGTACAATATAGCTTGCCCCAACTAAGCTCCCATCAGCGCTGATTGCCAGAACTCTCTTTTGCAATACCATGTAACTATCTGCCAGCATCTTAGTTGCAGCATCAATTTTTCCAGAGTCATCCTGTAGGTAACTCAATATTTTTTGCAAGCAAAGGGTCTTTCTTCTGTTCTTTCAGAAAGTAGCCCAGGCCTGTTTTGAGTTCGAGCTCATAGGTTGCATTGACCGGTGTTGAAATTTGTGAATCGTGTGCCAGCATCGATGAGGGTGCTGAATACATGTACATGCAACTTAGGAAGTTGGCAGAACCTTGTTTGCTTCTTTCTCTATAGAAGCTTTTGACTGTGAACTCCGCTAACTGTTTGATCAATCGCATCATTCGCGGGCTTACACACTGTTTTATTCCCCAACTCAGGCTTTTTTGGCCACTGTATGACAGCATCCAATGTTCATATATGTAGTGTTTCCAATGCTTTAGACTGAGTCTCACTGCATAAAGTTCTTTCTCTACCACTTCATATTTAGTCTCGGTGCCAGCAAACTTTCAGCTGAAGTAAGCTATTGGGCGATCTTTGCTTTCAATCATTTGACTTAGGATGGCTCCACATCTCTGGTTACTTGCATAACAAAAAATGATGAATGGAAAATCAAACTTTGGATATGTCAGCAGCGGGCTGTTTGTGACCATCTTCTTTGAGTTTCGAACGCGTTTTGCCATTACAGAGTCCAGTTGAACCTGTTTTTCCTTTTTGTCCAGTTGTTCAAAAATCTCGCAATGGTCGAGAAACCAGGGCAGAATGTTCGATAGTAATTAACAAATCTGAGAAAGGAGATCACAGTTGTAGGTGATTGGAAATTAGCAAGTAATCTGATATTCCCTGGTTCAGGAACCACTCCGTCGATTGTGATATGGTAACCCAGAAAAGGCAACTCCTGCTTGGCAGAGGTACACTTCTTCATCTCAATTTCTGATTATGATAGTCTAGCCTCCTAAAAATTTCTACTAAGTGTGACAAGTGCTCATTCCAGGTCTTGAAAGCAACCAAGATGTCATTAATGTAGTTGGTACTGCTATGGAACAACAAACCACTCAAGAAGTGTTGCATTAGCCAGCTGAAGGTTGCCGAGGCATTCTTAGGTACAAAACACGTGTACTTGAATTCAAACAGTTCTGGTGGTGTCAAAAATGCTGCGTACTTTTGTGATTCTCTTTCTAGGGGTACTTGCATAAACTCGACAAACAGGTCCGACATGGTAAGGTATTTAGCTCCTGACAGAAACTCCATGCTGTCATCAACTCTGGGCAGTGGTAGCTATCTGAGACCGTGACTGCATTCAATTTTTGAAAATCCACACATGGTCTGATGCTGCGATCCAGTTTCTTGACGATTACAAGTGGTGATGCATATGGGGAGTTAGATGGTCTTATGATCTTGGCCTACAGCAGATCATTTAGCTTCATGTCTAAATGTGCTCGCAGGCTATTAGGTACACGGTAACCCTTCATCTTAATTGGACATTCGTCTGTCAGTTGAATAGCATGTTCCACAGTATGAGTACGAGGTGGTTCTGACTCGTTTTTGGCAAACAGATGGCTATATATTTTTAGCAGAACCATCAGCTCATTGTGCTATTCATAAGTCAACTCAATGTCACTGAAGGTTAAGCCTCTTAACTGCTCACCATTGTTGTGTGTGTTGTAGCCACTGTCCTCTTTCATGTGAACTTTTCTTGCTGCCTCTACTGTTCTTAGCTTCTGGTTTTTGTAGATGGTGACTGGGTGGCAAGCAAGGTTGATAATGCTCACAGGCATCGCCTTTCCAGCTTTTAGTAGTGTTGTAGGGCTCATGAACATGTGATTTTTTTCATCTTGCTCAAAGACTATTGGTTGTCCAGGTTTTACTGATATGCTAGTCTTCCCAAGCACTATTGCCATTATCTGCTGAGAAACGACAGTTTTTGTCGTCACAGGAAATGGCAAAGGGGAAATTCTTGAGTGTTCCAAGGGTACATAATTTCTCCTGACTTTAATTTTCGTGCAGCTTGGTTCAGCATAATTGGTTCCCAATTTGTGATGCTATCAAAACCAAGTATGCCATCTTCACAACAACCAAAGAAGATTTTGAATAATTGCCGAGTTTCCAAGCCTCCAATCTTCAATTGTAGCTCAGCCTCCCTAATCAGCATCAAATGCTCTCCCATGACCGAGACAGCTGGTAAGAACGTTAACGGCTGGTAGGCAAAACCAGGACTCTTGGTCATTTGTTCGCTGATAAGAGATATAGCTGATCCCGAGTTAAAGAGAAACCTGCCCACCTTTCTATTGAAAGCTGCAAGAATAGTGTTGCTTGGGTCAACACCGTGTACTTTACGAATATGTTTGACTTTGGCCGCTCTTAAACCTCTGTCCACCACTTCTTGGATAGGCTCTTCTACAAAATCTTCAAAGGATGCAAGACTACTGCGCTCAGCATCCACTAACTCTATTTGTGGTGATGTTCGTTTTGTGTTAGCTCATTTGTTTCTTACTGTAGATGCTATCAGCATCACCTTGGTCCTTAGTTGGTTCAGCTGTTTGCTAGATAATTTGTAAGAAACGTATATAGTCGTAATGGCACAGATTGTTGAATATGTACTAGTTTTTGACTTTGACTACCGTCATTATCTTGTATTTATATATAGCTGTTGTCATACTCTTTGTTCATATTGACTTACTCACCTGTTATCTAATTGTTATGTAATATTCCTTTTACGCTAACAGTTTTTTTGCGAACTGGCGGCAAAAGAATCCTAAAATTTGAAATTATCAATGAAAAGGTTTAGGCATGATTTCCCAAATAGAAAGGAAAGCTTACTTAAGCGTGTAATGACTACAGTATAGATAGCAAGTTGACTGATTGCTTTGAAAAACATGAATAGTGACAAAAATATTAAGGGGAGTGGTAAAATTTTCTCTAAATGGTATTGCCATGACCAGTTATCAAAACAATTAGTCATTAATGTGCAATGCGTATCAATGCATCAAAGCAAACTGCATGCGCGGTTATGACACCAAATCTGTAAAGACTGCCTTTGGTACATCGGTGAAGTTGTTTTGAGGGGGACGCGCTGATTGTCATTTACTCCACCAATATTAAAAAACAAACCCTAGTTCGATTGCGTAATGTCTGGATTTTAACATCTAACAACTCGAACTCAAGACAAGCCGTAATGATTTGATGCATCTACATAGTTGCATGAAAGTTCATTGACCTCGCGAATTACCCCCAAGACAAAACTAGTGGGGTACCCTACCAGCCCAATAATTAAACAGTTTCAGCAAAGTTCATAATGTTCTATTTTTAATAAAAACATAATTTGTCAAAGAAAACCAGCCACAGAATATTAGGTATAAGAAACCATTTACGTAGTTGGAACAAAACAACTCAAATAAACATCAGTAAAACAGGTGAAAAAGTTAGGAGATTAAATATGATCCATGACTTGAATATATAAGTTTTAAAATAAGTCTACAACTCTCAAATTGTAAGACTCAGCAACTGCCTTACATTATATTGTAAAATATCTCAACTTGCCTTGCTCTGTGTAAATCCAGTGACCGCATGTTGAACTTAAAAAAATGCTGTAGTATTTATTTGGTTTTTTTCACGATTTCTAGGAGATAAAAAGAAGTCACGGTATTATTGGCTAAAAGAATTGTGACGTGCAAAAGATTACAACATGTTGTGAAAGATCCTGCGGAAAAATTGCGAGTCTTAAAATTCCAAAAGTACTTACTTTTGCGGTTGTGTCTAATATTAAATTGTCATTTCTGGCTGGTCATTTCTTTCTTCGGTTTTTGTCTTGGTTTGGCCATTTAGGGGAGGTAGTCTCTGGGCACCGTCTCAGGTGTGTATGTTGCTGGCTATCCTTTATTTGCTGGATTTGGTCTCCCTCCTAACCCTTGCTCTGGTAGCTCAGGTGTTGGATGGGTCTTGTTACCTCATATGAGATAGTGGAATGCAGATTATGGTAGTGTTGGCCCTCACAAAGTTGCAGCTTGTGTAATTTCCTAGCCTTGAAAATGATCATTTAAGTGTTGGATAATTAGGTTTTCATAATTCGACACTTCTTCGGTTGTTGATTAACTGCAGCTTGTTGTTTCAGAGGTGTAGTGCTTTCTTTTTCAAACGCCTATGTTCAAACAGCGTTTTGACGAGATTGGCAGTAAATGCTAAGTTTTCCAAAAGCATGTTTATAAATGTATCGGTGTTAAATTATTTACCCAATTCACTCACAGAACTTTTACTGAGATGAATTAGTTAGCATCTTTAGGGTAGACGATTCAGGGCCTCTGAGTCTGGGAAAACAATTTGAGATCAATGTTATATGTTTGGTAGGTAAATTGAGTTCAAGTTAAAGCAAGTTAAGTTTGATTAAAATATCATCAAAATAACATGAATATAATAATATTTAACGAGTAAAAAAAATGAACTAATAGCATTTCTGCTACTGTCTATGATTGACTTTTACATTTTTGTAGGGGTGGTAGAGCTGGCTTTAGCAGGCTTTTTAGTAGTCTTTTAGAATTCTGCAGTCGTTGCAGCAGACATATTGAGCTGTGATGGCTGTTGAATGAACACCGGGCACACAATGATCATTTTGCTCTTATCACAGAACTCTTTGATATCTTTGAAAGTATATGGCTGACGTTCAACACTCAGACCAGGCGACAAAATAACAAACAATAACAAAAGGAAGTGAGCAGCCTGCAAACAACACTTGCCAGAATATCGAACAAGCTCAAATATGTCTAGGACTCAAACTGTAAACGCACATACCTAAAGTATGCTAAATTGTTTTTCTGTCAGAGCCAACACAGGTCTGTACTTGGTTTGATGATGGTAATGTATGGCTAAAGCTCCTTCCAGATTGCTCTGAATGTTGACTTACACTTAAAGTTAAGCCTATCTCCCTGACCCTTTTGCTTACAGGCCCATATATTGACTCAACTCTGAAGCTATTAAGCATAGGCAAAATATTTAGTTCCTCATGTCGAAAGCCTATTGGACTGTTTTTGGTGAATAATGTTCAACATAGCTCTGACACTATAAATAACTTAGGTTAGCTAATCTTTCTAACTAAATATTTCCAAGAATGATAATATCTCGTCTCTCCTCACCTAGTCACTGATCGACTGCATAGATCAGGCATATCTTTGACACTTCAAATTATGTGATGCAGCCACATGTAGGTTTACATTCTTAGAAACAGGAACAACTCATAAGCTTAACAGCTATCAATTGGGTCATTGATGGTGCTACCTGTTATGAGGTGAATATTAATTAATGGCACTAAATACATGTATCCCACTGAGGGTTACATGGTTAAGGGAAATATATGGTTGGCTGTTTAAACCAAACTCTGGAAGAAGATAATAGTACTGCATCAAAATACTAAGAAAATAAAACAATAAAATAATGGTCATAATTGTTGTTTAGTGTAATTTTGTTTATATAATATTACTCATACCCTGTCTTTAAGTATGCCCTTCTTGCCTTGTTTATTATCTACTGCCTGTACTGACTCTAGCTAATTACTTCCACCAGTTATTATTGAGGCTAGATATTGCTATGTTATCATGCCTATATTATGTGTGTTCAGTTCTAATAAAGTGGTTGCTGGGATAAGACAAGATTTCAACAATAATAATATATGCAATACCTTTCTTAGATTACGCCTGCCTGCTTGCAGCACGTATTCATCATCACTGAGGTGAAAATGTACATCTGCTGGCAAAGCTTTACCTGTATCATCTGAGCACAGCTTAGCAGCAGCATTATTTTTAGAAGATGTCTCTAAATTATTACTGTTATCCGTAAAACTCGATTGAAAATTCCCATCTAATCCATAATTATCAAAATCGAAATCAATCTCACTGCTTCCAGAATCACTATCACTTTCTTTTCTGCACTGTAAATCTAAATAATCTACATCTACCTCCTCAAATTCTTTCCAAAAGCCACCACCATCGAAATCGCGGTAAGACATTTTAGAATAAGATACATAGACTGATTAACCAGAAATGAAATATCGCCAGTTTTATCATTCCTAGCAACTACTTTAAACTCTGAAAAACAGTTTAATGAAGCCTCTTACCTAATCAAACACCTCAGAAATTGATTCCTGACACATTATTTGCCCTAAAAAGTTAATGGTCTCACAACGAAAAAGTCTAAGCAACATTAACGAGTTTCACGTTAAGAGCCTTTTGTGCGCTATATGAATTGACGCATTTGTATGGAAAATTACAAGAGCCATCACAAATATAGATAAAACACTATAATTATGGGTCACGATCCCAAAAACCATGGTCAAGTCGCAAATGAACAAGTGGAGTTTCCCTGACTTTGAAGCTGCACTTACTGAACTTCTAATATTGGTCACAATGTTTGTAACACATGCAGCTGGACAAATCAAAGAGTGATCTTTTTTAATCTGAGGACAGTTTAGCCAATAGAAGTCTTTAACCATTGAACAAAAACCACTTAAAGCTGTTGCTATGCTAAACAAGAAATACTGAAAAATGGCATCCGCTAAAAGTAATCGTTTCTTTTTTGCCGATTTTAAAGATATCTCTGACATTTGGACACTTGTAATGAGTAATTTGGTATTCCAACTGATGTCCAAAGCAGTAAAAGTAAATGACATGGCGATGACATTTTTCTAACAACTTTTATTAGATTATCACAATATTCAATTATAAGGATATTTATTCAATTTTATAAGATTATTAGAAGATTTAAGTATAAGAACAATTATTCGAATTTTACAAAATCAAAGTAGAATTATAGTGACCAATGGTGCGCAATATGCTACTGCTATTATTTTCTTAAAGATTTTGTTGATAATACAACGGCTGTGCCCAATATCGTGAAGCTGTTTTTAACATGTGCAAAATTCAGTATTTTTTTTAATTATAGATATACTGCTATTAATATGACAATCAGCTAAAGCCTGTTAATTTTTTTTACTTCAGCAGAATTTTTTGAATTTAAATACGAAAATTTAGATAAATATCACAACTTCTTGATATTGGTTGCTATGAATTTTTGAAATATAAACAAAATTGTGCTTTGGTTTTCATTTTTTAAACTTAATACCTGTTTTCTAAGAATATGTTTTCGCACTAGTGGTAAACATGCATTCGGTTTATTGACCCTAACATCTGCTGTAATTAAGCTAGAATCAATGTTTTTTATGCAAAATAACTGTGAGAGCTTTTTCTTTCTGTTAGTGTAGATAACTCCAAATTTCACTCACCGTTTTAACCATGGTTTCTGAGCTTTTCTCATACACCACCATTCAAATCAAATTTAAGAAGCTAATCCTACTTGACCTTTTTCGTTTTATGGCATTTTTAGGTAGTTAAATTCCCAAACTGCACTTTTTTGCTATTAACTGAAATTTACGTTATAAAAAGTATGCATATTAGGAGCTTTTACTGGACTCTTTATTATTTTTGGTGAAGTAATTATCTTTTAAATAACTATTTTCTACTTCAGAATTTATAAATACATAAAGAATATATTATTTCTATTTCATTATATTATTATCTTATATTTATCATCTGATGACATAAATCTATATCTATTTTAAACAAATGCGCAGCATTTGACTGACATTTAAGTTATCTTTACATTTTATGTTATAGTATAACTCACTCTACACTTGAAGTAATGATTACTCATTTGTTATTATTGTGTATAAAATTAATTTTTCTAATAAAAGTAAATATTATGTTGTATATACATAAACATATAATATATATGAATTGGTGCACATGCATGTCTGTGTATTAAAGGTGTATGTATATGTATATTGCAGATACATTTGCATGATTGCATATAGTGAGATTTTTAAAGCTTGACAGCCTGCAGATTTTAGTTAGTCCAAGTTCTGAACATAAAAATTTTTCAGATGACAGTTTTTTTAAGTATTATTGACGCAAGTGGCTAATCCCTAAAAATTGTAAAAGTTTCCATTTAAACTTGGATATTGCATACATTTTTTCAAAGCTGCCAGAGTAAAGAATCCAACTACACCGTATTCTAAAATGCAAATTTTCATTACATACACTCTCTTGGACCATACATAATGGGAAGACAATTTTATGAAAATTTTTCTATGTTTTAAAGGTTGTAGGCAAAAGTAGTTTACTTCTCTTAACAAAGTTAAACAGGAGAGAAAACAAGTTAATCATGTTTCAGTGTACAAACTGCTTTAGATTAACGCAAACAGAGAGTTAAACTAAATTAATCAACTTCTATCTCAAACATTTATTTTATAAAGATTAGTAAATTTGCGTCAAGTTTACAAAAAAAGACTTTCCACCACTGAAGCAAAAAGACAACTTCTCATTAAGCTTTGGTGGCACTGAGAAGGGCCGAAATAAGGATGGAATCTCAGGCTAAAAGCACCAGTGAGAAAATTTATGCTATTTATTTGATTAAAGATTTCAAATTTACTTGTAAATAGCGTTTGCTCTTTTAAAAAATAACTACCGTTTCAACCTACAAGTTTCGACTATTCAAAACCAATGTAATCAAATGCTGTGTTCGCATCTGCTTGCTTATATAAACAATTGTTTTTGCATGTAAATTGTACTCGAGACTTGGCAAGTATGGTAATGCATAATATGATATCAGAATAAATTTATTCAAGTAAAACACATCTTTTTTGTAGCTTAAACAGCTTGGATTAAAATGTGCGCTAGAATATACAGTCCGCTATCGGATGTAATATCTGTATTATCGGCTCTTGTTGAAGTTGTGCTGGTATATAAACAGCCTGCTATCGGCTGTTATACAGAGTCTGATTTATTGGCTCATTTTGTGGGTTGCCTGATTTTACTTCAATAGTTTATTTTGCCAATAAGTTAAAAAGTAGTGTCATGAAAGAAATCAATTTATCTTTAGTTTGTGCATTGCTAATGCTATGTGAAGCTATGATAGCTACAAAGCTAAAACGATCTTCTACAATCATTCTTTCTCTTATCAAAACTTTTGGTTTTACCACCATCAGAGTCAGTGCTGCTACTTAAATTAGTTGTGTAATCACAAAAATCTAAATCTAAATTGGCTATATTGTCATCATCATAAGTAATTCTCTGTTTTCTAACTCGGGAGCTGCTTACATAAAACTTACACAAAAAATGTTCGTTTTTAAGTTGGAAACTCTCAAACAAAATTTAAAATTGCTTTCTGATTTCAGGCTAATTTCATAAATAAACCTTTGGACAACACTGTCAATATTAAAAACCTCATGGAGATTGTTGGTTATGTTGCCAACAAATTGTTGTCAATACTACGCAATTCCTGGAAAAGTCGTAAAAATACAAGGCTAAATAGTTCTACTTACATTCTTGATTGTCTGCCTCATTGGAGTTTTTTAAATAATCATTATTTTATTTGGCCTCAAAATCATTGCCATCAGAAGCTAAACGACCTAAAACATCTTCCTCGTCCATCTTCAGAATAACAGTCGCAATACTTTTCTTGAAAGTAACTTTTTTTGCTAAACGAGTAAAACTGAAATTATCACAAACACTTTAACTGAAAACATATCTCTGTTTTGTGTTATTGACTATTCATGGGTAAACTAATAAACATAGGCTAACCAAAAATATTTCAAAGCAGTTTTGTAAAAGCCAACTTGATCAGATCAGACAAATCATAAAAAAATTTCATAGTTTTAAAAAACATTTTACTCTAAGTTTTCAATTTTTTCATCATCCATTAATTTACTTAGAACAGCCCTGACCAGTGACAGTACCAGTGATTGGCCGGTTCACAACTACCTATTTGTTCTATTGAGGCACTCTACACAAGTCTATATCTCTTTCTGCAGCAGTTCTACCAATAGATGCCAGTGGGATATTTGATAGAAGAGCATTGCCAATAACACCTTTTTACATCTCAACCCATAAAAACTATACACAAAAGTACAGCGACAATCTTAACTCGGCGCTTTCCTTGACTAACATCTCTCAAGACAGCCTCATCAGATTGAGATTCACCGCTAGAAGTGGCATTGCCTTAGAGAACAACTGTCATGATTATTTGAACATCACTGGAGTAAGGGGATATGACCGAAACACAGTACAGATCTGTGGTACTGAGGCTTCCCAGCCAACGCTCTACCTTCAGCCAATAAGTGAAAGTCTAATATTTACATTTGTCACAGACTACAGTAAAGGTTATGCAGGGTTTGTCATGGAATATTCTGGTAAGCTCCTGTCTTTAGTAAACTTCACAATTATTTGTATCAATTTTGAAGTTCAAGATAATAGTAAATATTGATGTGCCAGCATTTAGTAACATTATATTATATATTAATAGTTATATTATATTATATATTATTAATATAAATCTACTATATACTAATAAAATTGATTTACTATATGATAATAATATTGATTTACTATATATTAATAATATTGAATTACAGCGAAAAAATAAAATTTGTCTACTATATACTATGCTATATATTCATAACATTGATTTACTATATACAAATAATATTCATCAACTATATAATAATATTATTGATTTACCACATATTAAAAATACTGATCTGCTACATGTAAACAATATTTATTTACTATATATTTAGAACATTGACTTGCTATATATTAATTATGTTGATTTACTATATATTTTAGTATTCTTTTACTATATCTCAATAATATCGATTTAATATTTATTAATAATTTTATTTGATATATCCTAACTTTGAACTATTGAGTTATTGATCATAAAAAATATGCTTCGACATGTAATTTGGGATATTTATGTCATTTTACACTTTCACTGATTTCAGAAGTAGAAGGGATATCGAGGGATGGGTACAATGCTGCTGCTGAAGTTGGTATGCGCTTTCTTACTTTCTTCTTAAATCCTTTTGCCTATGAATTATCCACGGATAGATTAAAATTTGTAAAGAATGAGCTCTCTACACTAGAGTTTTGAAAACCTAAACAATGATGTTTAAAGGAATACTACTCTGTTTATACACAGCGTCTACTGTAGTTGGTCATTGTCATAACAGCTAGTTACAAAGTGTTTTATGGTGATAGCCCTGATTAAATTTCAACTATGTCAGGAGAGTTATAATGAGATATTGCTGCTCAGATCAGTATGTGCTTGCTTATCGTCTGATTAAAACCTTATGCCTGTGAATTATACTTAAATATTTGAACTTTGTAAAGAATGGGGTCTTTAGACTACACAGTGGAGAGCCAAAACACCGATGTTTAAAGGAATACTCTACTGTGTAACCCTTTCACTGCCATCCATGTACAAAGTTACCTATCGGCCCAACTGACAGCCATTTTACCAAAGATTGCTGATAATGCTTTATGATATATATATATATACACAATATTTCTTCAGTTTTAAACTCTATTTAGAACATTTTTGTTATAAATATTATTTTGCCAACATGTTAGCAATCACTGCTTTGCAAAAAAATCAATTCATCTATACTTTGCGCATTGGTAAAACTATGTGATGCTATGCGAAGTTATACGAAGCTATGTGAAGCTACAAAGTTAAAACGATCATCTACAACGTTCCTTATTATGTTAAAAAGATATACCATCAAAACCTCTAATTGAACGCCCCCTCTATTCGAACACCACCTCCAATTGACCACCACCCTTAAAAAAGTGTTGAAAAATAACCCGCTACCATCCAATTAAACGCCACTTCCTTTTGACCGCCACTTTGACATGATTTGATCTTTCCGAAGCCATATTTTTACCTGATCAGTAGAAAAGTGTACACAAAATTGTATTAACAATGATTTGTTCATATCAACAACGATTAATTATTTTGTTGTCCAATTTTAAAGCTTTTTGTTTTCTTTGTTTAAACTTTGAAAGCAACACCGTAGCAATAGTATAAAAGTTTCAGGCAAGTATTAGCTCTCTGTTTAACGCGGTCTTTCTACTTCAAACTAACCTACATACTGTATATAAAAACGGTTTAAATTTACAATATTAAATGAAACTTGGGAAGCAACGCCAAAAAAATAACTACTACCTCAGGCTGATGGTAGTATCTTCATTAATGCGTTTCTAATACTTCAAAGGATATGCAAATATAGACTGGTTGGCAAGTTTTGAATCAAAGGTTATATTTTTACTGAGCAAACATTTAGCACTGCATCAGTGCTAAATGCAACAGGTAAAAGTTTTATTCTGCCAAAAAATGTTTGGAAGCTAATCGTTTGTCAACTGGTTCAGCGGTGCAGCATAAGGATTGAAGCCAAAAATTGTTGTGGAAGGTAATGTTGTGGACAACTAAATGTTGTGGGCAACTAGAAGTTGTTCATTCCATTGAAAGCAGCAGTCATAACAAAGCTATCCAAGCAAAGGAGGAAAATATTTTTTGCTTAAAAAACGTCAATTCCTGTTTCTGCATGTGATATAAGTGTGGTTCGCTTATGTCACTTGTTAGTTAATAAATATTTGTATCATTTGATAGTTTATTGTTGTATTACTTATAAATATGCAGATTTATTACATGTTATTTAATAGCACTTTGCGACTATCTTAACATGGGTCACAATGGATCAATGCTTATGACGGCACTTTTATTGCACATAAAAACTAGATGTGGCTGCAAACTATAGCAAACATATCTGTGAGTGCAATGAGTTTTTATGCAAGATTGCTAAATATAAATTTAAAATAAAAATATCTTCAACTTAAGAATAAAATAAAAGTTGAAAATTGCAACAACAAATGGCAAAGAAGGACACAGGAAATAATGTCATCACAGTTTAACTACAAGCAATAGATATCAAATGGTAAAAATATTTTAGGGTTTTTTGACGCGTATTTATTAAAAGATCTTTGAAAAATTAAAAGTAAGTTAGCATACTTGTTGCATTCAAAATGTTTAGTGTCAGTCCACTGGAAAAAGAGGCCAAAATATAATTGTAATTTGCTTCACTCGCAATAGAGCTAAATATATTTATCTTGCAAAAATTCTGATGAGCTATTTAAAAAGTAGACTGTCAGCCTCTATTTGAACACTGCCTCCAATTGACCGCCACCAAAAAAGAGAGGTTGAAAAATAGAGCGCTATGGCATTCGATTAGAAGTTTTACACTAAGCGAAATAACCACGGGCAAAGGTACAGGAAGCCAAGCCAAGCCACGCAGAGCGACGCATAGCTAACCAAAGCTACGCAAAGTAATGCGACATTACGCAAAGATATGCAAAGCTACGCAAAATTAGGCAAAACTACGCGAAGGTACTCAAAGCTACAAAAAGCTAGCAAAGCAATGTGAAGCTAAACAAAATTACACAAAGCTAGGCAAAGTACGGGAAGCTACGCGAAGAACACGCAAAGCGGTGCATAGCTAAGCAAAGCTATGAGAAGCTACGTAAATATACACGCAGCTACGCCAAGCTACGCAAAATTACACAAAGCTAGGCATAGCTACGCGAAAACACGCAAAAGCTAAGAAAAGCTATGCAAAGGTATGAGAAGCTATGCTAAGCTATGCAAAGCTATGGGAAGCTATGCGAAGCTACGCGTAGATACGCGAAGCTACGCGAAGATACGCGAAGTTACGCGAAGCTACCCGAAGCTACGCGAAGCTACGCAAAGCAATGCGACCCTGCAAACCTCCACCTTAAACTTGCAGGTTAAAGTGCAGGTTTTTTTATTAACTCTTTCACTGCCATTCATGTTCAAATTTAGCCATCGGCCAAGTGCCAGCCAATTTCCTGAATATTGCCGATATTGCTTCATAATATGTATACCATCTTTTTTATTATTCAAACTTTCTTTAGAAAAAATGTGTGACATATTTCATTTTGCGAACATTTTAACTAACATTACTATGCAAAAATTTCAACGTGTCTATGTTTTGTGCGATGATAAAGCTTTTTGAAGCGATCACTACTAAACTAAAACGATCCTCCCAATGTTCCCTTACTCTTACAAAAATATTACTTTCATCAGGATCACAGTCACCGCTGCTACTTTTATCATCTGTATAATTGCAAAAGTGTAAATGTGAGTTAGCTATTCATCAACATAAATAATTACCCTAATTTCTGACTCGCCCAATACTTAGAAAAACTAAAACGAAAATGTTTGTCTTTACATTAGTAGTTCTCAAACAAAAGTTTAAAATTGCTTCGTTATTTTAAACTAATTTTATAAAGACATCTTTGGAAAACATTGTCAATATCATAAAATTCTTAAAGATCATGGGTTATGTTGTCAACAAATAAGAAAATCAAAGTACTACGCAATTGCTGGGAAAGTTGCAAAAATGCGTCCATCCAGTGCGACAGACACATTTTTGGAAATTGACAGACACCGCGTTGAGTTGGAAAAAACATAAATGCATCTTTGGCAACAAAAGGGTTAAAATAGGGCAAGACACTTGCTAGTTACCAATTCTAGTGACAGGAAGACAACACATGCAATAAGAAGACAATAAAAAATTTTTAAATTGTCTAATATGTTTAGGAGTAACTAAATTTATGTGTCGACATTATTGATAATATTCGTGTAGACAATACATATGTTAATTGTATATGCTGACAATACATATGTTACAGGGATACATGTTATCACTATTTATGTTAACAATAGAGATGTTAACAATGTATACGTTAACTGTATATATGTTAACAATATTTATTTAAATAGTATATATGTTAACCAAATATAAGTTAAATAATTAAAGGTAATACTATAAATGTTAACAATACACATGCTAACTGTAACCCTGAAAAGCAGCGTAAAAATGATAATTGAGTCTTTTTTTTATGCAGAGGTGATTCCCATAGAACGAGGTGGCAACTGCAAAAGTGCAGCTCCATCGAGACCCCTCATGCACATTGTTACCCACAAAGGCTACCCAATCTTACCTTATAGCAACAACATCAATTGTTCCCTCACGCTGACTGGTGTGTCAGCTTACCCTCTCTACAGATTGGACTTGACGGCGAGGTCAGGCATTGAGTTAGACAGCAACTTCAGCGCCTATCTTAACGTGCCATTTATTACCAGTTATGATAGGTTAACAATCCACGGAGTTGATTTGGAAGATTTGACATACTATGTAACTCCCAGAACAGAGAATATGTCTATCTGGTTTGTTACAAGTCAAGAACAAACCTATCAAGGAGTTCTGCTTGTTTACTCAGGTAAGAATTACTGTTACAGGGCACACAAAATGATTTCCAATGCCCTCTATAACTTTTTTTAAAATGAGGGTTATACAAAAAAAATAGTCTGCGGTGAAAAAAGCATAAAATGAAAAAAAATTAAAGTCTGAAAAATAAAAACTTATGTATTAATAAAGTTTACTTGTCTTTGTGTCTGTCTGTTAGCCTGTGCGTGTAAGTTTGAGGGTGTGGCATCAGTGTGTGTGTGTGTGTGTGTGTGTGTGTGTGTGTGTGTGTGTGTGTGTGTGTGTGTGTGTGCGTGTGTGCCTGTGTGTGTGTGTGTGGTGCATGCATATGAATTTTACGCAGGGTGCTTTCGTATGACGTGTGTGGGGCGCATATGAGATGTGTGTGTGCGTGTGCGCGCGTGCGTGTGTGCGTGTGTCCATACATGAGTATGTGCGTGTGTTGTGTGAAAATGTGTGTGTGTGCCTTTGTGTGTGTGGTGTGTGTATGTATGTGTGTGTGCGTGCGTGTGTGCGTGTGTGCGTGTGTTTGTGTGTTTGTGTGTGTGCGTGCGTGCGTGCATGTGTGTGTGTGTGTGTGTGCATGCGTGTGTGTGTGTGTTTGTGTGCATATGTGTGTTTGTAAATAATGTGTTTGGGGTGAGCGCATTTGATGTGCGTTTAAGTGTGCGTGCACCTGTGATGTGTGTGGTGTGTGTGAGTGTGTGTGTGCGTGAGTGCGTGTGTGTGTGTGCGTTCATGCATGCGTGTGTGTTTGTATATGATGTGTCTATGGTGAGCGAAATTGATGTGCATTTAAGGGTATGTGTGTGCACATGTGATGTTTGCAGTGTGTGTGTTTGTACATGTGTGTTTGTGCACTCGTGCATGTGTTTGTGTGTTTGCGTGTTTGCGTGCTTGCGTGTTTGCATGTGTGTGTGTACGAATGTGTGCTTGTTACTCTATATAAATACTAACTATTACTACATTTTTCTGCAACCCCAATTTCAAGTTTGTGTGTTTGTGTTTGCGTGTTTGCGTGTGTGCGTGTGTGCGTGTGTCTGTGCGAGTGTGTGCTTGTTACTCTATATAAATACTAACTATTACTACATTTTCCTGGTACCCCAATTTCACACACGCAGTTGTATGCAAATAAGAATGAGGTGTGTAAATGAGTATAGTTGCGTCTTTGTGACGAATAATTTTCTATCTTAAGCAAAAACAAAAAAAAACTTATCTAAGACTTCTTTCGAAACATTTTTTGCGCACAAAGTCAGAAAAGTTGTAATACAATTGAATTTAATTAGAGCTGTTTTTGACTTGCAGCAGATTTTATATTGCCGCTTCTGTCCAAGTTTTATGGGTAGTTTTTTGTATGGTTAGAAAGGAATTGCTCAAGGTAGCTATTGCCTAACTTCTCTGGCAAACTGGTAAATTGTGAGTATTTGAAATAAGAAATGCAATAATTAAGTTTTATGAATAGTTCTATAGCAGACAAAACATACAACAAAACAGCAAAAGCAAGTAAAAGAGTATCAAAAAAAGCGATTGAAAAGTTTTGTGAATGATGAGGACCAAGTGCACAATGGCATTATCGGCCCTAAGTTAGCATATATAAGGCTTTAAAAAATATTTGTTTAATCTTTATTATTAAATGTTTAAATATTTTATCGCCAAAGACATCTGCAAATGTCTTCTATTAAAAACACATCAGCTCTGAGATTACCAATTCAATGGATTAATTCAATTTTGCTGCAGGTTTTTTTAAAGGTAGAAAATTCTAAATTTTCACGATTAACGAGTGTTCATACTAGAATGGCAGTAATTGATTCACTAAAGATAGACAATTTTAATATAGCTACTGCTCAAAATAAACTTTACATCTAACAAATAATTCAACTTCTTTGTTTATTTTGAGCATGACTACTTCTTTTAAAGGCATGTATCAACCTCTTTTGTTGGTTTTATAATAAACCTGAAGCTAATCCACTTTTCTCTTACAAACAAAGGTTTTTGGTAGTTTTTACTCTGTACACATTATATTATATCACTACCACTGATTGATATGTTAGATGCCGCTTCTGGCTTCTGGTAACAGGTGTTGAACCACAGACCGGCCACTTGCTAACCGCTTTTCTTCTTTCTTCAGTTGTTCTTCCTTTTCTAGCGGTGCTCCCCATATATTTGGATAAGAACTTGCACCGTAGAGCCTCATCACAAGGTCTCAGCTACATCGCGACTCACAAAAGCTACCCGTACCATTACAGTATTTCTATCAACTCTGCTATGACCTTGACTGATATCTCTCCAAAGTCTCAAATCAGACTAGATTTTACAGCTCAAGCTAACATAGCCTTAGAGCACACATGCCTTGACTATGTGAACATAACTGGAGTGAGTGGGTATGAGAATAACACAGTACAGATCTGTGGTACTGAGGCTCCTCAATCGACACTCTATCTCAACCCGATAGACCAGACTCTGACCTTCACCTTTATTACCGATGACAAAGAGAACTACCATGGATTTGTCATGGAATATTCTGGTAAGAGAAACTGTGTGTTAAGAGAGAGTAACAGAGTGTGTGTTTCTCACTAGTAAGTGTGATACCTTTAGGTAATATAAAAGGTACCAAAGAATGCTGTGTACTTATTGACCGCATGACCTTGTTGGAGGTACTAAACTTAGCAAGTAGCATATATAGTTATACTTTGACATATGAGTTTACTGTGTTCTAGGACTGAGCTTGTATGTCAATGTTTTTGTATCTCAATGCAATAATGGCTACTGCAATAGTGGCTAGCGAAGGTATGGGACGCTGTGTTACATAACAGTAACGTTTATGCTAACTTGAACAACTTTAGCAAGACACACACACGCACGCATGCAAACACACACATTTCAAACACACACTTCAAACACACTTCACTTTCCTAAACTTAACATTAATTCCTGTTTTCATTGCATTTTTTATCACCTGTTACAGGATTGGTGCTTGTTGCCTCACTTTTTCTATTGTTTTTTACCTAAACTTTGTAAAATTTTATAAAAAGTAATTGATTTAGTCTTAGACTGTGAGATGTTGTTTTCAGAAATAACCTCTTGCACACTCGGCCATTCATTGCCTATCAAAAAACTGGCACGAATGCTCATTGCTAAACTTTCTCTCGTATGTCAAGACAGAAACTTGTTTGAAATTTTAATTGTACTTCATGTAAAATCGTGTAATCATGGCACTCATATGTCAGAGCATGATCAGATATGTATATATGTAACTATATAACTCACGTATATATTTCATATATATATATATATATATATCTACTATAGAAACGGCAATCGTTGTCTGTGTGATTGATTGATTGTCCGCCTTATAGAGCGGTCTTTCCTTTTATCGTTGTACGAATTGCGGTCGTACGAAGCGAACTGAATTAATATGTGTAGTAACGGTAAATAAATTATAGAGCGGTCTTTCTTTTTCCATTTGGTCGAACGAAGCCAACCGAATTAATATGGGTACTAATTATCGTAATTTCGTAATATCGTAATTTCGTAATATGGACTATTAGCCGCTACTTTTCTCTGACGATTTGAGCCAAACGGCTTATATGAAGGTGTGGCGATTCTGTTGTTTTTTTTCACCACTCGGGCGCATTAACCGAAATCCCCGGTTAGCACGCTTGTTAACCCTTTAGCGACGGTCGGCTTACGGCTTGGAAAGTACCAGCGGACGGGGGCAATTACTAGGGCGATTTGACCCTTCGACATGACTGCATAAAGACTGCAGTAACTTACATCACAACTGCGGTAGTGGCATAAATTGACATGCATGAGAAAGCTGAGAAATTATTCTACAAGCTCATTGTTTTTGCATGCAATTAGCTTGCAAATGCTTTCCAGCAAACATGTCAATTTGTTGAAGAGATAATTTTTTTATTTTCATGTGCCAACTTCCATTGCATTTTCCAAATTGATACAAATAATCGAGAATGTTGTACAAATACTACTTGCAAGGATTCATAGGTTCACAACAGTTTGCAAAAAAAATTGGTCGTCTAAGGGCTTTGAAAGTAAAGTTATGAGCTCCGATACATTACGGGAGCGCCCCTCGAAATTCTCAGTGCGCGACCTATAAGACAAGCAAAAATTGAAGGCCTGACATGGCCGCCTAAAAATCGCAATAACTTGCATGCAAATTGACATGGAGCTATAAATTAATATGCATTGGACAGCTTAGAAATTTCTCAACAGGCAGCCAATAATTTCCTGGAAATAGTCTGTGATTATTTTTGACAAATTATTAATTTGTCCAAGTTTTCACTTCTTTTTCCATAAAATATCGATAACAAATACATTTTTAAAAGCAATAACTCTGTGAAAATGATTTATAATAGGCATCTGCACAGTGTCATATGTTTGCAAGAGTTTGCAAAAAAAAATTGTTTAAGTGCATTAAAAGTAGAATTAGGAGCTTCGGTGCATTGCGGGTGAAGACCTTCAAAATGCTCATGACGCCATGTCGATAACCCTGCAACAGTCGCCCGACAAGGCAGCTCAAACCTTGCTATAACACTTGTGCAATTTGGCATAAAGCTGCAAATGAATATGCATCTGAAAGCTGAGATATTTTTCTACAGACTGAGATTGTTTCCTCCAGACAGCTTGTGAAAACTTAGCATCTTGAGATCTATATGTTTGCAGTTATGATTTTTTGCTTTCAAATTATTATTATGTATTTCTTGAAGCTATATATGAATCAATTTTGCATATCAACTCATTGCACAGACTCATATGCGCTGCAGCAAAGATTAACTGTTTGTGTACAAGAAGAATGGAGTAGTGGGCATGTATTCACACATTTGGTGAAGCAGCAACAGACAAGAAGCAACATTTATTATGAACAGACACAGCAAATCATGGAGAAATCAATCTGCTACATTGCAGAATATGTGAACTGAACTCTTTTGATTAGTTGGCTGCCCTGAAAAGGGCAATGGACATTAAATACAACATATAAATGCAATGCAGAACAAATACAACATATCAATGCAATGCAGAACAAATACAATAGACTAGATGACATTTCAGCAAATGTATGTACAAAAGCTAAAAATACAAAGCAATGAAACAGTTGCCAAAACTAAATAAATTACAATTTGTAAAGAAATTTATCTAGCATGGTAAGGAATAAAACATCACTCGCACAAAGATACTCCACATGCTAGGCATCTAAATTTAGTTTCGCTTCGTTTACGGGTGCCGTCATCATTTCGCCTTGAGCAGCACTTACAAACTCTATATTTTGGTTTTCTATTTTTTCCTGGACTATTTAGCACTAGTCGATGAGGGGAAGAAGTTGAAGCGCAGGAACTAGTGCATTTGTGGCAAGATCCAGTGTATTCAAATATTTGTTCAATTAATTTATTTCGAAACTCTAGGTCAGTTATTTTACAGCCGCTATGTACTCTATAAACTATGACTGCATTATACACACAAATATCTAATAAGTGAAAAAATAATTTTTTGTACCATTTCATGGTTTTACGCGCAGCGTTATAATAATGCAAGTTTTGATCTGATTTGTCAACTCCCCCCATGTATTTGTTGTAATCCAAAATAGCAGCTGGTTTGCAAATTTTACCCCCTTTATAATTTACTTTGCCTGTATCTACCACTTCCAAGTTTTTATGCATAGTTGAAATTACACAAATACATTTTTTATCTCTCCAACAGCCAACCATACAATCACCATTAGAAAAAACTTGTTGTTTCACCTTTTTAATAGTTTTTCCATTACATAATTTTAAATCTTTAGGAACACCTTTTCTGTTTGGACGCAAAGTTCCGCAAACATGAGTGTTATTTTTTATAAGTTCAGCAGCTAACTCTGGCGAATTATAGTAATTGTCCATATATAAGCAACGACCTGTATTCAGCAAACCATTCATTAATTTCATTACTATATTGTGGGTGACTCCTCTGCCGGTACCTTCAGCTTGCTCTCGCTCATCACCTATGTACACAGACAGCTTGTGCACGTAGCCAGAGACAGCATCGCAGAGAGCAAATATCTTAATTCCAAATCTGGATCTTTTTGATGGAATATACTGTTTGAAGGTAAGCCGTCCTTTCCAAGCCAGCAAGCTTTCATCTAAAGATATAAATTTACCTGGCAGTTAAACAGAAGATAACCGCTCACATATCATGGATAGCACATTGCCTAGCTTGAACAATTTATTGCCAGCAGGGTTTTCCGAGTTGTCAGTAAAATGTAAACAGTTTAAAATCGTTAAAAACCTGTCTCTTGAAATTATTTTCCCACATATTGACGTAGATAAATGGGGACGGGTAGACCAGTAAGATTTTAGAGTAGGCTTTTTGACAATACCCATGAGCACAACTAAACCAAAAACTCGCCAAATATCTTTGTCATCGACAGGCTCCAAGGCATCGCGATGTTTTTGAAGGCCATATATCTATTTGTTTCGTTAACTATTACATTCATGATGGCCGATGTGATAAAAAGTTTTAAATAATCAAGAATACTTATCTGTCCAGGAATTCGACTTTTTACTCCTGCCAAGCTTTCATCAAAATGCAAATCTTTGGGTTTTAAGTCGGCTCCTCTTTGAAAGCCGTAAATACTCCCTGTTTCATCGCCGTCCGTTTCACTCTCATTTTCGCTATCAGATTCACTCTGTTGATCTTCTATTTCACATGCATCGTCTTCCCCACTTTCTTCTGACCTGATATCCTCTTCCTCACTTTCGAACCAGTTGATGTCTTCATCTAAACATACTTTTTTGGCTGAGCTGGAGCAATCACGTTCGTCCATTTTGACTAGCTTTCCAAAAAGGAAGAGCAATTTTTTGCAACTTGTTCTTCTTGCACATGCATATTAGGGATTACTTTTCAGTCTCAAAACATTACTACAAAACCTACTAAAATTGATGAAATAATTAATTTTATTTTTAAACGCTATTTTCTTAAAAAATAAAATATTTTAAAAAAGGTCTATCGTAGACTGATTTCTAACGGGCTTTCATGTGATTCGGCCTCTGAGACATTGCCCGTTTGATGGGCTTTCACGTGATTCGTCCACAAAGAGTTAAACAGCAAATTTTCTGCCGTGTTAAAAAGCACATTTCCTGAGTTCTGCGGCCTATACAAAGGTGTCTATACAGCTATACAAATGTACTATTCATTAAATTAAATAAATTAACGAGTAGTTATTTACATGCAATTAATATTTACTGCCAACGTGTACCGAGAAGGTCACGTAAACGTTTGTTTCTTGGAGCCACTGAAAAAACGCATTTCTCACCTACTAAATTTCCACATCAAAAAGGTAAGTGTTTCTTATACGATGTTGTATTGTCTATGAATTGCCACATCTCCACTACTTAATAACGTTGGATTTGCCGCTGTTCGTGATAGTGGGTCATGTTCATTTTCTTCAGCAGCCGAGGTACTAATTTTTTCCAGCTACAAGTAGGCCTACTGTAACTTACTATTACAGAACTTACACGAGTACTCCGAGGGTTGCGATACGCTATTGTGAAAAGAAAGAGAGCAGCTGCTATCGACTTACTGTCACCCTGCATCAGCCATGACCGGCTATACGTCGCCTGCTCAAAAGTAGGCACACGCCGAAAACTGTTTCTTCATACGCCCGACAGAAAAACCAAAAATGTTGTCTATCCACAAGTGTTGCGTTGAACTAAGGGAGAGAGAGAGAAAGGGAGAGAAAAAGAGAGATAGGGAAAGCGAGGAGGAGAGGGGGGAGAGAGAGAGGGAGAGAGAGAGGGAGAGAAGGAGAGAGAGAGGGAGAGCAAGGAGGAGAGGGGGTAGAGAGAGGGGGAGAGAGAGGGAGAGAGAAAGGGGGAAGAGGGAGGGAGAGAGAGGGGAGAGAGAGAGGGAGAAAAGAGAGAGGGAAAGAAGAGGAGAGAGAGGGAAAGCGAGGAGGAGATGGGGGAGAGAGAGAGGGAGAGGGAGAAGAGGGAGGGAGAGAGAGAGGAGAGAGGGGGAGAGAGGGGAGAGACGGAAAGATGGGAAAGAGGGAGAGAAGGAGAGAGAGAGGGAGAGCGAGGATGAGAGGGGGGAGAGAGAGAGGGAGAGAGAGGGAGAGAAAGAGGGAGGGAGAGAGAGGGGAGAGAGGGAGAGGGGAGAGGGAGGGGAGAGACGGAGAGAGGGAGAGAGGGGAAAGAGGGAGAGAAGGAGAGAGAGAGAGAGGGAGAGCGAGGAGGAGAGGGGGCGAGAAAGAGAGGGAGAGAGAGGGAGAGAAAGAGGGAGAAGAGGGAGGGAGAGAGAGGGGAGAGAGGGAAAGGGGAGAGAGAGGGGAGAGACGGAGAGAGGGAGATGTAACTGCATATTTGGAGTTGTTTTACCGTATGAAAAACAACTCTCAATAAACCTTATGCTGCCCGTGAACCTGCTCCTGTAGACGGGTAATGCAGCTAGTATATATATGTATATATAAATATATATATATATATATATATATATATATATCTATATATATATAAGCTACATATATATATAAGCTACATATATATATATATATATATATATATATATATATATTTATATATATATATATATATATATATATACTCATGCTACAGACAGTACTGTTTCGGCTATTGAAGCCTCATCAGTGCAGCTCAGAGCTTAGGCAAGGGACACAAATCCCATTACCAATGAGAGTTGACTTCCTGCCACAAAACAACTAAGTTGCCTCGCAGACTTTAAGAAAGTCAATGTGCTGGCACCAGAGTGCTCAAATCACAAAAGTGATGAGCTTTGCACAAAGGCTAGTAGTGCCGCACCTCTCACAGAGTGCTCAACCAAACCGAAGTAAGGGAGCATATACTCATGCTACAGACAGTACTGTTTCGGCTATTGAAGCCTCATCAGTGCAGCTCAGAGCTTAGGCAAGGGACACTTAGGCAAGGGAGCTTAGGCAAGGCTTATATATATATATATATATATATATACATACATATATATACTAGCTGCATTACCCGTCTACAGGAGCAGATTCACGGGCAGCATAAGGTTTATTGAGAGTTGTTTTTCATAAGGTAAAACAACTCCAGTAACAATACATACGGTAAACAATATATATATATATATATTCATATATATATACATGTATATATATATATATGTATATGTATATGTATATATATATATATATATATATATATATATATATATATATATTTCTCAATGGCGGTCATCTGTCATTCAGTATGTTCAGCTACTGGTATTTGAACTTTGGAATAAAAATGTTAGTCTGCTGGACTTGAACTCTCAAAGATTGGAACCACACAGTCAAGTGCACTAACCAGGAGACTTAATAAGCTCTTGCAGTTATTTGCTCTTACACCATAACATATACATCCTTTTTCCATTGCGCACCTTAAGTGACGAATTAATTGAAACTGTATGAGCTCATTTAGCTCTATAAAAGATGATGCTTTTTTGTTCACGCAAATTAAGGCTAATTTAATTTTGGCAAAATGATATCAAACAAAAAGGTTTTCGAAATTAAAATTTGGCGATTATATTTTAGTTCAGCATTATCCGTTATGGTAACAATGGTTTAGTTACATACAGTTGGGAAACAGATAAGTGAAAAAACTGTTAGTTATGGAGTTTAATAAAATGCATAGTAAACCTTCTTCCGAGTATGTTCTTAGTAAGCTAACTTTATATAAGTTATATTCAGCATTTATGTTATACTTCTTTCTTGAAAGTAAGAATTGTTCACATAGTACCTTATAGTGTTACATTTTTTTTGCAAATCACACCGAAAAATGGCACTAAAGCTATTGTAGGTAACTATAGCTACTAAGGTTAACAAATTGTTTTGTTACAATTTTTTAATGATGATGACTTTTACCAGGCAGTGAATACATTACATAATTACTATGATTTTCTGTACCACCCAATGTATGTCTATACAAAATTTTCACCTTATGATGCCAATACTGAGACTAATGTAAATTACATAGTTGTATAACAAGTAAATTTTTATTGAATTCATAGCTGAACTGACTAAAATTAGCTATTACTGGCTAATGATTTCACATTTACATTTAAACACATCTAGAGTTTTATTTTTTCTCCAAATTTATTTTGACAGAACGCTTATTACATGATATGAAATTTAAAAGTAGTACTTGCTTGAAAAAGCTTGAAAACCTTTACAAATGTCTTTTTTTTCTTAACTCATTTGAATTGCAAAAAAATGTTTTTTTCATGATATGAAGTTTAAAAGTTAGAATGGTTAATTTTCTATGCGAAACTTTAAATATAATAAAACTTTTCTGTCCAAAAACTTTGTTATTACCCGAACAACGCTGGGTAGTACAGCTAGTTTCAATAATATATGTCTCAAAGTTGATCATATGTCAAACTGGTCATATGTCCGAGTATTTGTCCAGCTGCAACTATTAAAATCTAAGATAAAGAGCTCGTAGAGCAGAATATTTGATCTCGGAAGCTCCCGTTCGCCACTCCGACTGCCTTACTAACTAAGCGGCACAACCTTGATAGACTCAGTCGGCAATATATGTCGCTATATGGGAGAAAATACGCTTTGCTTTTGGTCAAAATGCAAAGTCATGACGTAACGTCACTCGAAGCCCTAGCTCTTATAAGCAAGCTTTCTCAAATTGGCAATGTGCCTCTCATTGGTTATAAGCTGATTTTTAACACATAGGCAACGTCGGGTAGCACAGGTGGTATACATATAAAATGAAGCAAGATGACAGTATAAGTTTAGTTTGAAACCATTTTATTGCTAGTAGTTTCATGTTGCAATGCAATAATCATCAGGTAAAATTGCTAACAATAAAAGCGTAGTGTATATATAAGTTGAAATAAAAGCTCAGCAGTTAAGCATTTCTAACAAGTAGGGTTAAAATTAGCAAGCAACGTAATGATGCACAATGTTATGGGACAAAGCTTAACAAATAAGGTGTTAAAAAGAGATGTTTTAAAATTACTCAAAGGTAATCTGCCAGCGTGCCTACATGTTGATACAAGCTGACACATTTTTTTCAAAGTAGTGGTTTTAGGTCTGCATATCATGTAGATTATCTCATACAGACATAGGTTACACCTGCATAATGTCTCATTATACCGGTTGTAGTTTTCCCTATCTCTCACTTGATGTTATAATTTATGTTTTTTCCTTTAACATCCATATGTACTAGCTTACATGTAGCTCAGTGATTGATCTTTTGCACTCATTTCTAAAGGTTGATATATGGTTGTGGTATCGTTGTTTAAATGGAGTATGTGTTAAATCCATGTAATGCTCATCTGGTAAGCATTTCTTGGTGGTGACTGGTTCTCTGTATGTAGTAGACTTGCTCAAGCACTTTCCTTGTAGTAGGCAGCTACTACTATTTTGGCTGTTGCATTCTCTCAACTCTGTATTTATTTTCGTATTATGGAACTGCAGTAATAATTTATTGGAGAAACAGACTTTAAATTTAATCATTTTTACATTGCTCTATTTTATTATTGACCACTTTTACACAGGTGACTGCAAATGCTGTTTATATTATCTATATATAAATATACACAATAAATTATTTTCTCACCCCGTTTAACCCATGTGGGTGAGAATTTCTAAGGCAAAGAGAAGGCCGCGAGTAACAAATTTTTTGTTTATTCTGACCGAATTCAAGAAATGAACAAAAAACACAAGATTAGTTGGCCAAAAGTAACATAATTGTCTGAGCTGCGCATGCACACTGATTTCGTCGACAAAAAGCTTTTGCAATTAGTATAGTCCAAGATTTGTAAAACGACACACAATAAATGTACTAGCGCAATTCAACATAGTACATACGATGCTGCTTAAATTGCGCTATTGTTTGTTCTTTATCGTTTGAACAGCATGACTACAGATTGTTTCTCTTTTAGTAATTTTTAATTTTTTTAACAGCAAAAGTTCTGTTGTAAAAATAGTTGCCATCTTTAACACAATCAAGTTAGATACATCTAATTTACTATGCCAAAGCGTGTTAGTATTTTTCTTGTATGTCGCGTCATGTGTTTTGGACTACCTAAGTTGCAAAAGCTGCTAAACTCCCGACCACTAATAATTTTTTTAATCAATTACAAGCGTTTCGTCAACATATTCAATGTGTATGCACAGCTCAGACCATTCTGTTACTTTTGGCCAAATAATTCGGTGTTTTTAGATCATTTTGATTTTTCAGCTGAAAAAAACAAAAAAAATTGTTAAGTGTGGCCATACATTTAATCGGGTCTCTTACCAGAGACTTGGGAGTTTGAACGCTTGCCTCAAGATCTTAGCTGTCCCCAATAGTGCAATTTTCTGCTACTCATTTGAGTTGATTGCTGTTGGTATCTCAGCAAGCCACATTTTGTGTTCAATGCTTTTGCGCCCAGTGCCCTAATGACTATTGAAATTAAGTTGTTCTTGCCTCTCAGCATTTGTCAATATTCTTCTCCAAGAGGGAGATATTTTTCTACCTTTTATTTTTCTTTACTGGTTACATTGTAGTCATTGGGTACTGCTATACCTATTATAGTAGCCCTCTTGTTCTCCTTGTCTACCACAACTATATCTGGTTAGTTTGCTAAGACATGCTGGTCAGTCAGGATATATAAGTCTCAGAGGATCTTAGTGGGGTGATTATCATTGACCTTATCAAAATCTTCCCACCAGTGTTTTGGTTTATTAAGGTCATACTCATTACAAGAACTCTTGTACACAACCCCTGCAACATGATTATGCTGCTCAGTGTATGCATTTCTGGCTAGCTGCCTGCATCCATAGATGATGTGTTGGATAGTCTCAGGTGCATCGTTGCAGATTCTGTATCTAAGATCGTTTTAACTGTGAAAGATCTTTGTTTGGAGTTGCCTGTTGATGATGAAACAGTTACATCAAAAACAGTGTGAAAAAGAAAATAAGAACTACGATGGCATGTTTACTTCACATCTGCCAATGAAAATCTTTCTTCTCCTCCAAAACAATATAAAGAAACTAACCTGGAAGAGTTCTATCTTTCACAAATTGCTTTGGTAAAAGAGACGCCATTCTAGATGGCTCCTCCAATTTTTTAAAGAACTTATGAAGCATAATTTGTGTATCCCTTAATTGGAAAACCTTCCGAATATGGCTCATAACAACATCATTAAATGCATGAACAGCTCTACAGTACTCTTCCACACTTTTTCCTGAGCGTTCTAAACATGTAATTCCAATGCGCACACTGTCATTTGGTCAAAAAACAAATTTATGTTCGAGATCCGAGGCGAACAAATGAAAAATATTTTGGTTATAAGCCGAGTTGGTCAAGAACCGCAGCACTCAATGACCGAGCGTTCGGTGTTAAATTAAATATATAAATATATATAAAATATAAATGTATATAAATATATATAAAAAATATATGTATATATATACATGTATATAGGGACAAAATCGGATAACTCAAACTTCACTGGACTGAGCGAAAGTGTTTGTGTTATCAGAGAGTTCAAGTTAACAGAGCACCGTCACAAGTGCTTGTGTTTATTATTCGATACATGTACTGTGCATACTCAAACTATATGTAAATCAAAAGCATAAAATAGCTTGTTGCAAATTAAAAAGCTTTTCAGGTAAAGTTTATAAACTATTTCCCAGAAAGTATAGATGTTTTTTATTACTAAAAATAAGTTTGTTGTTTTAAGTGAAGAGACTGCTACAACGTTTACAGATTAAAATTGGCAAAACTTGATGGCTGTTGAAACACTCAGAAGAGAAGCCAAATTTTTGTTTTGAGCGTTTTAGTCAAGATCATATCTGCCAATTTTTCTTTGAGTTTGTTCGAAGGCTACCTCGCTTTTTCCTTGCTTTCCAAGGGCAATCCAATAGCAGATTTTTGGTAGAATTTGGACCTTTTGTAAGCCTTCAGAACAATCATTAACGAAAAGTAGTTTGCCGATAATGGTTATAACAACACCTAAGAACTATGTATATATATATATATATATATATATATATATATATATATATATATATATATATTCATATATACATATATATAGGCAAACTGGGATAACTCAAACTTCACAGGACTGAGCGAAAGTGTTCGAGTTATCAATGCATTCAACTTTTCAGAGCACTGTCACAAGTGCATGTATTTATTAGTAAAAAAATGTACATAAACCAACTATATTTAAATCAAAATCATAGATGCCTTGTTGCAAATTAAAAGGCTTCTTGTGTAAAGTTTAAAAAATCTTCATCAGAGAGTATAAATGTTTTTTATACCTTTAGAATTTTTTCTTGGTTTAGGTAATGTGACTGCCAGGATGTTTTCATATTAAAATTGGAAAAACTTGATCACTGTTGAAACGCTCAGAAGAAAAGACATTTTTTCTTTTGAGCGTTTTAACCAAGGTCAATTTTGCCAATTTTTCTTCAAGTTTATTTGAAAGTTTTCTTGCTTTTTGCTGCTTTCCAAGGACCATCCCCAAGCAGATGTTTAGAAAATTTTTGAATATTTTGCAAATCTTTAGAACAGTTGTTAACAAACATTTTTTGCCAATAATGGTAAAATGATGCCCAAGAACTACTAAAAGTTAATGATTATCTCTATGGCTTGGAATGAAGTGATATTCCAACGCGAGAACAATGGTTTCGGTAGCCGTTGGGCAGAAAAAAATTGTTTCAGTTAGCGAAGTTAAGGTCGAGTTATCTAAAGCAATTCATCATTGCGTGGAAATGGACCGTACAAATCCGTTTGAGTTAACCGGGGTTCAAGCTATCCAAGGGCGAGTTATTGGAATTTCACTGTATATGATCTTGTATCTTAATGCAACATTTCTTGTATAAAATAACTAATTACTAATTATTCAGCTCACACTCTTTAAAAAACAACCTAGAACAGGTTATTATGATGGAAAAACATGTTTTTAATGGTTCTAATTCCCCAAGTACACCTCAAGATTAGAAAAATGCCTATGTAGTGCTTACGATCTGCAATAAAATGAAACATTAATATGTAACATACTGTATGGGGTTATTACCTTCTAGACAGGCAGTAGCGACTAATGATGGTATGAAAAACACTTCGCAGCTAAGTGTTCTGGAAATAGTGTACCATGGTTCAAAAGGAATGCACAACAGCTAAGTTTGAGTGTGCAATTCTTTAGATGGATTGTAAAAAAGCTCAGATGGAATGTACAATAGTTCCGATGGAGTGTACAATAGTTCAGAGAGAGTGTACAATATTGCAAATAGAGAAGATGAGAGCTCAGAATGAGTATGCAGTAGCTCTGATGGAGTGTAAAATAGTTCCCATGGAGTGTACAATAGCTCCTAGAAAACGTGCAATAGCTCAGAGAGAGTGTACAATATTGCAGATAGAGAAGACAAGACCTCAAAATGAGTATACAGTAGCTCAGATGAAGTGTACAATAGTTTAGATAAAGTGTACAATAGCTTGTATGAACAGTACAGTAGCTCAGATGACGTGCACAATAGCTCGGAAAGAGTATACAACAGCTTAGATAAATTGTACCATCGCTCAGAAGGGAGTGTACAATAGTTTCCATAGAGTGTACAATAGTTCAGATAGAGTATAAAGTAGCTCAAATAAAGTGTAAAATAGCTCAGATAGAGTATACAATAGTTCAAATGGAGTATGTAATAGCTAGGATGAAGTGCGCAATAGCTCAGACAGAAGATACAATCATTCAGAGGGAGTGTACAATAGTGGAGATGAAGTGTACAATAGCAGAAATAAAGTGTACAATGGTTCAGATATAATGTACAAATATGACTCAGATGGAGTGTACAATATTTTAGAGGGACTGTACAATAGCTCAGATGGATTGTAGAGTAGCTCAGTTGGAAGGTATAATAGCTTATACGGAATATAAATTACCTTAGATGGAGTACACGAAAGCTCAGATGGAGTGTGCAACAGCTCAGATAGAGTATATGGTAGTTTTATGGAATAAAGACTGCCTTATATGGAGTGTACGATAGTTTATATGGAGTGTAAAGCTGGTCAGTGGGAGTGTACATTAGCTCATATGAAGTGTAAAATCGCTCAGAGGGAGTGTACAATAGCTCAGATGGAGTGTACCAAAGATTATATAAAGGATATAATAGCTTAAATGAAGTATACATTAGCTCAGATAGAGCGTACAATAGGTCAGATAGAGTGTACAATAGCTGAGAGGGAGTGTACGATAGCTCAGTTAGAGTGTAAAATAGCTCAATAGGAATACACAATAATTTAGATGGAGTATACAATAGCTCAGGCGGAGTGTATAATAGCTTATATAGGGTCTACACTCCCTTAGATGGAGTATACACTATCTAGATTGAGTATGCAATAGATCAAATGAAATATACAATAACTCAGAGGAAGTGTACAATAGCTCAGATGGTATGTATAATAGCTTGTATTGAGTATACACTACATTAAACAAAGTATACAATAGCTTAGATTAATTGTACAATTGCTCAGATGGAGTGTACAAAAGCTCAGAGAAAGTGTAAACTATTCTAGACAGAGGGTGCCGTGGCCTAGAAAGAGTGTTAATTCAACTTAGCATGTTTACTAATTTTGTAGTAGCTAATAATATTCATTAACTTCAAATAGATATGGTTTTATCGATCAGGCCAGCTTTTTTTGTAAACTATATATAACTAAGCAATACATGTAAGCTATATACATCTCTGTTGTAGTGATTTCACAAGCAGACACTAGAGAGCCAATGAGCACACCAGTTGTCACTTCTGAGTCATGTCCCCGTGTCTCCAATGATCCAACAGTTGCTCTCACTGCAGCTGTTTGTGCTCAAGGAATCATCATCATTGTTCTGGTTGTCATTCTGGTGAAATACAAAATAACATCTGCTCTGTGAGTACCTATTGCAAACTGACATACCATACAACAGTGAGCAGCAGTTACATAGCAACATTATAACTTCTGCTGTCTTTACTTGAAGGTCAGCCTCCCAGGCTATAGATGTTGCATTACCAGAGACTAACTCACCACCACAGGTCGAGCCACGGGCTATAGAAAGTGAGTTATCTCAAACTCTAGCTGAGTTTGTCAAACATAGACATATGTAGTTAATTTGGTCAGCTGTTTGGCTCACTGGTTAGAGTTGTCATATCTTGAAAAAAATATATTGGATCAAAATATTATAATAATGCACTATGGTTGTTTGAATTTATTCCAGATCTTAAAAGCTTCAATAAATAATTCAAGTAAACTAACGTAGCATTAAAGCAAGAGAATCATATTATGATGTATTTTATATAATATGTTAAAACATATTACGCAAAAATACATTAAAGTTGTGAATTGTATGCTAATGTGTAGATGCATTCATAGCGTGAGTGAAATAATCAGTTAGCACAACTTGCTCTAATTTACTCTAACTTACAGTAAATGCAGCTAAAGTTAACAACATCTTTTTTCTTTGCATTTTGATTATAATTTTGGTGTTTTAATTTTGACTTGCCAAACTGTGGTGCTTTGAAAAAAATTCAAGCATCATTGGCTAAAATTAATATTTTATGTGAAATAAATTTAATAATTGCTCAAATTTTAACAGGTGTGTTAAAAGACTTGTAAGTAGAAGCATGACTGTACTCATAAGTAGAGGTTTGACTGTACTCATAAGTAGATGCTTGACTGAAATCATCTGTAGAGGTTACACTGTACTCCTAAATAAAGGTTCGACTGTACTCATAAATAGAGGGCTGACTGTAGTCATAAGTAGAGGTTTGACTGCACCCATAAATATAGATTTTACTGTAGTCATATGTAGAGGTTTAACTGTACTTGTGAGTAGAATTTTGATGCGGACAAAATGTTTTAATGAAGAAACTGGCAGACTGAGATCCAAACTTTTTTTAAATTAAGTATTTTAAGACTAAACTTCTTAACCATTTATTTTTTAGTGATATAAAGAATAAAACACTGCTTAATATTGTTAAAACTTCAAAAAAACAACTTTATGAAAAAACTGTCTGCATATTGGCAGATTATAAATCATAATTATAATTTATATTTTTAGAAGCCGTAATCTAATTTAAGAAATTATTGTTGCACTTTTTATAAGTTATAATATTCATATAATTATTGAAATTTATAAAATTATATTAACTATATGCTGTTAAATTATAAATTATATTAGATTATGAAGCTGTTTCAAGAAACTCCAGATTTTGTAGATTACATCTTCTTTGAATGTTATGACAAATATATACTCAAATGTATGTCGAAGAGTTAGCATAATAAAGTAAGTTCAAGTGAGCCTATATTTTGGTAAACTTTAAATTTTACCTTTTTTATCAATAAGTATGTTAACATACATGTATATATAGCTGCTAAAAACACTAAATGTAATATAAGGTTGTGATATATTTTTAATGATCCAATAAATTCTTTAAAAACAGCCGGTAATTATGGATAATTTTCAAAATTTCAGTTGGTCAAAATTGTCTTTTGTACCAAAAACACTAAGCAAGCATTTGTATTAAAAAGCTTTTGTATTCAAATTTTCACCTAGAATAAATTCTAAAATCAATTCATGCTTGCTGGTAATTGTCCTCTCTTTATTACTGCAGATATGGAACACTTGAAGTTACTCTCTGATACATACAGTGAACGAGGAGGTAGGTATTTGAAGATAAAAACACTTACATGATATGATTACTGTTAGTTCCTAATATAATGACAGGCATGAAAAAGTGGCTATATTAATTGATTACTAGTAGGAGGTCACGACAAACTTCATCAGTAAATAGAGCACAATTACATACAATATCGAGTTTTCAGCCAATTGTTTCATGACCAGTAACTTTTGAGGAACAAAAGTTTAGTAAAAATTGCTCTATGGCCAAAAATGCTTTAATCTAGTTCAAGGTTCAGAAGAGGAGAAGAAAAGAAAGGCAAACAAGTTCGTGAGACGTCAAGTGCACAGCGTTGATCTGGAATACACCATTGCTTCAAATGTAGACAGGTATGCAAGTGTTTAACAGCAAGCCTAAAAGCAAACTCATATTTCAAACCTAACGCAATTAAAATTTCTTTGGCATTCATAGTTTTAAAGTTTTTCTGTCCGCTTGGCTAGTTTTTCTTTTGTTTCACTCTCTCGAACCGCCTTTTCATTTTAAGAAAAGCCTTATTTAAGTTCGTTTGGCTTTGTCACCCTTTCAAAATGTTGCAAAAATGATGAACACAGGTGTTGTCACAAAGGTCTAATGCACAATCATTAGCTAACTTTTTCGAATGTCTGTTTTATAGCTCTGATATATACCACTGGCCTTCTCACATAGTATCATTTCAGTTACACTGTCACTGGCCAGTTGTTTGCCTTTTATCTAATGCAGAAGCAGTCTCTTCATTTTGATAGTAAAAAGTGCTAGGTCGTTTAGAAACTATGTTCAGTCCTAGTGACTATTAGGATTAAATTACTGATTAGTCTTCTTGCAGCTTTAATGCCCTTGACATAATACCATCCATGTAAAAATTTCGTTATCGGCCTACTGCTAGTACTACTAAAATTGCCAATATTGCTTCATGAGATGTGTACAATATTTTTTCAATTTTAAATTCTAGCTCAAACTTTTTATTATATATTGTTTTTGCCAACATTTTAACAACACCGCTATGCCAAAAATTCAATGTATACTTTGTGCATTGCTAAAACTATGTGAAGCTACAATTGCAACAAAGCTAAAACGATCCTTTACAATGTTCCTTACTCTTACAAAACTATTACTTCAGCTATCAGAGTCAGTGCTGCAATTTAATTATCTGTGTAATTACTAAAATCTGAATATGAATATCTAAATATGGCTATAATGTCAACACCATAAGTAGTTATCTATTGTCTAACTCGGAAGGTACTTACAAAAGCAATAATAACACTAAATAGTTTGAAGGTCAGAAAGAAAAAATTGTTCACTTTTGAGTTCAGAATTTTCAAAAAAAGTTTACAATATTTTGCTATTTTAAGCTAATTTTATAGACAAATCTTTGGCCCACACTGTCAATACCATAGAAGTCCTAAAGATCGTTAATTATGCTGTCAACTGATAATAAAATTAAACTACTACCCAATTGCTGGCAAATTCACCAAAATCCATGAACGGCAGTGAAAGGGTTAATATTATCCTTCTGTTTAATAATGGTGCATATTTTGGATGTATTTCTGTCATATTGGCAAACCAGCTCAACAGGAGTACACTTTTCTTATATTTTTCTAAAATTTAAAGTTTAATATCAATTTTTATCAATCACTTTTTTGACATCATCTTTTATTGTTCTGATTAGATTTTTATCTACGCCCGGTACTTTTAATTAACTTAACTCTGAACTAATAAACAAGCACAAAAAAGCATGTTGCAAAGGTATAAGCTGATCAGCTAGAAAACAGCAGATTGATGCTGTTTGCATAAGACTCATTTGACATGCTTGGCTACTGACTCGCGATTCATTTCTCAAAATTGGCTCATATTTTAGTGCTAAAACTTGTTTAAGAGCTGGCTCGTATCTCAAATTGCTCGTATGTTGGGGCACTCGTATGTTGAAGTATGTCTGTATATAAACTGCAGGTAGATGCAAGTAAGGGTAAAATACTATAAAATATTGTTTTTAGGGTCATTAACCAGGATGACTCAGTTGCCTATGAAGACATCTCCAACTGAAGATTTTTGTCATTGAATATTTTTATATTCTAGAGATTCTGTAGCAAGACTTCATCAGCCACCAATAATTAATTGAGACTAATTCTACTTTCTTGATCTATAATCTACTATTTTTGACTATTATTTCCTTTTCCAATAAAACTAGAAAGACATTGGCTCATTTGTAGAGAGATTATTTAATTGTTGTTTCTTAATATCAGCCAGGGAATGACGACTTGGCGTTTGAGCATTTGAATAGAAGTTTTACTATTGTCAGATGGTTATCTGTTAGTTTCTAGCTTAGAAATAAATTGAATAATAAGCATTTAATTGCATCTGCTGGCCATAATAACTATTGTCAATGTATTTGTATGTCTATGCTTTGATTTAATAAAAATTCTTAAAATTTTCACAGTTTCTGTTCATTTGCAATTAAATAAAGTAGATATAGTTTTTTATACTACAATCATTGACAAAATCTGAAAAAAATTGTCAATTTTGGCAGATTTAATAAATACATTCCTACACATGGTTGGTGTTTTTTGTGTCGGCTAATCTGTTTTCCCTTAGTATTGTGGAGCATAAAATATTTTAGGTTCTTAATATTTGTTCGCTGGTATTGAGTCGAGCTACATGTATGCGAAAGCTTCTACTACACAGCTCTGATTACACTTCACAAACCCATCTATCAGACAAGTTTTGGTACAGGTGGCAACATGGCTATGATGTCTTCAATATGTTCTGCAAATGTTGTTTTGTATTATCTTCAACATTTTTATTTTATTACATAGTTTTACAAGCCAAAAATCTTTCATTTCTTCAAAAAAAGTTTTCGTTAAAAATATTAATCCAGGTTGTGGCCACTAACATAGTTTCAGCTTGTATAAAAAACAAAAATTACTGTACTGCAGTAAACTGCAGCTTTGTATGTATTGTATCTGACAATTCCTCTTAATCGATTGTCCCATCTTATGTGGCTTTCACAATGTTGTATGTGCAGGTCGGTGGTGATCACCACTCTACCTTTGTAAGTCTTCTGAATATGTGTAAAATACCAATGATTTGTAGATACACGACTTCCTCTGTCCTTACATACCATGTAGTACATCTCATGTTTCAGCAGTCTTTCAGATGGTTTTAGACCCTCTACATCTAGATACTCGAGTACTAACAAAATATTAAACTTTTATTATCTTTGGATAACTTATTGAAAGTCATTTGGAAGTGATATGTCATCTAATAAAATTAACAACAAAAATCCAACTAGCTACAAAACGTCCCATGGTAGGGTTCGTAGTTTTACCAGAACTCATCTAGTATAACTAGTTATACTAGGTCCAGTTAATCACTAAATCAGTAAATCACTAAATTTCTTAGCGACAATAGTTTTTGATATAACAATTATTGGGCTTGCTAGCAATACCATTTTCTTTGACCTATTTAAAATTTTGTGCTGAAGCTGAGGTCATGTCTTTATTGCTTGCAGACTCTTTTTTATATCTGCTGATTATAAAGCTAAAACCACCCACTTGAATCTGAGCACTCCAAAAATGATCTCATTCAAATGCTCATTTCTCGATAAGGCTAGCATACAAAGAAAACAATGACACAAAATTTTAGCTGATTTTTTAGCTTTACAGGATTTAGGTCTTAATTTCATTTGAATGACTTCAACGATGTGATCACATCTTTAAAGCAGTCAGTTTCCTTTGTCAATATCATAAGAGCTGCTAATTTTTGTGTTTATATAATTTTACTAGTGGATTAAAAAGTTAGCTGCCTGTTTGTAAAAATTGTTTCAATTGATCATATTGAAAAGTACTAGATATAAATGTGTCACCATACAGTTACAACAGCAGAAGTAAACATGTGTTATACTGTTAATTTACTCAGTTTGAATTCAGCTTAACTATATGACTCTAACAAGCAATTTATATCTGTCTCAATTTGTACAAAGTGTATCTACAGAAACAGAGATGGTGCTTGCCTATCTTTAACCAAAATAAATAAAATCATTCTAAACTCAAAACCATGTCCGCTTATAGTTTAGCAAACACACTGATTACAAATTGACTAAGAATAGGGATTAAGGGGTAATTTAGCAAAGGTCTGGAGGCTTACAAAGAATGCACTGATTCCTCACAGCAACATAGTTTGTCTTGCTCAATCTTGCTGACAACTGTTGGCAAACAGTATAATTATGCAAAAAAATATGCAACAGTTCATAGTGATTAACTTACACATTCTTCAAGTTGTTTGATGCATAACACATTATGTGCCAAACTGTTAGAAACAGTTGTGTTTATAGCCTGTGCTTCTATGTTATATACTAATTATTCAAGTCAACAGACCCCATATTTTATAGCTGGTATTCACAAGCTATAAACAAGCTATAAATAGTTTAAACTATGCTCTCAACTATATATTCAAATCAAAGGATATCTGTCAAACATGTCACACAAAAATTCCTGCTTCCTTTAAGTGGTTTGCTGCATAGCACACTATATGCCAGACTGTTAGAAACAGTTGTGTTTATTGCCTGTGCTTCTATATTATATACTAATTATTCAAGTCAAAAGACCCTATAGTTTATAGCTGGTGTTCACATGCTATAAACTATTTATTCAAACTAAATGACACCTGTCAAGCGTAATGTCACATGGACTGATAGTCAAGTGGAGTCCAATATTTCCTTAACCTTTCACTGCAATAAATTTGTAAAATTTACCTTTAGCCTGTCGCCAGACGTTTTAATGAAAAATTTCGGTTTTGGCTGCATTGTTCTCAATACAACTATTCCAATTTCAAACCTTATCGAGAACATAATTATATGTTATGTATTTTAGTATGCCAACATATTCAAAAACAGAGATATACAAACAAATCAATGTATCTATTATACTATGTGCATTGCTAAAGATCTGAAGATTGCTAAAGCCAACAAAGAAAACTTGAAACAAATATTATAGCGTGGCGAAATAACTAAAAATGTTTTTAAACTATGATCGGTGATAGCAAATAATGTGATGATTTTGTTAATTAGTAAATGTTTTCTTGACTAGAAAAGTTATTAGTTTAGTAATTATTAGTTTAGTAATTATTTAGTGTAGTAAATATATAGGAGACTCAAAGATAAGGATATAATTATTTCTTTTCTCGAATCTTTCTCTGCAGTATAACTCTGCTGACATCGGTTATAACCATAGGGTTTCTGCTTCAATTTGCAGCCACCTGATGCTCAGAAAACTCTGAGACACTTTTTGAAACTTGATGCATGGTCAAACATCTTTTGTTCGTCAATAAAATATGTTGATTTAGCCTGTGCGGTCGAGTTGTTTTATAGCATGTGCTTCTATGTTATATACTAATTATTCAAGTCATTTGACACCATAGTTTATAGCTTGTGTTCACAAGCTATAAAGCAGCTATAAATAGTTTATAGCTTGTGTTCACATGCTATAAACTATTTATTCAAACTAACTGACACCAGTAAAGCGTAATGTCACAAGGACCGATAGTCAAGTAGAGTTCAATATTTCCTTAACCTTTCACTGCCATAAATTTAAAAAAATTAGCTTTAGCCTACTGCCAAACGTTTTAATGAAAAATTTCGGTTTTGGCTACATTGTTCTCAATACAACTATTCCAATTTCAAACCTTATCTAGCACATAATTATATGTTATGTATTTTAGTATGCCAACATATTAAAAAACAGAGCTATGCAAAAAACTCAATGTATCTATACTATGTGCATTGCTAAAGATCTGGGAAGCTACGATCGCTACAAAGCATAAACAATATTTACAATATTCCTTTTAATGAACTTTGACTCTCACCACCATCGGAGTCAATACTGTCTATTTCATTGTCTGAGTATTAATCCTGAATCTGAATCAGCTATAATATCATCAACAACATTATTTCTGTTTTTAACATGGAAAGTGCTTGCGGAAGTTACATTACTGCTAAAAATTTCAATCGTCGGAAAAAAGTGATGGTTTTTGACTTAGAGTTTCTAATCAAAAGTTATAATTTGCTTTGTGTATCTAAGTTAAATTTTTATAGAATTATGCAGACAAAATTTGTAACGCCTTAGAAATACTAATGATCATTCTTTATGTAGTCATGAATCATTGATATTCTGTTACAACGTAACGACAGCACATCTTCCAAAAAAACAACATATCATAGAATTTGCGGAAACTCACGTATGGCGATGACAGGGTTGAAGTTGTTTGTTTACCGAGTTGTTATACTTACTACATTTGTGTTATTCTTTACAGGTTTATCAATATACAAGCAAACTTGCATTTGTCTCACGCCTCCAAAGCTTGACAAAATAGCTGCAACTCTGCGGTGGCGCTCAACAACTACATGTATTTGTATCAGTGTCTTTACCTCTTTCTATAGCTTGGAGAAAGAGGTAGTGACACTGACCTTTGCAAACCGCAAATCCCTTGTCTTTGTATAGTTCAATACCGCAAGTCAAGTCTTCTGGTAGTTGACTCAGTAAGTACATCCCTACTGATTCACAAGTTTCCGTTCTGTCATAGCTCATGTCAAATAATTTATTTGATTCTTTCTCTGACCAACCCATGTCGTTGTGAAATACAAACCACTATTTTGCATATAGTATGATTGTCTTTTCGTCATCTGTGATTTCTGTTATATTGCTTGCAAAGTTTAATGCTTATTTTAATAGTGTTTCTGTTATTGAAGGGTAAAATTCACAAACATCAAAAGTAATAATTGCTTGCTTTTGTTTTTGCTCTAATTCTCTAAAGCAAATCAGTATATATCTATATGTATATATATATAGATATATGTATATATATAGATATATATGTATATATATATATATATATATATATATATTATCTAAAGGCACGTGCAAAAGCATATAAAAAGTGAACACTACACTAAAAACCTAAAAGATAATTAGTGGAGTATGAAATATTTGAAAAATTATTACGAAAAAAGTAAAATTTTAGTTTTTGAGCTACAAATTTGTTTCGTGCAAAGCACTCATCAAACGCAGTTGTACTAAAATGAAAAGCTCTACCGAATGTGCCGAAATGTGGTCGCTGTGTTATTCATGTAATTTAGTGCCAAGTGTAACCGAGAAGATAACTCCTAGCATGACTGCAATTAAAAGTCAATTCATTTCTTTTATTTAATGTGCCTAAGTGTGGTTTGCATATCATGAAGTATTTTTCTAGTAAAAATAGTTTGCGTCGTTTTGTTTTGTTTGTATATAGTTGTGCTTGAGCTAATATTTTTCATGTTATGTTGTATGTTGAGTTGCTGTCTTTCAACTTCCAAATGTGCTTGCTCAATTCTGTGTGGTGTTGTTTGTTTTTGTGGTTAAACGAGGCTTTATGGTTGCTGTATTTAGTTTTAAATTCGGTTGAGCAAAGTCCTATGTAGGTCGCTATGTGGTTGTTTGTATGGTTGTTCACTGTTGCTTGATATATCACATTTTTGGCTCTGCATTTTCCTTCCAAAGGGCAGTTGTTCTTTTGTCTGCCGTTGCAACTTTTTTCGTTGTATTCTCTTTGTGGTGTAATGGTTTTATTAAGGGTTTTTTGCTTGCATTTCACAACGACACGGTCTGGTCAAAGAAAAAGTCTAATGAATTGTTTGACGTGACTATGGGTAGCTATGATGGAGCAGAGAGTTTTGAATTAGTAGGGACTTACTGACATTTATTCATTTTTAAAATTACACTTGCAATCTATCTAACTCCTAATTTGAAAGCTTTCAGTAGATACGCCCTAGAATGACATATCTATGAATGGCATATATTTATTGCATTTGTTTTATTGATTACAGGATGTTTATGTGGTCCCAGCAGCTGAAGCAGCTTTGTCAGTGTGGAAGCTGCAATAAATGAAAGAGAGAGACATGAATGTGTCCTGCATAAACCATGATGTTTTGCTTAAGTTTGCTGCAGTAGATAAATTTGCTTTATTGTATGAGCTGAAACTATAGGAGTGGCCACGAATTTGATAGATATTTTTAATAAAAAATTTATGCCGAGATGAAAGTTTTTTGTTTTTAAAATTATATAATAAAATAATATAGTTGAAAATAATGCAAAACATCATTTTCAAAACATTGAAAACATCATAGCCCTGTTGACACATGTGCTGAAATCTTGTCTGATAGATGGATTTATGAAGTGCAATCAGAGCTGCATGAACAGACACATTGGCATAGTCCAACCATTTGTGTAGTACCTGAATCAACTAATCAAATAAGACCAGTAAATTTTTCTTTACACATTGATACCAATAATGACTCGATAAGGTTGACAGTCGACTATACATTGTACGTTACCTTTAGGGATGTAGTTGGTTTTGCCACATATTCTTTTCAAAGACGCGGTTTGCTTATTTTACTTAATAAGAAACTAGTTTTCAGTGGGGGAGATGATATACAGCCCCCCCCCCCCCCCGCCAAGGATAGATGACGGTCATCATGTGGCCGGGGCTTTGGGGGGCTGTATATCATTAGTGTGGGTAGGGACGGAACAGTGCCGATACAAAGACCTTATTCTACATTGTTTGCTCAAACATAATTACAGTACACCGGTAGAATTGGTAGTCGTTACTAAGATGTTTACACAGCATTTAGAAGAAGCTAATTTGACAAGTTTTTAATATTCCTTGTTTGAAGCGTTTAAGACATTGATAATAATGTATCTGTAGCTGGATCTAAAATTATATTCTAGCTAACACGATCGAATACAAAATAAAATATATGTCAATAGAGCCACATAGGACTAGATCTTTACCGCAATAGCCGATGGGAATATGAGAGATTGAGACAGGTTGTATCACTCGTTACATCAATTTAGGCGAGTCTGGGCATACTTTTTTGGCTTGAGTGCTTTTACCGCAATCAATTTTTTTCAATTTTAATCTTCAAATATCATGACAATGAGATCCCCTAGTACAACAAACAACATATCAACTGATAGACAAAAACAACTTTTTTTTAAAATCAACTCAAATTGACGCAACCACATCTTTAACCAGTACACAACAGTTGCTGTGGGTATCTGGTGTAATACTGACTACTGGATTTCAGGAAAAGCATCTGGCCATAAATTGCTCTGGTACCCTAAGATACAGAGGTTCTTTTATGCCGTACCAGCATGTAGAGTAGGTAAAAACATCTTTGTTAAAACAAGTGTATGTTATCCTTCTTCTTCTGTATATACTCCAATTTATTCGATATATACAAATGTATATTTGTATGATACATTTGGATTCACAGATTTCTCTATTTCTAATTGAATATAAGGTCATATTTCCTTACAAAGGCACACTAGCTAAGTTAATATCTACTATATTCAGTTTATTGATATGATAAAGTGATTATTTTACTAAAAATACTGGAGTACTTTTAAATGGAATCCTTCTTATGTATTTGGTATTCTCTTTCCTATATATCTCATATGACTGTTAAGATAACTAGTTTTAATAATCTACATGTATCATCAGATCGGTAAACTTTATTGTCTAGATAATCGTATCAGAGGAATAGAAAGTTTTCATTTTGTAAAATATTGTTTCAGTTGACCACAACGAAAAGTACTACAGATAAATGAGACACCAGATAGTTACAATAGTAAACTGAACAGGGTTTATATTGTTAGATTAGCTGGCTTGAATTCAGTTTATCCATATGACTAAAACAAGCAGGTGATATCCGTCTGTTTCTTTAACATAATTATCTAAAACATTCAAAACTCTAGACCTTGTCTTCTTATAACTTAGCAAACACAATGATTACACTAATGACTAATAACTGGATAGAGAGATAAGAGAGCAAATGTCTGGAGGCTTAAATAAGAACCCACTGATTCATAACATCAACATAGCTTGAGTCTTGCTCAATCTTTCTGATAACTGTTGGCAACCAATTTAATCATGCACACAAACCTGCATAAGTTCTGTTGTTTATACAACATTAAGAATACTCACATTCTTCAAACTGTCTGATTTATAGTCACTTGTTGTGTTTATAAACACAGTTGTGTTTATAGCTTCGATTTCCATATTGTATGCTGAAAACTCAAATAAACTTAACACCATAGTTTATAGCTTGTTTCCATATGCTATAAACTGATTATACAAACTAACTGACACATGTCAAGCTAATGTCACAAGGACTGTTAATGCTGGTTCACACTATATTGCAGTGTGTTGGCATTTTTCTTTCGCTTTTCTTCATCGATTATGTAAGCCGACGGGCCATTGCATCAACAAAGTAACGCAGGTATGTAGGAAAAGTTTGCAACTGTCAAAACCTTCTGATCATTTGTCGATCATCAACAAAAACCTGCATATTGTATTCCTTCAAGTTGTCTGATGCATAGCAGACTGGTTGTGTTAATAAACACAGTTGGGTTTATAAACACAACTGTGTTTACAGCCTGTGTTCTCATGTTATATACTAATTGTTTCAACCAACTTAACAACAAAATTCATAGCTTGTTTTCACATGCTAAAAACTAATTATACAAACTAACGGACACCTGTCAAGCGTGATGTCAAAAGGTTCTTTGAGGCTGGTTCACACTATATCACAGTGTGTTGGCGTTTTTATTTCAGCGTTATTCACCGACTATGAAAGCAGGCAGCCAGTTGCATTAACAAAGCTACACAGGTACATAGGAAAAGTTTGCAACTGTCAAAACGTCCTGATATTTTGTCGAGCATCAACAAAAACCTATATAATGTAAGCTTTCTAGCAATATTAATGATAGTTGCAGCCGGCCCAGTATTTGATTCGAGCGCGCAAGAAAAAAAAGGTTTCTTCACGAAAAATTAACCAAAAATATTATAACAATAAGTCATACAGTGTTGCTGATGTAAACACCGATGGGTTTGACATAGGGTGAATATTGTTATAATCAATGATAGCCAAATTATTTGGAATCAACGCCGAGATACGGCGATATTGTGTCGAACAGACTTTACTCACGTGTATGCCCAATATATCTATAGAGTCGGTTGTTTACAAATTTGCTGTATTTGTTACATTTGCGTTATTGCTTATTAATTTAATGTTTTACAAACAGATTCTTTTGTCTCACCTCCCCAAACAAAACAAAAAGTCGGCAAATTTTCTGTACAGCTCAACAACTGCATATATTTGCATCCAGATATACATATATGGATGTTAATGTATATACGGATGCGACATCACAAACCAACATACAGGTGTAGGAATGTTTTTATCAACTCTGTCAGAATTGATGATTTTGTCAGATTTTGTCGATGATTGTAGTGAAAAAAAATGTATTCAATTTATTTAATTGTAAATCAACAGAAACTGTAAAAATTTTATAAATTTTTATTAAATCAAAGCATAGACATATAAATACATTGACAATAATTCCTATGGCCAGCAGATGCAGTTAAATGCTTATTAGTCAATTTATTTCTATGCAACAAACTAACAGATAACATTATGACAATGGTAAAGCTTAAAAGCAAATATGTAAGTGCCAAGTTGCCTTTCCCTGGTTGATGTTGAAAACAAAAGGGGAATATTATCTCTACAAAGGCGCCAATCTCTGTCTAGTTTTGTTCGAAAAGAATAGAATAGATAAAAAACGGTAATGATTGGTGGCTGACAGTCTCATGACATAATCTTTAGGATGTTACGATACTTAAACATTGGATTACAAAAATCTCTAGTCAGATATCTTCATAGGAGTCTGAGTCATCCTGGTCATTGACCCTAAAAAGCAATAATTTATATTACCTTTACCTGCATCTACATTCAGCTTATATACAGTCATACTTCCTTTTACGAGTTGTCCAATATACGAGAAACTTCAGCTATGAGCCAGCTTTTAAGAAAGTTTGAGCACTAACATACGCGCCATTTTGAGATATGAACACGCGAGTCAGTGGCCAAGTATGTCAGAAATGACTTTTGAGAACAACATCAATCTACTGTTTTCCAATGGTTCAGGTTATACTTCTGCAACGTGTTTTTGTGCTCGTTTATCAGTTCAGAATTAAGGGAATCAAAAGTACTAGGTGTAGACCAAAATCTGACCAATACAATTAAAGATAATGTCAAGAAAAGGCGATTGATAATTATTGATATTAAACGTGAAAATATTGACAAATATGACAAAGGTCTACACATGGTTGAGCTGGCTTGAAAATATGACAGAAATACATCTACAGTATGCACAGTTATCAACCACAAAAGTAGTACTAGGGGCATTAAGACTGCTAAAGGACTAATTATAGTTTCCAAACAGTGTAACACTCTTCACGGCAATATGGAGGGATTGCTCATGCTTTGGATACAAGACAAACATTGGCTGGTGAGAGCGTAACTAAAACGATACTACGCATGTAAAAAAGCCAGTGCTACGCATGTACCTCAAGACCATAAAAAAGACATTCGTACAAGTTGGCCAGTGGTCATGCTTTAACACTTTGTGACAGCAGCAGTGTTTGACCTTATTGCAACATGTACAAAGGGCGACCTAGGCAAACTTCCTTAGATAAGGTTTGTTTTAAAGTGAAAGGCTGATTGTAAAAGCCGAAGCAAAAAAAACTAGCTAAGCCGGAAGAAAAAATTTAAAACCATGAACGCCAAAGAAATGGTAGTCCACATTAAGTTTAAAATAAACCTATGCTTTTAAGTCTGTTGTGAAACACTTGCATACCTGTCTACATTAGAAGCATAGGTGTACTCCAAATTAACACTGTGTACTGAACCTCTCACATACTTGTTCGCTCTCTTTTCCTTCTCCTCTTCTGATCTTTGAACTAAATTGAAGCATCTTTGGTGAAACAGTAATTTTTCACAAAACTTTTGTACCTCAGAAATTATTATACAAGTACAGTCAAACGTCTACTTATGAGTACAGTCAAACTTCTATTTATGAGTGCAGTCAAACCTTTTCTTACAAGTCTTTCAAAATTTACAAGGCTGTACAAGGCTGTTACAATTTGAGCAAGTATTTGCTTAGACAAAAAAAGTAACTTTCAGCATGTGATGCCTGAGTTTTCTCAAAGCATCGCAGATCGGCAAGTACAAAGTAATAAATGTATAAATAAAATGTGACATTATTAAAAAAAACAAGTAGTTAATTTCAGCTATATCTACTGTAAGTTAAAGTAAGTTATGGTAAGTTCCGCTAAATCTTTATATCACTTGCTTTACTTGAAAACTGTTTCTACACTTTAGTTCGCTTCTAAACCACGATTTATTTTTGAACAATGTATTAAGATATAGTATATTTTAATAAATATATCACAATATAATTTTTTGTTCATATGCTGCATTTAAGTACCTGGAGTAATATATCTATTGAAGCTTTTTCAAATTTGGAATGAATTAAAACAACCAAAACACACTCTTATAATACTACATGTGTGTTCCAATATCTTTGGTTCAAGATAGGACGACTCTAATAACTGAAGCAAATATCTGAACTGTTTAACTTAATAACTATATTGTTAAAGCTCAGCTGGAGTTTGAAAGAACTCGCTTTCTATGGCCTGTGGCTCGACCTTTGGCGGTGGGTTAACCTCGGGCAATGCAACAGCCATGGCTTGAGAGGCTGACCCTCAAGTAGAGACAACAGGGGTTATAATGTTGCTATGTATCTGCTACTCACTGCTTTATTATATGTCATCTTACTATAGCAACTTACAGAACAGATGTTCTTTTGTATTTCACCAGAATGGCAACCAGAACAATGTTGACGATTAGGAGAGCACCGACAACTGCAATGAAAACTGCTGTTGTTGTCTTTATAGAGGTCGCTGATACTGTTGAATCTAATGAAACAAGGGGAGATGACTCAGAAGGTACAACTCTTGTGCTCATTAGCTCTGCAGTGTCTGGTTGTGGAATCACTACAACAGAGACGCATATAGCTTACAAGTATTGCTTAGATAAACAGCTTAAAAATAAGCTAGACTGATAAATAAAACCATATCTATTAGAAGTTAATGAAGATTATTAGCTATAAATAAAATGAGTACACACGCTAAGTTGAATTAACACTCTCTAGGCTACAGTTCACTCTTAGAAGATTATTGTACACTTTCTATGAGCAATTGTACACTCCATTTGAGCTTCTGTACACTCTATCTGAGCTATTGTACACTCCTATCTTAGCTATTGTACAGTTCATATGGGCTATTTCATAGGCCTCATCTTAACTTGTACCCTCCATCTTAACTATTCTACACTCTTTCCAACACATGTTGCTCTGAAGTCTTCATCATATCATCGATAGCCCGTACTGTTCTGCCTCAAAGGTAAAAACTCTACACAGTACTGTACATAATAATGTCTTTTTATATTACAGATCATAAGCACTAGAAAAACCTTTCTTAATTTTTAAGTGTAGGTAGAGAATTAGAATCACAAACACGTTTTATCCTTATACTATCTTATTTTAGGTAGTTTTTCAAAGTATGGGATCAGATTAACTAGTATTTAGTTATTTTATAAAATAAATGATGCACTGAGATACAAAAACATTAACATACAAGCTCAGTCCTAAAACACATTAAACTCATATGTCAAACTACATTTGCATTTGCCACTTGTTAAGGTTAGGTTCTCCAACAAGGTCATAATGTCAATAAGTACTCGGAACTTTTTCAACCCTTTTATATTTCCTAAAGGCATCACACCTACTAGTAAGAAACATGCACTCTGTTTATGTCTGGTAGAGATCTGGTCACTCTCTCTCCATCTTTCCATCTCTCCATCTTTCCATCTCTCCATTTCTCCATCTCTCCCTCCCTTCCCTTACCCTCTTTTCCCCTCTCTTTCCCTCTCTTTCCCTCTCTTTCCTTCTCTTTCCCTCTCTTTCCCTCTCTTTTCCTCGCTTTCCCTCTCTTTCGCTCTCTTTCCCTCTCTCTCCCTCCCTTACCCTCCTTTCCCCTATCTGTCTCTCTCTTTCTCTCTCTTTCTCTCTCTTTCTCTCTTTTTCCCTCTTTCTCCCTCCTTTTGCCTCCCTTTCTCTCTCTTTTCCTCTCTTTCCCTCTTATTCCCTCACTTTTCCTCTCTTTCCTCTTTCTTTTCCTCTCTCTTTCCTTCTCTCTCCCTCTCTCTTTCCCTCTTTCTTTCCTTCTCTTTCCCTCTCCCTCTTTTCCTCTCTCCCTCTCTTTCCCTCTCCTTTTCTCTCTCTCCCTTTCCCTATCCCTTCCTCTCCCATCCTTCTCTTCTTTTTGCATTCAGTTTTTCTTACATAAATATTCCATGACGAACCCATAGTAGTTGTCTTTGTAATCGGTAATAAAGGTGAAGGTCAGACTCTGGTCTATCGGGTTGAGGTAGAGCGTCGATTGAGGAGCCTCAGTACCACAGATCTGTATTGTGTTTCTATCATATCCGCTCACTCCAGTGATGTTGACATAGTCAAGGCACCTGTCCTCTAAGGCTATGTTAGTTTGAGCTGTAAAATCTAGTCTGATTTGAGACTTTGCAGGGATATCAGTGATGGTCACAGAGGCGTTGCTGCCATCACTGTAAGGGCTTGGGTAGTTTTTGTGAGTTGCGATGTAAAGGAAACCTTGTGATGAGACTCTACGGTTGAAGTTCTTATCTAAATATATGGGGAGCACCGCTGGAAAATTAAAAATAGCTGAAGATTGGAGAACAACGGTTAGCAAGTGGCACGTCTGTGGTTCAACAACTGTTACCGAAAGTCATGAAAGGCATCTAACACCTCAGCAGTAATGATTCAATAAAATATGTACAAAAAAAATATATCAATAACCTTTATTTGGCAGAGGAATGTGAATTAACTTCAAATTTATTATAAAACCAACAGAAGAGGTTGATAACAACGTTTAAAAGAGAAAGTCATGCAAACAAAAAACATATCTGAGTTGAATCCTTTTTAGATGAGAAGTTTATCTTGAGCAGTCACTTTAGGAAATCATTTACAGGCATTTTAGTATAAACACTTAATTATTTTGAGAATTTAGAGTTTCTTGCTTTTCAAAAACGCTGCTGAAAATGTGAGTTAATCCGTTGAATTCGTATTCTTACAACTGGTGCGTTTTGAATGGAAGACATTTTCAGATGGCCTTGACAATAAAATAATTATAAATGTAATGATAAAGACGAAAACCAAAAATTTTTAAAGCCTTATACAGTATATGCCAACTTAGGGCCTATGATGCAATTATGCTTGTAGGCCTCATCATTTCACAGAACTTTTCTAACACTGTGATACTCTTTTAATTCATTTTGACTTTTTGCTATATATTCTGTCTGCTAGTCAATAATAGAACTCGACTATTACACTTCTAATTTCAAATAGGCATCGTTTAAAAGTTGGTCATAAAAGCTAAACAACTACCCAGAAAACTTGCCCAAATGCAGTAATATCAGATCCGCTGCAAGTCAGAAAGATTTGTAATACAATTTACTTGTATTACAAATCTTTTGACTTTGTGACCTAAAAGTGTTGAAAAAAGTCTTAAACAAGGTTTTTTTACTTTTGTTTAGGGTAGAAAACTATTTGTCATGAAAACACACCTATAATAATTTATACACCTGCACATATGCTTGAAGTTTGGTTAAAAATGTGTTAACGGTTCGCATTCATGCCACATAGCATGCACACACATGCACATACAGGCATGCACACTCACGCGCACACACATGCCTACACACACAGTAAATGTGTGCATCATGCATGGTACTCATATGCATGCACAACACACACGCACGCACGCACGCACACACACGCACATCAACTGCGTGCATCACATACACATATGTCATGTGCAGACACCACACACACACAGGCACACACAGACATGTCAAATGTGCATGACAGTCACACATAGACACACATATCATATATGCACGAAACACACACACCTACATCATACCTGTGCACTACACGCGCACTACACACACACACACACACACTCAAACTCACATGCACAGACTAACAGACAGATGCAATGGCAATGTCCGATTTATTAATATAGAAATTTTAATTGGTTAGATTATGTTTAGAATATATATGTTTTGAAAAAAAAAAATATTCTAAACAATAAAAACTTTTATAATAATACATATAGAAGTGCACAACACACTCTGTGTTACTTTCACTACAGACTTTTTCTTTTTCGTGTCACATACCATCTCAAAAATCTTTACGCATGTGCATTAGTAATTATTATGGGTGCCCTGTGACAGTATTTCATACCTGAGTAAACAAGCAAAACTCATTGATAGGTTTGTTCTTGGTTTGTAATAAACTGGAAAGACACACTGTCTGTACTGGGAGTTACATAGTATGTCAAATCTTCCGAAGGTACTCCACAGATTCCAAACATTCCATTACTGATGACAAATGGCACGACAAAATAGGCGCTGCAGTTGCTGCCCAACTCAATGCCTGACCTCGCTGTCAAGTCAATTCTGTAAAGAGGGTAGGCTGATACATCAGTCAGTGTGAGGGAACAATTGATGTTGCTGCTATAAGGTAGTGTTGGGTAGCCTTTGTGGGTAACAATGTGCATGAGGTGTCTCGATGGAGCTGTACTTTGGCAGTTGGTACCTCGTTGTATGGGAATCACCTCTGCATAACAAAACTCATTTATTATTTTCACACTGCATTTCAGGGTTACAGTTAACATGCGTATTGTTAACACATATATTATTCACATATATGTAGTTAACATATATATTTTTAACATACATAGTGTTAACATATGTATTTTTAACATGTGTGACTATTATATGTATCTTGGTAACATATGTATTGTTAACACATACAATTAACATATATGTTGTCAACATTAATGTCGTCAATATTGTCACCAGATAATTTTGGTTTCTCCAAAGCATATTAAATAGAATAAAGAAATTTTTGTTCCCCTTTTATTGCACCTGCTGTCATCATGTGACCAGAATTGTTACTAGCAAATGACTTGCCACAATGTAGCAAGAAAACGTGCACTTTTAAACTGCAAGTTGCTTCTGCCAATGATCCCATGTCATTTTCTTTTTGATAACATAAAGCACCAGTAGGTAGTTGTCAAAATTTAAAAAGATGGCACTATACTAAAAATTAAGATGTACCATCCCACATTACAACAATAGCTCAATATAACCTTTCTGACCAGGTTGAAATTTCGGGACTATCATCATAATGAACTTTGTAACTAGCTTTTCTGACAATTACCAACTACAGTAGATGCTGACTCTAAAAAGTGCAGCATTCCTTTAAACATCAGCGTTTAGGTTCTCTTCGCTTTCGTTTAGAAACCTCATTCTTTACAAAGTTCAATTTATTTGTGCATAATTCAAAGGCGTAAGGCTATATTCAAAAGGTAAAAAAGCACATACCAATCTCAGCAGTGGGATCGTACCCATCACTTGGTATCCCTTCAACTTCTGAAATCAAGGAAAAATTTAAAATGGCATAAATAACCCACATGACATGTTGAAGCACCTTTCTTATGAGCAATAATTCAAAAGTTTCAAGTTAATACATATTGAATCATGGCTATTTATATTTAGTAAATCAATGTTATTAATTTGTAGTAAACCAATAATATTAATATATAGTAGATGAATATCATCAATACATAGTAAATCAATATTATTTATTTACAGCAGAAAACATTATAAATATGTGGTAAATAAAAATTATTAATATGTAGTAATTATTATTAGTATATAGTAAATATTATTAATAAATAGTAAATCAATAATATTAATACATAGTATATCAATATTTATTATTATTTTGAACTTCAGATTTGATACAAATAATTGCCAAGTTAGTTGAACTCAGAAACTTACCGGAATATTCCATGACGAACCCTGCATAACCTTCACTGTAGTCTGTGGCAAGTATGAATGTTAGATTTTCTCTTATTGGCTGAAGGTACATGTAGAGCGTTGGTTGGGAAGCCTCAGTACCACATATCTTTACTGTGTTTCTTTCATATCCACTCACTCTAGTGATGTTCAAATAATCATGACAATTGTTCTCTAAGGCAAAACCATTTCTTGCAGCAAATCTCAATCTGATGAGGCTGTCTTGAAAAAATGTTAGTCAAGGTAAGTGCTGAGTTCAGGTTGTCACTGTACTTTTGTGGATAGTTTTTATGGGTTGAGATGTACAAAGGAGTGCCTAAAGTTCTTCTATCATAGATCCCACCGACGTCTATGGGGAGAACCGCTGTAGAAAGATATATGTATTAGTGTATATTAGTATGAATATTTCAATGGTTTATATAGGTAGTTATCAACCGGTCAATCACCGGTACTGCTACCAGTCAGTTTCGGTCTAAACAAAACCGAGGATGATAAAATTTTTTTAACCATAAGTTACTAAAATGAAATGGTAGGTATTGGGAAAAAAACTCTCCTTGCATAATGTTGTTTTATAATGTAAATTGGCAAGGCGTCGGTGTTTAATGTAAGATGTAGTAGATTTTCTTGGTAAGTAGAAATGTGATGAATCGTCAAATATACTAGGGATACAAACTGAGTATTGTAAACAAGAAATATCTAACAACATGGATAGCTCATCAGAATTAAGGATTAGTATGTATGTATGCAGGTATGAAATGTAATTAGAATGCACAGAGGTCATGGCTAAAAATCTGAAAATTACATTCCTTTAGTTCGGTATTATCTCTGAACTCATTGAATTTTAGGTTGCTAAATATAGCGTCAAAATGTAATGACCATTTATAAATTGTTATAAACCATTTAAAAGGCAGTTTTAATTTATGACACCTAGAAGTCTCCTTATTATCCTTATCTCCAGAGGTCAGTGTGACAAAATATCATGAGCCTTAAACTCTGAGAATCTATATATAAACTTCAGTGCTAGTTTTGTACACTCAATGTCCAGTTTTAAAATCTCGCAATGAAAAATTTGCATCACAAAGAATTTGACCTCCGATCCTCCTTCACAAGATGGCAAGCTAACCAAGTAAACTACCAGACATGCAATGAATTTGCTAAGCAGATTTTCATTATGTGTTAAAATACGCATAGAACTCTGCGTTTCACAACATCACTAAAGCTTGCTCTCACAATTCTTATTAGTAAATTTGTCAATACATTTACTAGGTTATTCAAATTAGCAACAAAAATATCTGTCACTGTTCGTAAGCTGTTTTTAATACGCATGCAATGCAGGGCCCTCGACTAGTAGTTAATTAATATGTACAGGTTATCAAGCTTTAACACTCTCACTAATTGGATACATACAAATGTGTCTACATTAAACATGTACATACACCTATACACAGACCTACATGCACATCAATGCATATATGTTATATATTTTATGTATATAAATAATACAATATTTATTATCCCTAGAACCATTAATTTTATACAGAATAATAACAAATGAGCACTCAATACTCTAAGTGTAGAGTAAATTATACTATATCCTGAAACGTGAAGAGAAATTTTCTCATAGCCTACTGCTGCAAATTTATTTAAAATAAATATAGATCTGTCTAATCAAATAATAAATATAACATAATACTGTCCCAAATTATAAATAATACATTTTTATGTATTTATATATGCTGATGTAAAAGATAGTAATCTGAAAGATAAATTACTGGATTAAAAGTAATACAGTGTACAGTAAAAGCTCCTACAATGCGTATTTCCTATAACCTAAATTTCAGATGACAAGAAAAATTATGCAGCTTTTGCTTCAACTTACATGTACGTAAAAATTCCATATACAGTGCATCCTCAGGATAGGATTACCCTTGTATACAAGTTTTTTACCTCATGAATTTGAAAATGCTGCGATTTATACCTCATCATACAAATTTTACTCTACCATACAAATTCAAAAAGATATTCAACCGAGTACAAATTTGGTGGTCGGTCTGCTTATTACCTACATCAAAATAACAAAACTCAAAAATTCAGTTTTCTGAAAACATATTCACAATGTTTAGGAGAAACATGATGACCAACTTTTTTCAGGTCAGCATTCCATGTGGGAAAATTTGTCAAAAGAACATAAGCAAGAGTGAATATTCATTTTAGAGTTATACTATCTATCATTGAAAACTTTTGTTCAAAATACATGTACAACTATGAATGTCTATATTTTATTAATTAGCTATAAAAACTGAGACCTATACATATGTTACAAAACAAAGAAAAATGATTTCACGACAACAAAGTGGAGGTCGTAAATATCTACGAAAAAGGCGCCCGTATTGTTAATATTGTCAAGGAATTTGGTCGCAACCAATCAACAAATGCAATTATTATTAAAAACAAGAAATCCATTGAAGCAAGCACAAGAAGGAGCTTACGACTAACAAGTTTAAAAAGTTGGACGCTATGCACAAGATCAGCATTCAAGGGAACCAACCATTTAGAAAAAACTTACATCGGCAAAAAGATTTTAAGTGTTTAATTTACTGATGTTGAGCGGTACATAAAAACGATACTGTACAATGAATGTACGATGTATATCATTTTTCATCTTCTTTGTGTGGCATGATTTTCAAGCTTTATTACTTTCATTTTATGTTTTTATCATTTTATTTTGATTTTATGTTTCATTTTCTTGTTTAATGAAGTTTTTGCAGGTGGGCCTGTTTTCTACTATGTAAATAAGAATCATTGTATGTAAGTAACTCATATATAACTATCTACTCAATATAGTTCATGCATCCACATTACTTTCTAGAACTTGCTAAAGCCTTCTAGGGTATAAATACGTAAAAACTTCTTTATGTATAGTTACATTGATACTTGTGCACATTTCAAACAAGACAAAATACTGTACAACTTTCTCTGGATCATTTTCCAAGCGTTAGCTAGCTAACATTTTTTTGCATTGCGCCAGCATTTACAGAGCACCAGCAAGCATCATGCTCAATAAGTGATCAAGTAGACTATTTTCTACATTGCACAAAGTTTGCTCATTTTCTTAAAGCACCCTTTGCACCAGCAGAAAAGATGTGTCTCCTTGGCCATTTCTGATTTTCTGGATCCAAAAGTGGTAAAAAAAGTTCAAAATTAGTCAAAAAATTGGAGAGGATTAGACAACTTCTATTAGCGTGCTAAAAATTTTTTATTTCATTATGTATGAAATTTATTTTCAAGTTTACATTAGCATAATTAGCATTAATACGTGTTTGCCTCTTTTCTGCCCTACTAGCTAGATGTACCAGCACAAGGCATGTTCCTCCAAAGGTATGTAAGTCTTGTATAGTGAATAAAATTTCATTTTTTTGGATAGAAAATAAATGGTCAAGTTTTCGCGAGGCCGTTTACGAAATTGGCATTGCTCAGCGTTTCCTGTAGATTAAAGGTAAAAAGGTTTTAACCTGACACGCTAAATGGTATGGAAAACGTGGAGACAGAAACTAATAAAAATGCGTAATAAAAAGTTGAAAATCAGTAAAATAGTTAAAAATACATACTAAAACTTAGTTTTAAGTATGTTTGGTCAGCTAAACATATTTGAAGTGAATTCAAAGTTTATATTATATGTACGCGCTTAAGGTAAGAACTCCTTATCGTGCGTACTGCATTTGGTACACACATTATAAGGTTGCATTTTTTTGCAGAGCATAACCATTGAAATGAACTAAATACAATACAGTGATTGTAAGTAACTATAGTTAGTCATGTTAACCTACTATTTTGTTACTAATTTTCAATACAAACACAATTTTATAAAATTTTGACAGATTTTATCAGGGCATGTTTGCATTGTATAATTACAATGGTCTCTATACCCCTACATACAAATTTTTACCATGCAATGGATCAACATCAAATCCTAAGGGTACACTGTAATGAAAAAGGTCAATTAGGAGCAACTTCTTAAATTTGATTTAAATGGTAATATATGAGAAGAACTTGTAAGAAGAAAATGAGTACATATAACTTTATATCTATATATATAAATCTCAAATATTGTGTGCATACTTTGGTTGAATCAGCTATAGCTGTTAAAAAATCGGAATGACAAATCCATTTACCAGAAGAGTTAATTCCGGCACAATCCATTTGCCAAGCAAACTACTAATTAAGCTACGCAATATTGATGTGTTCAATAGGTAATATATGTTGCTCTTTGGGTGAAATACACATATCGATTTGTGCGGCGGCATGATTTTGTGCTTGCTCTCGCAGCTTTTCTTGTTAAGTAATCAAAGTACCATCTTACTTAAATTAGTCATCAGCAGTATTCCAGACTAATGGCGAGTGGCAGGCAACTACATTAACTGTCACTGTTTATAATCTGATTTCTGATTCATGTGAAACGCAGGCAATTCGCTGGTCAATTATACTTACAGCTAGATATATTACAACCATTATATATTGCATAATATAACTATATATACATGTACCTATTATATATACAACTAGATCATCAGAGGTGTCGAAAAAACAGAAAATAAGTAGCAGTGCAAATATTATTTAACACTTGAAAGCGATTGATTGGTGCAGGTGTTACATCGTCGGTCTACTAATCTGGATGTCTCGAGTTTGGAGTATAGCTGAAAGTTATCTTTTATTTTAACCTAGACCTCTGAATACAGATAGACGACAAACGGGTCGACACTACTTCTTTTAGCAAAGTATATTTGTGTTTTACTTTATTGTAGATTTATGAAATATCAGCAATTAGTTTTACTTTGCGAAGTAAACTTTGCTGTCTAGAAAGCATAAACAATTCGCTGTAAATGGAAATTGAATATGTGCGTTCTTTATCAACTTATTCACCGCAAATATAGTCTATAAAATTATTGATATTGATCAGAAAAAGGAGGAAATTTGTCAATGCAAACTAATTACATTATAGTTACTAGTTATAATTTTAGTTATAGTTATAACTGTAAATCAAATATACACTAGCTATCTGAAACAAGTCAGGAGTTGTATTAGTACATTCATTTATATTGTACCCTTCGGAGAAAAAAATGGTAATTTATACAATGGATTGTCGAAAATAAGCTTTCAATGCTGTACAATTTAAATCAATATATTTCATACAATTGTTTATATCCTAAAATCTTAGGTTGTTTTTGTTTTCTTTTATTGCCTCAACTGATAAAGTAATCAGTAACTTCTTTCGAAAGGATAGGTTAGACCTTTTGAGTTTTTTCTTGAACATTTTCTTCATGGCTTTAGAGGAAGTAGTGTTCAGTGTTAGTACCTATACAACAGCATGTTATCTTTCCAATGTTAGATCCAACTGAAATTAACAAATTTACAAGATGTTTGTATAATCTGATACTTTGATGTATCATCTAATTTTTATTTTTCATGTATCAATTCATACAAACAAATGCTAAATCCTTACCTTTCTATATGTTATGATGCTAATGATTTAATCAATCCTAATATTGTAGATAAATTGAAGGAGTCCGCTGCCCTCTCATAGACTCTCTCAGACTGAATTGATGTTAGTACAACTTTGCCGACGAGAAATAAAGCGATAAAAAACAAACTACAAAATATGTGTATAGACATATTTTTGACAGATCGAATGACTTCATGACCATCAAGGTTGTTAGCTTGATTGCTTAGTGAATGTCTTGGAGTTATAGGATTGATATTTATTGTAGCACTGTCAGATTTATCTTCCGTATGTAATGGTATATATGATTCCATTGTGGACATCTTCAATGATGACTGATGCTTAAATATAATTTTTTATGTCGCTTTTGTATTTTATAGTTAAAAACAAGCACTTTAGTAAGCAATATTACTGCAGATAGTTAAGGATACAGTTGATGGATCAGCTAATGAGTAAGAAGTTAACGAAGAGTTCATATGCTTAGATATTGGCCATTTAATATTTATTTTGTAAACCATAAAAAAGCATTAGTGTATCGAATAGATATGACAACCATGAAAACTTCGTATTTAAAGATGATAAAACAGTGTCTATAAAAAATTGGTTTAGCCTAGTAACTGATGCTATTACATCTACCTGACACATCTTATTAGTCTGCAAATTATAGAAATAGATTGAGATAAAAAGATTGTTTACCGGTATACGACTAAACTTAAAGAGAATTCCTGTACAAATACCATGCAAACTTATCGAAATTGCCTGTACAACATCCTGTTAACCTTATCGAAAATGCCTGCACAACATCCTGGTAAACTTATCAAAAATGCCTGTACAACCTCCTGGTAAACATATCAAAAATGCCTGTACAACCTCCTGGTAAACTTATCAAAAATGCCTGTACAACCTCCTGGTAAACATATCAAAAATGCCTGTACAACCTCCTGGTAAACTTATCAAAAAGTGGCTTACTATACTACTTGCTTTTAACTTATCTTATTTATGAACATGTGGAACACGGGTGCGTTCTTTTTAATAAGTGGTCAAAACAAAATTTTTAAAGTCGTTTTTATTGCTTCAGCAAACTTTTTCTTTGTTATAACTAATTAATTTTTATAGAAGCTCTAAATTAGACCTCAGTTTAAATGTAGAATGCATCTGAAGATTTTGACAAGCTGCAATGAATGATTTATGTCTAAAGAATTGTCAAAGGAGAAAGACTTTGCTAAAAGCAAATTCAATTTATGCACCCAGCAGTATCACTTTTCCTGATGAAACTTTTGGATGGTAAAATGTGAGCTGTTCTTAATGGAAAGTTGTTTCTAAATTTATTTTGAATGTATTTTGATGTCAACAACTTCTCAAAATGATAAATTTTGTCATTTTTTTCAATATGACAAAATATGCAATGTCTAGATAATATATAACATATTCCTGTTGAGATTTTCAGTTTATGCTATTATTTGTGATATTTTTCTTCTTTATGCCTTGATTTATATCTATGCAAAATGTCTTTGTTTAGTTTTTTTAAAGTAAGAAGTGATTTTTCCTAGTGGTTTGTATAAATGCCTTTTTATTGTTAGACTTTGATTCGAGATGATTCAGTAGGACACGAATCAACACGAGTATGTGATATGATACAGTATGATATGATATAATATGATATGAGACAATATGATATGATACAATATGATATGATACAATATGATATGATACAATATGATATGATACAATATGATATGATACAATATGATATGTTACAATATGATCTGATACAATATGATATGATACAATGTGATATGATACAATATGATATGATACAATATGATATGATAAAATATGATATGATACAATATGACATGATACAATACGATATGACGAGGTATGACAAGATAAAACAAGATATGATGCAAAATGTAACTACTAACAGAGTTCCCAGCGTTGCTCCGGTATTAAAAAAAGCTTTTGAGCAGGGGCAGTAATGCAATTCCCAACCACTTGCAATTAGACAAGCTCACTGTCAATGGCTAACTTGAGCATGCTAGTTTTTCAATTACTAAACTCACTACCAGGAGCAAGCTTTAGTGATGTTGCGCTGTAATGTAATGCAGAGTCGCTATGCTACATTAACCTAGATAACCAATTATGTCACCCAATAAATCTAATGCATCTCATGTAGCTCGATTGGATAGTATATTGCCTGGTGAAAGGGAGGTTTCGCGATCAATCTTCTGCGATATGGATTCTTGGTCCCAACAAATTAATAGCTCTAACTAGATAAACTGAATCACAGGTTGAAATACAGACCAATATACACTGATAGATACACATGAATACACAGAATAGATACACAGATATATACAATATGAAATGATACATTAACGGTTGCATCTTCAGTTTGCGTAGCATTTCTATCCCTCATAACTTTGATAGTTTAGGCTTGTAGAAAAAAGTTCAATGCATACTCACTATGAAGTTTGATGAGACTTCCTTGGCATGTTTTGAATCTATCAGATATGAATCTGAAGGTTATGCTGTCATTAACTGGATGAAGATACAGGATTGCTCGATCACTCACAGAGGCATAAATTTTCAATGCGCGGCTTTGAAACTCTTTGGCGCCACTTATTTTCAGGAAGTCCGCGCTACGCTCAAGCTCAATATCACGCCTGATGACCATATCTAGTCTGAGAAGGGAGTCTGGGGATAGGCCAGTGAGCGTTAGAGAAGAATTAATGTTATTTCTGTATGTATTAGTTGGGTAGCCTGAGTGGGTTGTGATGTACAGTGGGGTATCTGATCGTATCTCTCTATCATTGTTATAGCCCTCATCTATTGGAATTGGATCTGAAATAAATATATGAACATCACACCAGAGATATTCTATTGTGCAGTAGTTTATTGTGGCTTAATTGAGTTTTATATGTAAACAAATCAATATATATATATATATATATATATATTTATATATATATATATATATAGTATATATATTATATAAATATATATATACTTACATCTAGTATAAGTATATATATATTTATATATACTATATATAGTATATATATATATATATATATATATATATATATATATATATATATATATATATATATATATATATATGTATTGTCTTTGTTGGACCAACTGGAGAGAGAATGTCGAGGCACTACTAACAGAGGTAATACAACTTCTGCTTGGAAATAATTGGCTTTGACCGCGATATTGCGTTTGAACCTTACGAACAAACAAAACTAGAAGTTGAAGAAAACATAAAAACGCATTGTGTTTTGTAGAGTTAACAGTATTCATGAAGTTTCAAAGGTTTTTTAAATGAGTTGCATATGTCAGTTAGCGTGTGCACACAGTATATAGTATGTGACATTGACTTTGAAAAATATGCATTATTGGTCAGTGGTAGAGCGCCTGGATAAAAAAACTTGCGGGTAAAGAATTTGCTGTGAGTTCAAATCCAACAGTATCTAAATCAGTATCAGTGTCCAAGTCCATCCAAACCCATTTAGTTCTAGGATTTTCATAGCTATAGCTGGACATGCCCAATGAGAGATACACACACGACGAACTTTCCAAAAACATTTATATATATATATATATATATATATATATATATATATATATATATATATATATATATATATATATACAAGCACACAAGCCCGCACAAACGCACACACACGCACTCACACACATGTGCATGTAGGCGCGCAAGCACACACCCAAGCAGCTTACACAGACATAACAGCTAGCGATCAGTAAAAAAGTGCACACAAAACTATACTAATAATGACTCAATTAGATCAATAACAATTAATTCCTTTGTTGTTTCTGTTTGTATCATAGAACATTTTTCAACTCCAAGTTTTTAGCCTTTTTTTGTTAAAAGTATTGATTGCGGCACCATATAAATAATTCTCCACTGTTTAAGGCTGATAGTATTTTAGCTACTAACGCTGCAACTTATTTTGAGGCTAACATTCTGATTACATGGAGTTTATTTTTCTTTGCCCTGGAAGTTTCTATTCAAATTCATAAAAAATGTCACATTATGGATATATATAAAAAATATATATACATATATATAAATATATGTATATATATATATATACATATATATATATATATATATATATATTAACACTATTAAACTGCGTTGCCTAAGTAATAAAAGAGTTTTTGGAAAGAAAATTAACTTTTTATATGACATACCGAATACAACATTTACTATTGTAACTTTTAAATTTCATGTCATGAAAAATATTTTGAAGCAGTCCAAATGAATGAAGAGGAAAAATGAGAAACCTTCTCAAAAACAATTTAGGGTGGCTCGACTAGAGAGGTTATCTCCCTAGCAAATTTCTTAAATAGAGGAGACCTCTTCCCAGATGGTTCATGCCTTTTTGTAAATAATTTATGCGTCGTAAAATGTTTTTCCGTTCGGTAGCGAATGCTTCCCTGTGTTTGCAGAACTTTGTTAATTGCAATGCGCATGCTCTGGTTTGGTAGAGAGCCAAATTTATGTTCGACTTTTGAGACGACTAAATCTCAAAATCTTTGGTGAAAAACCTAAGGCTAAAATGATTAGCACGTGCATAGATTATGTGGTGTATGATGGCGCTCCTGATCACTAAGTTGTGGTGGCTCAGTTGTAGAGTGTATGCATATGAACCCTGTCGATGCATTTGTAGAGAATTTAATTCCACCAGAAAACATAAGTTTAATGTCCAGATTTTAAGATCTATAGCTGGAGGCACAGACTTACTTTCACATTTATATATAATAATAGCTGTGCCACCCGGCATTATATATATATCTATATATATCAATATATATATATATATATATATATATATCCATAATGTTCTTTTGTTGGGCATATATAACTATGCATCCACATTTAGTCGGAGTGAAGAAATTAGTAGAACGTATATAGTCCCACCAAGCAATTTTACTAAAAAATCATTGAAAATGGTATTTGTAATATATACTTTTAGCCATGGTTGTTATCAGTGGGACAACAAAAGAAAATTTTGAAGTAGTGTGGCGTTGTCCTTCCAAATATATGGGTTTTTATGACTAAGGAGTGGGGCCATCTATAAGGAATCACATTTGTTGGGACGTTTCTTTGAACTGATTTTTTTTAATTCGCTGAATTACATGTAGGTGAATGAATCACTGCCATTGGGTGAAAAAACTTGAACTTAATTAATCAGTTACCTATGAAGTTGTAGGAAGGTAATTTCAAATAGGGAAGACTAGACGCTTGAAGAGATTAGTGCTGGCTGTATGAATTAAAGGTTCAAGTAATTAAAGGTTCATAGGCAGACTGATTTCTTGTTCTTAAACCTTTGAACCCTGGCTGTCAATGCCAATGTGTGTTAATTGTCGATTTGGCAATTGGTCAATTTGGGCGAACATACGTTCATCATCGTTTCATGAGTCAAAATAAAATAGCAAAAAATACATGTAGCTGGTATCATAAAAGTTTTCAATTGCATCCCAATCAATTTGATATATGCATGCATGCATGCATTGTATATATCAAGTTTTGCCATGCAGAATATAATGGCAAAACCTGATATATACATTGTACAATGCAGGCGTGGAATGCATGCATTGTATATATCAAGTTTTGCCACCATACGCTGCATGGCAAAACTTGATATAGACAATGCAAGCATTCCACGCCTGCATTGTACAATGTATACATCAGGTTTTGCCATTATATGCTGCATGGCAAAACTTGATACATACAATGCGTGCATTCCATGCATGCATTGTATATATCAAGTTGATTGTGATGCAATTGAAAAATTTTATGATACCAGGTTTAGTTTGCTATTTTGTTTTCTGCAGATAATACATGTATAATCCGATTATTTCAGACAAACATCTGCTCTGCATAATTTATTTTGTTAAACTTGTAACTCTTTGATGTTGCATAATAATTAGCAGGACCCTCTCTGTTCAACATATAGCAGGACCCTCTCTGTTCAACATATAGCAGGACCTTCTCTGTTCAACGTATAACAGGACCCTCTCTGTTCAACATATAGCAGGACCCTCTCTGTTCAACATATAACAGGACCATCTCTGTTCAACATATAACAGGACCATCTTTGTTCAACATATAACAGGACCATCTCTGTTCAACATATAGCAGGACCCTCTCTGTTCAACATATAACAAGACCATCTCTGTTCAACATATAGCAGGACCCTCTCTGTTCAACGTATAGCAGGACCCTCTCTGTTCAATGTATAACAGGACCCTCTCTGTTCAACATATAGCAGGACCCTCTCTGTTCAACATATAACAGGACCATCTCTGTTCAACATATAACAGGACCATCTCTGTTCAACATATAACAGGACCATCTCTGTTCAACATATAGCAGGACCCTCTCTGTTCAACATATAGCAGGACCCTCTCTGTTCAACATATAACAGGACCATCTCTGTTCAACATATAGCAGGACCCTCTCTGTTCAACATATAGCAGGACCCTCTCTGTTCAACATATAGCAGGACCCTCTCTGTTCAACATATAACAGGACCATCTCTGTTCAACATATAGCAGGACCCTCTCTGTTCAACATATAGCAGGACCATCTCTGTTCAACATATAACAGGACCATCTCTGTTCAACATATAACAGGACCATCTCTGTTTAACATATAGCAGGACCCTCTCTGTTCAACATATAACAGGACCATCTCTGTTCAACATATAGCAGGACCCTCTCTGTTCAACGTATAGCAGGACCCTCTCTGTTCAATGTATAACGGTCTCTAACTGACCATCTAATTAGAAATTCCATTAAGGCTATGTTATACTGGCATGCCTTAATTAATTATCAACATAGGTATTTTGCTCCGCCTTGTAGCTCTTAAGGTTTTCTATTGTATTAAACCATGTTCAGCATTGTGATGGTGCAACTCATCTGTAATTTCAATGAAAAATTCCCATTCAACCATCTTCAAATAACTTTTCCGCAAATCCCCAAAATTTTAAGCAGTAGCCGTGATACTGGAACGCCATTGTGACCCAGACTCGTTGACTTGGCAGTAATCTAGAAGGTCAATAGTGACTTATCTAGCGCTCTTCCACAGATTGAGAACTTCAACAATTTCTGAAGGCTAATCTTAGAACCCATTGTAAAAATGACATTGCTTGTGATTTGACAAGAAACTGATGTGTGACATTACTGTTGCCAACCCTTGAACTATGCATAGAATTATTTTAGAAAAAGGAACATGTGACAATGAACATGTATGTATAATGTTTAGTGTGTGTTGTGATGGTGTTGGAACAACCACAAAAATCCACAGATTAGGTACATGAGTAAAAAGTAAAAAGAAGCTATCGGGCTGAACTGCAGTAAAAAGTATCAAGTTATAATATAGTAATATATGATAAAAGGATCATATATAAATATACACTAAAATATCTGCCTAGTTGAATGTTTTAAAAATGATTTTTTGGGGACTTTTTGAAAGTTAAGTAATTTACAATTGATACATACATGTATAAGTATATTAAATACCAAATAGTCAATGTTAGCTACCCATATATATATTGTTTACCCATGTATATATACAATGTAAATATGTTTAAAGAACTTTGACTATTGGATAGTATCTCATACATTTATATCAATTGTAATTTAATAGCCCTTAACAAAGTCCCAATAAAAGGTATTTTGGCAAAATCCCCACTAAAAGGCAAGTTATGGGTATATATATATATATATATATATATATATATATATATATATATATATATATATATACATATATATATACATATATATATATATATGTATATATATATATATATATATATATATATATATATATATATATATATATATATATATAGATAGATAGATAGATCGATAGATAGATAGATAGAAGAAGAAGACTAGCTGTGCCACCCGGCATTGCCCGTGTAATAGAAAAGTCTTTGGACAGAAAATTGATTTGTATTTAACATATAACAACATTTGCCATTCTAACTTTCAAAGTACATATCACGGGAAAAGTGTTTTGTTTTATAAACAATGAGAAGTAGTGAGAGTTGCTGGCTGTTAGCCTGCATGCTATCAGCCAGTACGTTAAATAATGTGAGCGAACAGCTTCTCGTGACGTTATGCTATGACCGGCTTTGTACACAAATATGTTAGGTAATTGCTCTCATATACTGACTTATATTGGCAAAGTAGCAATTCAAATCCTGTGGTCTGGTGAATAGTGTGTCGGTCTAGTGAATGACCAGGTCTGAGATCAAATCTTTTTCAGCACAGAAGCTATATTTCAAAATTTTAAGATCTATAGCCAGAACGCATACACATACTTTGAAAAACATATGTATGGATGTGATATATATATATATATATATATATATATCTACATATATATATATATATACATATATATATATCTATATATATGTAAATTTATATATATTTCAATAAACTTAAATATATATATATAATATTGTAGATATACATGTAAATATATATATACAGTATATATAAATATATGCAGTATATATATAGTATATATTAATAGTTATGTAAAATAGTTGTAGTATTATACCTGTAAAATAATAGTAAACTATTATTTCACAGATAATAATATTACAATATTATACCAACAATTATAATATTTTTACTAATAAAATTGTCGAAACTGCCATGTGGGCGCATGTGCGCACACATGGCAGTTTCCACAGGCATAATAGCTAGTGATTAGTAGAAAAGTGTATACAAAACCGAACTAATAATGACTTAAATACAGCAATACCTATTAATTTGTTCATTGTTTCTGTTTGTATCACAGCCCATTTTTCTACTTCAAGTTTTTAAATTTACTGTTAGAAACTTTGATTGAAGCCCCATAGAAATAATGATTACCCTTATCAGGCTAAAAGTATTTTAGCTACTAATGCTGCTATGTATTTTGAGGCTAACTTTTTGACGCTAACATTGTGATTACATGGAGTTTCTTTTCCTTTGCCCTAGAAGCTTCTATTTGAAACGACATTGCGTAAAAAGCTTTGTTTTGCTCAAAACTCTTTGAATGCTAATATCGACTATCTCAACAGTGCGGAAGATGAGTTGAGGTCAGAAGACATGGTCGAAGCAACAATCAAAACACAACTAGCTGAACGAACTTAAAAATGGAAATATTAGTTTTAAATGATAATTTTTGTTGTTGCATGTATTATAATTATGGTTTGTTTACGTCACATATGTTCTTAACTATATATTTGATAAATTATCATATAAAAAACCTATAAACTTGTATAGCTATTTTAATAATAATATGTTATTTGATAGCATTATTGCAGTAGCTTCTGTTCTATTGCACGTAAAATACCAAATTTGTTTGCGATCCTTAGCAAAGATATTGATGAGTGCAATGAGCTTTCATGCAATCTTGTTAAATATACTTATGAAATGACAAAGTTTTCGCAAATTGAAATTGAAATAGAAACTTGAAAGCACCAAAAACTGTAACACAGGCTATAACATCACTGTTGGTTAATTACAAACAATGAATATCAACTGTTAGAGACATTCATCAGCTTTCGATTTCTATTTCTATACTGCATTTTCTTTTAATTTATGACAAGTTGGAGGTAAATTCGCAAACTTCTTGCCTCTAAAAATGGGCTAATGTACATGTAACACCTCCCGAAAGAGGTTGCAAAATATAGGCAACATTCAAATGGCCCGTGAAAGAGTTAACTTTATCATCCAATGACAAGGTGTTTAAAAAATACACTGTCACCTTTCATTTGAACACCTTTTTAATAAAGCATCTCTCTAGAGAAAGGGTCGAAAAATAGAGTACTGTTTTTAAGATATAAAATCCATGATTCACCTTTACTGCTAATCCTCTCATTCAGGGCTAATTTTTGTTGCATCATTTCATGGTACCTTCAGATGCACTGCCACCATTTTGTTTCCACACAAAGAAATCTATCTTTAAGTGTTGCCAGGAAAGTAATATACAACTTATGGTAACTGATGGCGGTCATGGAGATCTAAGGGCAAATACAAACTAGGAGTTGTCCTTTCAACTACGTATTTGTTCATGTATTTGCTCACTGGATTAAAAACTGTTCATATTTATGGAACACATCTATGTTACAGCAACCAATCCGTTATTATACCCTGTAGCCGTTAGTTATCTATAAACTTTTTATACTTCTGTTTTTGAGCATGTACATGTATACATAAGCATACATTTCCGACTAAGCCCCTTTTAACCATTTTAAGTACCTTGGTTTACTCTAATCATCTCTCAAACTACTATAGATTTTTTATTTGTTAGTTTTTTTGTGGCAAAAGGGCATTTTTGAGTCAACAGGTGGCAAAAAAAGATGGGGTCTATGGTAACTCAATATGCTTAGCATATTTTAACCTAGTCATTATTAATACAGTTTCCTACCACTAATTTAGTTAATAAGCTAGGAGTAATTGGCCGTTAAAAGGCGAGTAGTGATACAAAAATAAAATTTTTCTCATGCCATGTGCAATCAGTCAAGCAACCTGATCAGAGCTGTAGACCTACATTCCTGTCATGGTGTAGTACAGAGTATTTAATTACGCTGATAGCAATTAATAAGGTATTTTCTGTAGTATGTTTCAGGTCTTGCCCAGCGACTCGTCAGCCTTGGTAGTAGCAGTCGAAAACTTCAATTTACTATTTATACTAATCTCCCGAGTTAGCTATCATTAGTTGCATAATTCACTTTAATCAAATACTACATTACAATGTAGTAAAAGCACTAGTAATAACCAATAATCAAGAGTTTTGCAAGCTGTAGAGCAACATCTACAGCCTGAGTAATGCATAGCAAAAATACTCAAGTCATCCCAACATTTCGCACAGCTTAACTCATGCAAATACTTTGATGGAATGAATGATGAAGTTTGCTTGATGAAGTTTGCTAGCAAGTTGAAGTATCATAGAGCTTTTTAAGCTGCAAAGAATCTTAAACCTTCTGAGAAAATTAAGATAAGAAAATAGCAAACTAATTTTACTTGTTTGTTCAACAAATAATCAAATGTTTATTAATCAAGATGTGGATGTATTCCTCTATTGGAACATTCTACATTCTCTTCACTTAATCATTTATTTTTCAGAACAATTTAGCTCATTGTTAGACTATCATTTGTTGGTGTCACCTGTATCAATGAATGTCAACTGTGGATACTAGATTATAATAAGTGATTGTCAAACGCTTTAATCCACATCTTACAGCTAAGTAGCAACAACAAGCTACTGTTTCTTTTTCGTAAAATATCATTACCATATGGTCTATATTTTTGCAACAACCAACGCCTGCAGTTGCATCTGGCATGCCTTCGCTTGCAGGTTCAACACCAAACCAGTTGATGTGAAAGTTGATGCTGTTGCAAAACTACATCTTTAGTTTGCACAAGTCTATGTGTCTGTGTAGACTGCAGCAATGAACCGACTGATGATATTGAGAATAGTAATCACATAAAAAATAATTTTAACTTTAGGATTATATGTAATAGTTTTAATAAATACTTTGCAATATTTTTGCTAGAATCGATTGAAAATGTTTGATATACCATGATAAATAGGGTAGATAACTTGGTAAACATGCTATATAATATAATGCGTAAAATGTACCAAGATACACATATCTTTTGTACATTGTATTGGATTGGTAGAAATAGTAGTTAGAAATATTCTAAAGGATCGTTATAGCTTTGTAGCAAGAGTAGATTCACATATCCTTTGCAATGCATATAGTATAAATAAATTGAATTTTTTGCATCGCTCTACTTTTTAATATGTTGGCATAAAAAATTAAATAAATAAAATGTTCTAGATATGTTTTGAAACTGAAACGATTTGTATCCATATCATGCAGCAAAATCGGCAAATTTTTGTAAAATTGCTAGCAGTAAGCCAAATACCAAATTTTTACATGGATGGCATTGGAAAGGTAAAGGAAGTATTGGACATTCACTTGTCTAACGGACTTTGTGACATTGTTTGTCAGATATCAGTTGGATCGAATAAATAGTTTATCGCGCGTGAAGACAAACTATAAACTATTTATAGTTTGTTTATAGCTTGTGATAATGAGCTATAAACTATGGGGTCTGTTTACTTGAATAATTAGTATATAACATGGGAGCACAGACTATACACACAACTGTTTCTAACAGTCTGGCACATACACTGGTGTTACATGCTATGAATTTTTTCATATTTTTCATCTTCGTAGCATGTAAAGAGTTTTAATGTTTTTTAATATTTTACACAAATTATCTCAAACTAAACATGAATTTTTCACTGCAATCTTGTATTCAGGAGGATTTTACTGTTTTCGTTTTATTTGCCACTATGCCTGCCAATAAAGGCTCTTTGCTCTTTTGTTATCAACAAAATAAAATACTAGTAACTTAAAACACCATTCTAGAAAATATATGTAACTCAAATTTAACAGTGAAATTTTTCACTCATTTCAACATTGATATTTGAACTTAGACGTATTTCAATAGTGACAGCTATGATATATAATATGTGCCCTGCTGTAGCTAAAAGCCCTACAAGCTAATATTAAAAAGCGCAGAGCTGTACGACAATTTTTTCTCAGCATGTAAACTTGTCAGCTACAAACATTTGGGAGTTTTGCAATTATTTCTGCATATCATATAAATACGTCCTCTTTATTCCTATGATCAAAACCACAACTTCCAAGCTCAAAAATTCAAAGGATGTAACACTAGTGGTTGTGCGCTAGGCGTCAGACAACTTGAAGATTGAAGGTTGAAAAAGCAACAGAGCTGATGCAGGTTTGTGAATCAAATATAAACTGTATATATGTATAAATATATATATATATATATGTGTAAATATATATATATATATGTATAAATATATATATATATGTATAAATATATATATATATATATATATATATATATTAGTGTTCTTTTTAATCAAAATATCATTCCAACTGATGAAGGAAAACTTATTTGAAATATTATCAGGAACGAATCTGGAGTAATCTCTATAAGTGATTTTCCGAGGAAATGATTTATGTGCAATAACAATTTTTCTCACAATAAATACCAAATTATGATCACTCATAGACAATTTAACTACTCCAGAAAACTTGCCGTGATGAGAAAAGTTTGTATACACATGATCAATTAATGTCGAGGAGTTTACAGTTACTCTTGTGGGTTCGCCAATCAGCTGTTTTAAAGACAGCGGATTACATATTTTCCTTTTCCAATTGGAACTTTCTTTTGTGTTCAACAAACTGATATTGAAATCACCTAATATCAAAATTTCTTCAGTGTTGCTGTAACACTCTTTCACAAAGTCTGAAAATTTTGTTATCCAATCTACTGTAGAATTCGGAGGTCTGTAAACAAAAGACGCTATGTAAGGTCCCGAAATAACTGGAATGATTTTAATGGAAAGACTATCAGCAGCAATTTCGTTAATAGCAAACTCCAAACGCTTGGAATTAATGGAGTTGTGAATATAGCATAATAAGCCACCGCCCTGGTTATAGTTCCTATCATTTCTTATCATATTATAACCATAAATTTTAAAGTAATCATCACCATGTCTAGCTCCAAGAAATGTCTCAGAAAAACAAATAACTTTAAATTTATCTTTAAAAATCAAATACTTAACTTCATCCATTTTGGAAGATAAACCTCTTATATTTAAATGGGCAATGGAAAATCCTTTAGAGAGATCCATCATATAAGAGGTTCAGCATGACATAAACAATAAACTAAAATGTTTTAGATAGGGTTTTTAATTGAAAATATTTGTATCCATATCATGCTGCCAATCCGGCAAATTACAGTAAAAATGCCAGCAGTAAGCCAAAAGCTAAATTTTTACATGGAAGGCGGTGAAAAGGTCAAAAAAGTATTGGACATTCACTTGGCTAACAGACCTTGCAACATTATGTTTAACAGACATCAATCGGTTTAAATAAATAGTTTATAGCATAGTTTAAACTATTTATAGCTTGTTTAAAACTTGTCAAAATGAGCTATAAACTATGGGTTCAGTTGCCTTGACTAATTAGTATATAATATGGGAGCGCAGACAATAAACACAACTGTTTCTAACAGCCTGGCACATAAACTGGTGTTACATGCTATGAATTCCTGTCATATTTTTATGTTCGTAACATGTAAGTGGTTTTATTGTCTTTTAATCTTTTACACACAATCTCAAACTAAGCATGAATTGTTCGCTGCTATATTGTATTCAAGATGTTTTTTCAATTTTCGTTTTATTTGCTAATATGTCTGCAAATAAAAACTTTTTTTCTTTTGTTATCAACAGAATAGAAGGTTAGCAACCAAAAACACCATTCTAGAAAGTATATGTAACCCAGACCTTAAAAGTAAAATTTTGCACATGTTTTAACGTTGCCATTTGACCTTAGACTCATTTTAATAGTGTCAGCTGTGATATATAATATGTGCTTTGCTGTAGCTAAAACCGCTACAAACTAATATAGGAAACGCAGAGTTGTGCGACAATTTCTACCTAGCATGTAAACATGTCAGCTAAACAATTGGGAGTTGTGCAACTACTTCTGCATATCATATACATGTAAATAATCCTTTTCATTTCTGTAATCAAAACCACACCTTCGAAGCTCAAAAATTAAAAACAATTTAACACTAGTGATAGTGCGCTAGGCGTCAGACAACTTGATCGTCGAAGGTTGTAAAAACAACAAAACACAATGAAGGTTTGTGTATTATATATAAACTGTATATATACAAAAGCGTATATATATTTTTTTCTTTTTCATTTTATATATATATAATAAAAGTATATATATAATAAAATGTATATATATATACAAAAATCTATCACACTAGAGACGATCCTAGATGCAGACTGTGCAACGATGCACTTGAGACAATCCATTACATCATCAGTGGATGCAAGCAGCTAGCAGGAAACGCATACCCTGAGCAGCATAATCATGTCGCAGGTGTTGTGTATAGAAATCTATGTGACGAGTACGGTATCAATAAACCACAACAATTGTGCGAAGCTCCTGGTAAGGTCAATGAAAATGACAGAGCTAAGATCTTCTGGGACTTCTACATTCAGACTGACAAGCATGTCTTAGCAAACTAACCAGATATAATGGTTGTGGACAAGGAGAACAGTCTTAGCAAACTAACCAGATATAATGGTGGTGGACAAAGAAAACAAGAGGGCTGCTATAATAAATATAGCAGTACCCAATGACTACAGTATAGCAAGCAAAGAAAAATAAAATGTAGGGAAATATCTCCCTATTGGAGAAGAAATTGAAAAATGCTGGGATGTAAGAACAACTGTTATTCCAGTAGTCATTGGGGCACTGGGCGCAATAACACCGGCGCATAAAATGTGGCTTGCACAGATACCGACAGCATTCAACTCAGGTGAGTTGCAGAAAAGTGTGCTACTGGGAACAGCTAAGATCTTGAGGCGAGTGCTCAAACTCCCAGGTCTATGGTAGGAGATCCGAGTTAACGAGGAAATTACCACTCATACGGGTTAACCAGGGTGAGAAAACAATTTATATATATATATATATACATATATATATATCTATATATATATATATACATGTATATGTATTTATATACATGTATATATATATACATGTATATGTATATATATATACATGTATATATATACATGTATATATATATATATCTATATATATATCTATATATATATCTATATATATGTATATATATGTATATATATATATATATATATATACAGATAATGGTTGAGACTTCACTGATATAGTGCTCAAGGTGGTCCACCGAGCCTGTATAAGTACAAAGACGGAAAAAGATTTTAGCAACAGTTTATTACTTAAAGTTTCATGATGCAAAATGATGTTAAGTTTGCACCAATCTTCAGATAAAAAATTGCATGACACAAACACAAAACCAAGAATACACTAAGAACACCAAAATGAAGAGTTACCTGTATAAGTACAAAGACGGAAAAAGATTTTAGCAACAGTTTATGACTAAAAGTTTCATACTGCATGCAGTAATCATCAGATGCTAATGTGAAGTGCTTGTGTATAATATTTGGTCAAATCAAGTATAAAAGCCTAACTATTAAATTGGTTAATTGGTGAGCTTAGCCTTAGATAGGTAAAATTTGGTGACGTGTCTACAGGATTTTACTATATCACTTCTCTGATTCAGGGTAGCCATGTGAGGTTGGAAAATTATAAAGTACTTCTCAGTTAAGCATAGATTGCACTTCGAAACACCATTCTGACAGGCCTTAGCTCTTGTTATTACTTTCCAATCAATACTAAAATCTTTTCCCTCGTCTTTTAATTGCCATATATATCTGCTTAATTCGGTGGTCTTTCTCTTGTCACTAATACCGAAGGATGTTTTGTGGTTGTTGAATCTGTCCTTAAATTGCCTCTCTGTCAATCCGATGTATGTTTGACTGCTTCTGCCGTCTGTGTCAACTGTTGCCTGGTAAATAATAGAACTCGTGAGACACTGACCATTTAAAGGGCATTCGTTACGATTTCGGCAATTGCATTTTCTGCTGCTTTCGTCTGTCGTAAAGTTCGCTAACAATTTGTTGTTGTGCTTGTCTATAATTGATTTTAAATTAGGCATACAGCTGTAGCTAACTTTCACAGTATTTCGGTTAAAGATTTTGTTTAACTTATTGTTCTTAGGAAATAATCTTTTGATTAGCAGTAGGAATTGTCTTCCGATGTTAGTGGCAACATTTTCGCTATATGGAGGGTTATACCATAATACGTCACGTTTCCGACTATTCCTACTGTCAGCGGTTTTAGTATTGTCCTGCTCGTATCTCAGCTGGTAGTCATAGCCGCTTCGTGATAGTGATTCCTGGAAAGGCTCAATTTCTCTATTAAAAGTGGCCTTGCCGGACGATATTGTGCACAGTCTCTTGTTAATTGATTTTGGGATGTTGTGTATAATGGCTGGAGGGTGGTTAGATTTCCTATGCACATATTGCACAGCATTGCTTGGCTTTCTATAAGGCGCGTATTCTCCGTTGTTCAGGTTCAGTGTAGTATCCAAGTAGTTTACTATTTTCAAGTTGGCCTCTATTGTTACTCTAAGACCGTGGCTCGTGAATATAGAGCATATATCCTTCTTAATGTTCTCGATTTTTCTTGGACTGGCCTTAATCGCTGCCAACCCGTCATCCCTGTACAACCCAAAACTGCCGCATTTAATTTTTTCTTTAATTTTGCTAAGTAAGTATAAGCCAATTACCTCACAACTTTCAGCTCCATCGAAGCTTCCCATTGTTATGTCAAATGGCTCATCTGTCTTTTTCCTCCACGGTTCATTATCGTGTATCAGGATGGATTTCTTAGCATGAAATATAATGTTGCGGTGTTCATTAGTGATATTGGTGAAATTGGCTGCATAATCGAGAGCTTTGGTCATTAGATCCTTAGTGATGGAAGGGTAATATTCCACTATATCAAATACAATAAAACTGTGTGATTGTTTGTTTCTGATGTTTTGAAACCAATTCAACACAGATGCAGTATTCTTCCATAGATTGGCAGTACTTTTCTTCAGTATTTCTGAATTAATATTGTCGAGGATTTCTTTGCTTATTCCGCCTATTTCCGTTTTAGTTGGATTTATTAGACGGCAGGTTGGGTTGTTCTGGAAGTTTTGCTTGTGGTCTTTCAATGTCGCAAATGCTCTCTTTTCAGCTAGCTTGGTGACTCGGTCGTCTATATTTAGTTCCTTTGCAATAGCTTTAGCTTCACTGTTTATAGCGTTTACTAACTTCCCGTCTGTCTTTTTATAGTCCTTCTTAATAGCTTTGCTCAAAAGTTCATTGTAATCAGCAACATTCATTCGGTAATAATTGTTTGTCTTATCAGCCGGTATTAAGAGCTTGTCACAGGATTCAATTTTGTTCTTGATGTCATTCGCCAGTCTTTGTTGGAATTGACTCTTGCTGTCACGGAATTTTATATTAGATATTAGTTGCTTCAGTTCTTTCTCAAAAGTTGCTAGCTCAGGTATACTTAAAGGAGTTCTCGTTGACTTGAATCCATAAGTTTCTGTAGCATTACTTTTGGTCTCCGGATGTAAGAAGAAAAATGCCTTCCACCGCATTCTCTTCAGTAGTTTTTCAGTCATGTATATTAGTTTGGTAATGTAATCTCTCCTAGATGCAATCGGTATATTCTTGGTAGAGTATTCAAATCTAACTGTTTCCATAGTCAGTTCACTCTCTAATAGTGCTCAACAAAGGTAGGAGCGTATTTACAGATAATGGTTGAGACTTCACTGATATACTGCCAATCTATGGAAGAATACTGCATCTGTGTTGAATTGGTTTCAAAACATCAGAAACAAACAATCACACAGTTTTATTGTATTTGATATAGTGGAATATTACCCTTCCATCACTAAGGATCTAATGACCAAAGCTCTCGATTATGCAGCCAATTTCACCAATATCACTAATGAACACCGCAACATTATATTTCATGCTAAGAAATCCATCCTGATACACGATAATGAACCGTGGAGGAAAAAGACAGATGAGCCATTTGACATAACAATGGGAAGCTTCGATGGAGCTGAAAGTTGTGAGTTAATTGGCTTATACTTACTTAGCAAAATTAAAGAAAAAATTAAATGCGGCAGTTTTGGGTTGTACAGGGATGACGGGTTGGCAGCGATTAAGGCCAGTCCAAGAAAAATCGAGAACATTAAAAAGGATATATGCTCTATCTTCACGAGCCACGGTCTTAGAGTAACAATAGAGGCCAACTTGAAAATAGTAAACTACTTGGATACTACACTGAACCTGAACAACGGAGAATACGCGCCTTATAGAAAGCCAAGCAATGCTGTGCAATATGTGCATAGGAAATCTAACCACCCTCCAGCCATTATACACAACATCCCAAAATCAATTAACAAGAGACTGTGCACAATATCGTCCGGCAAGGCCACTTTTAATAGAGAAATTGAGCCTTTCCAGGAATCACTATCACGAAGCGGCTATGACTACCAGCTGAGATACGAGCAGGACAATACTAAAACCGCTGACAGTAGGAATAGTCGGAAACGTGACGTATTATGGTATAACCCTCCATATAGCGAAAATGTTGCCACTAACATCGGAAGACAATTCCTACTGCTAATCAAAAGATTATTTCCTAAGAACAATAAGTTAAACAAAATCTTTAACCGAAATACTGTGAAAGTTAGCTACAGCTGTATGCCTAATTTAAAATCAATTATAGACAAGCACAACAACAAATTGTTAGCGAACTTTACGACAGACGAAAGCAGCAGAAAATGCAATTGCCGAAATCGTAACGAATGCCCTTTAAATGGTCAGTGTCTCACGAGTTCTATTATTTACCAGGCAACAGTTGACACAGACGGCAGAAGCAGTCAAACATACATCGGATTGACAGAGAGGCAATTTAAGGACAGATTCAACAACCACAAAACATCCTTCGGTATTAGTGACAAGAGAAAGACCACCGAATTAAGCAGATATATATGGCAATTAAAAGACGAGGGAAAAGATTTTAGTATTGATTGGAAAGTAATAACAAGAGCTAAGGCCTGTCAGAATGGTGTTTCGAAGTGCAATCTATGCTTAACTGAGAAGTACTTTATAATTTTCCAACCTCACATGGCTACCCTGAATCAGAGAAGTGATATAGTAACATCCTGTAGACACGTCACCAAATTTTACCTATCTAAGGCTAAGCTCACCAATTAACCAATTTAATAGTTAGGCTTTTATACTTGATTTGACCAAATATTATACACAAGCACTTCACATTAGCATCTGATGATTACTGCATGCAGTATGAAACTTTTAGTCATAAACTGTTGCTAAAATCTTTTTCCGTCTTTGTACTTATACAGGTAACTCTTCATGTTGGTGTTCTTAGTGTATTCTTGGTTTTGTGTTTGTGTCATGCAATTTTTTATCTGAAGATTGGTGCAAACTTAACATCATTTTGCATCATGAAACTTTAAGTAATAAACTGTTGCTAAAATCTTTTTCCGTCTTTGTACTTATATATATATATATATATATATATATATATGTATGTATATATGTATATCTTTATTTATGTATATCTTTATATATGTATATCTTTATATATATACATAAACTTTGAGTAGAATTTCTAAATAAAGTTTTTGATATTATAAATATAAAATAGAGCCTCTTATTATACATAACTAAAATTTTAAATTTTAGGTTTGAAACACTTTTATTACTAAAAGATTCATGCTCTGAAGGTGCGTTCATCAAATAAAATGTCAACCAACAATAGTTGTTTATATAATGCAGGTTGTTTAGCTAACAGATTATACTAGTTTAATTACATACAGTCCTGGGTCCTACTACTATTTATGTCTTTTGATTGCATAACAAGAATATGTCAGCAAGTATGCATGTAGAGACAGTTCAGTTCGCCTGTTCAATGTAGCCAACTCTGGCTTTTGGGTGACGCAAAACTTTTCCCACACTGGATTTAGACTTTATGTATTAACATTTTGACATGTTAGCTATTTCACCTCTATTATATAAACAACTGTAGTTGATTGAAATATTTTATCTGATAATTGCTTCTTCAGATCATGAAACTAATAGTAGTAAAAGTGTTTTAACCATATATTTTTATATATGTAAACATATATGGATCATGTATTTATGGTTATATTACTTGAAACCCCGGCATTGCTCGGGTGATAAGTCTATGACCGAAAACTCAATATTAACTACCATACAACAGCAGTTACCATTCTAACTATCAAATTTCATATTGTGACAAAAGTGTTCGGTGCAGTTCAAATAAATTAAGAGAGAAAATAAAGCAATTGTGGAGTTTTTCAAGTTTTATCAAGAAACTGCAACGTTCAAATTTCATATAGTGAGCAAAATGTTTTGTGCAGGTCAAATAAATTAAGAAACAAAATAAAACATCCGCAAAAGTGTTTAAATGGAAATTCGAATAATTAGCAAGTACATGTAAAAGCAAAATTAAGTTTGTTTTTTATGATTACAATAAAAAATGATTTGGTAATGATACAATTAATACAAACTGAGAAAACAAAATAAAAATTCTTAATAGGTTGAGTTAATAATAACAATTAGTTGCATAGAAGTGTGTGTACAGAAAAATAACCGTTCCGGCAAGTTTTGTCAATCAAAACTTTAAATACAACAACACTGGTACCTTTCAATACTGGTAAAAATGTAAAATGAGATATTTAGCTGTCTATGATGGACCAAACGGAGAGAGAATGTAGAGGTGGTTCCTATTTGAAATAATACAGTGGTTCATGGGAAAATATTTGGTCTTCCAAAAATTTTGAACTAAACTGGAAATATAAGAGTTTACAAAAAACCAAAAAACATCATGTTTCGTAGAGTTGATAGACTCTAAATCAATAACTCTATAAAATTTTATCGTGTTTCTTAGAGTTAATAGAGTTTCAATTATTACATCATTTATTTTGAGCATTCAAAAATAGTGTATATAAAGTATCTAGTAAAAGCTATGAAACTCAAGTACCCTCGTGGACTCGAGAATAAACATTTGGAATGCTAACTCTCAGATGCAATCTTTGTGCGTTCGAGTCCATCAGATTGCAAAAATTTAATATCCAAGATTTTAATTGCTATAATTGGACAAACCAATATATATCAAAACAGACGATAAAACTTTAAGAAATATATGCATAGATAAACATTTTTATCACGTCTGAATATTGATATATAAACATACTAAATATAGAATTACATAATATAAACACAAACAAGTTATAATGCTTCACTATTGGTACAACATCATGTACATCTACACACTGTTAGTCTAATGATTAAGCAACAGTGTTATTCTCTGTGTATGAATCACTCATCTGGATATGATGCCAAGATGACACTGAAGCACAGACAACTAACTAGGAGTAAGCGAGGCATCATTAGGGAGTTCTGTAGTGGCCAGGCTTGCATTCCCAACTATAATTCTTCTAACACGAGTTTTAACTTTTGTGTAGCTTAACTGTCCTGTGATTGGCGGGATTATTTTGTTGGATCGGTAACCCCGCCTATTATAATTTTTTGAAACAACCAGCAATAAATGTTTCATTGGATCATGCTAAACCCAATAGACCTCAATGTCATGCTAGTGGGTTACTTCATCACATAAAACTGTCAAACTTTGTCATTGTAGATTATGGCGTGATATTGTATGGCAGTCTTGACTGAGTGACAGAGAGCTTCACTAGTTAGCGAATACCCACTCAGGTTCTACTGTATTATAATCCTATTTATTTGCATATTATTAATGTTATTACTATTATAATTATATTAATAATGATAGTATTTGATATAACACTACGGGTCATTACAATGTCTGGGGAACCCCTGTACACGTGGACCTTCCCATCCACCCGAGTGTTCTTATAGGCTATGGATACCTTGTGGACCACACCATCACTGCTAGGATATACTGCGACAACTCGTGCTACAAAGTAACCTTGTCAGAGCGCATAACTCTTGGCCACCGCAACAACATCACCAATCTGGAAGTTCTTAGACGACTCTTTCTTTCGAAGGGAGGTGAACAAGTTGCTGACATAAAACTCGCACCGTCTCTTTCATAACTGCTGAGACACTTCTGCAACTACACTGCCTTGCTGATCCAAAGAACTGCAGGAAACCAAACAACCAGGATTACTAGACATCGATCGACCCAGAAGAAGGCAATTTGGTGTCAAAACACTTACCTCTGAATCACAACAAGCCAGAGATCCCAGCGGTCGTTCCTTTATCTGATCTGCAGCTTGCTTGAACGCAGTATCTAACTCTGAATATTGGAGCTTCTTAGAACCAATAGGAAACTTTAAATCTAACTTGATGTTCTTTACCAGTAACTCTACAGCGCCCTGATACAAAGGACTATTGGCAGGTCCGAACACCCATTCAACACCATTCTCAACACTCAACTTTAGATAGTATTCTTGACCATAGTCTTCCATGCTTCTCGAAGATCTCTTTCAACACATACCAGTTGAGACCCAGGGTCTGAGTAAATCTTTGTAGGCCAACCTCTAACATAACATAATCTGATGAGAGCACCTTTGAATGACTTGGCATCATAACCTGGCACCGCCTCCACATGGACAGCTCTTGAATAGAGATCTGTCAAGAGAACTCCATATGCCTTTCCACTAGTTCTACGCTGGACTTCTCCGCCAATAGTGTAGGGACTGAACAGATCTAACATCACGTGACTGAATGGAGGTGATGCCTTCGGCCTTGCCTCTGGCAATTTAGCTAAATTGTACTTGACTAGAGATGGTCGGACTCTTTTACATAAATAACATTGACTACAGAAAGACTTAGCAACTTTACTACCTTGAGTCACCCAGAACCTCTGTCTAAACCTCGCTAGAGTCGCATCCCTATCTCTATGTCCCCTATCAACATGAGCATCACGCATGCAGATGCGTGTGTAGGGATGATTAGCTGGCAACAAAATTTGGGGCTTTCCATCTGCTGACAATGGGTTGCTCCAACTGAGGCGATCACCAACTACCCACAACCCATTTACTGAATCTACTTGGGGATTGAGTTGCTTGTATGGATAGGTTTTACCTCTTTCCACATCGACTAACATTGTCTTCTGAATGTCCTTTGCCACCAGACAACAAGATTCTCTATAAATATCAGCAGAGGGAGTGTTCGAGCATGCACGAAAAGTCTTTCGACGGATAGCCATCAACGCTCTCCCAACAGCCCAATGAACACTGCGAGCAGAACCATACCTTGAGTAGTCCAACAATGGTTGATGCTTCACCACTTGAGAAACATTGGCCATCTTTTTTAGTCCAGGTAAAGCAGAAATATTATTAAACTCACTGACAGACCTAACAGGCCAACTCTTGGGAGGATCATACAAAAAAATTGGACCAGTCCACCATTCAGACGTGTTAGACAACTGACCAGGAGTTTGACCTCCGGTCAGCCAATCTGCTGTATTTTGCTTACCAGGTATCCACTTCCAACATGACAAATCACCCTCAGTTGCTGCCTGGATCTCACCGACTCGAACACCCTCATATATCTGAAATCTGGTGGAGCACTTGTTTAGCATGGCAAGAACAGTTTCAGAATCGACCAACTGGATCACACTGTCAAACTGAAACATACACTCTTTCTCTATGAGTGCCCACACTCGCTTCGATACCACAGCACCATTTAATTCCATCTGATGCGTATACAACTTACTCACCGGAGCGATGCGACACTTAGACATGATGTTCCTACACCACACCGAACCATCCAAGCATTCCCACCAAATGAAAGCAAAACAAACGTAAGCAACATCACTTCAATCTGACAGAATCACTAACATAGGCAATCCAACTGCATCGTTTGGCTTGAGAGAGCAATCCAATCTGAGCCCTGCAGCTTGGAAAAGATCCTCAAAAAACCCGAACCCACTTACTGTGCACAACCTCTAACAACTTATCATCCCATTGCAACTTTGCAGTCCAAGTCTTGCGCAGGAGCATTTTACCAATCAAAGTGAAAGGGCTCAGAAAACCAAAAGGGTCATACAACTTCATAGTCTGTTCCAAAACTATACGACGAGTTAGAACATAGGGAATAGCTTTGGGAATGTCAGACTCATGAAGGTTCTCCTGAGTATAAACTCATTTGCACTTGGAAGAAAAGTTTAGGGCTGGACTGAACCTGATGACATCCTCAAATGGGTCCCAAAGAACACCTAGCACTCTAGTCATCTCAGATTCACTCTCAACCGAGACTGGCTCCTCACTAGGATCTACTCAAGGCGATTTCTCACCACTTAACAACCATGACTTAACACGAAAACCCACTTTGCTTAAGACAGCATTGGTGTCACAAGCTAACTTCACAGCACTTCCTTGTGACTCCACTGAGTCGATTATATCATCAACATACGTGGACCGCCTTAACAAAGCTGCCACTCATAGATAATCGACTTCAAACAGTGAGGACGTCTTGTACAAAGCTTCACTGGCAATGGCACCTGCTGGTTTGTCACCCATGTTTACCCTCTGGATTGTGTACACATCGAGTGCCCGAGAATCCTCCAGACACCGCCACAAAAACCTATGACAGTGTTGTTCGGTAGGATGGATGGAAACAGAATTGTACATTTTTCTAATGTCGCCAACCAAAGCCTGAGACTCCTCGCGCCAGCGGATAAGCACACCCATTAATTTGTTGATATAGGCGTCCGGCCCCTTTGCCAAGAACGAATTCAGAGACTTTCCCTGATAACTTTGAGACGGATTGAAGACTATACGTACACATGTTGTCTTTGACTTAGGGTTCAAAACCGCTAAGTGGCTGATGTAAAATCTAGGGCCTGTCCAACTCTTCAAACCACTATCAGACAACTTCTTAGCTACACCACAATCAACCATATCCATGATCTGGTCATGGTAGACCTTTGCCCAATGGACATCTTTCTTCAGAGTTTACTCAGTACTCTTCAGAATTGCTAGAGCCGAGGAATAATTATCAGGAAGGTCACTGGGATCTTTAACCCACGGATAACTTGCATACCACACTTGCTTATGGGAATGATATGTGAGATTGTCCCGAATAAGCTGCAACTGTTGCTGCTTATAGTAGAGTAGGTGTGCGAGTAGGTGTGACCTAAAATTGGACACTTCCCACATTTACAACCCTCACATTTAGGGTTAACCTCAGTGCCCAATGTCTCACCCAGAATGAAGTCGCTTACATCAGCCTTTGCAGAACACAACAAAGTATGCAGGGTTTGACCCTCCTCAGAACATTGACCACCATGACAGTCAGGAGTTGAATTGGGGACCAAAATACAACAATAAGTCAGGACCTGCTGCATATCCTTTGTGAAAACAGTTCTGTCTGACAAACTGGGATGGCTCCCAACCAGGCACCGCCCAAAAACACCTTCCATGATGCCCAAGTGCTCTCCACACTTGGAAACTTCGATCTTAGGAAAATAACCATGATAGTTTGTCCCAATCAACACATCAACTACACTGCCTCGCTGCAACAACTGAATCTCATCACTAGGGAACAACTGCTGCACAACATTGAGATTCAATGGTGAGACTGGACCAGTTATCTGATCCATGCCATAAGCTAATATTGGCTTGGCAATATCAGCAGAGGAGTAAAGAGGGAACTCGTAGATAAAAGATTTACGTTGACGGTCTTTGTTGCCGATACCTACAATATCAAGAATTACACTGCGGCTTTTCTTAGCCCCAAGGTGATGAGCTGCTTCATGTGTTATGTAGGTAGCATCAAAGCCACCATCAAAGAATACGTTAACATATGTATTATTTACAGTTTTAACCTTTGCTATGGGAAGCACACAATTTGAGCCATTACTGCTGTTTGACACAGCACTGCTAGTAGTAGTGTTACACTGGCGCTGATTACATAACACGTGATGATGATTGTTAGCTTTACAGTGTTTACAAGCGGTCTTTTCAGAACAAAATTTCCTATGATGAAGCGTACTGAAACATCTGAAGCATGCTTTACACCTTTTCAATGTTTCAAGCTTATCCTGAATTGAAAGCTAAATAAATTCTGAACAGTTTAGTGTGCTATGCTTACATAAATTACCCTCAGAGAAGTGAATAACACAATCAACATTCACAGGGTTTGATACAGGTTTAGTAGTAGTAGCACCATCTATAGCAGAACAAGTACCAGTAGTAGTGTTTTGCTTAGTAGTAGTATTAAACGTCCTAGCAGCAGTTTTCGGTTTGGCAAACTGCTGGCCTCTATCATATGGCGTGTCAGGTTTACTTGAAGGTTTTTCAGCCCTACAAAGAGTAATACTTCGTTTTACCTTTAAAAAGTCCATAAATGCCTGAAATGGAAGCAGTTTTTCGAAATTGGATAAATAATGAAATCTTTTCTCCCATGACTCACGAATGTTAGGGGGTAAGCATTCACAAACCTCATCAACCTGAATCATCGTGACACACTCCAGATTACCAATATGTTTAAACTGACTAAATCCCATCTCAGTGTTGCGCCAGTAAAGCAGTGGTGCCAGTGTAAAAACTGCTATGCACGGGAAAGAGAGACATAGATGTGCGCTACACAAACCATGAAATATGGCATTCCGCTCATCCAACTGGCCTCAAGTGTGTTGCAGAAATGCAGACCCTATTAAACCAGGTTTATTAAGTGTGACCTAGTATAACGACTGACACTACCATGGTACGTTTTGTAGCTAGCTGGATTTTCCAAGCATGTTTCAGAAATGCAGCAGATTACAGACCCTATTAAACCAAGTTCATTAAGTCTGACCTAATATAACTACTGACACTACCATGGTACGTTTTGTAGCTAACTGGATTTTACAAGCATGTTTCAGAAACACAGCAGATTACAGACCCTATTAAACCAGGTTCATTAAGTGTGACCTAATATAACGACTGACACTACCATGGTACGTTTTTTAGCTAACTGGATTTTCCAAGCATGTTTCAGAAATGCAGCAGATTACAGACCCTATTAAACCAAGTTCATTAAGTCTGACCTAATATAACTACTGACACTACCATGGTACGTTTTGTAGCTAACTGGATTTTACAAGCATGTTTCAGAAACACAGCAGATTACAGACCCTATTAAACCAGGTTCATTAAGTGTGACCTAATATAACGACTGACACTACCATGGTACGTTTTTTAGCTAACTGGATTTTCCAAGCATGTTTCAGAAATGCAGCAGATTACAGACCCTATTAAACCAGGTTCAATAAGTCTGACCTAGTATAACTACTGACACTACCATGGTTTGTTTTGTAGCTAACTGGATTTTCCAAGCTTGTTTCAGAAATCCAGCAGATTACGCACCCTATTAAACCAGGTTCATTAAGTCTGACCTAGTATAACGACTGACACTACCATGGTACGTTTTGTAGCTAACTGGATTTTCCAAGCATGTTTCAGAAATACAGCAAATTACGCACCCTATTAAACCAGGTTCATTAAGTCTGACTTAGTATAACGACTTACACTACCATGGTACGTGTTGTAGCTAACTGGAATTTCCAAGCATGTTTCAGAAATGCAACAGATTACGGATCCTATTAAACCAGGTTCATTAAGTCCAACCTAGTATAACGACTGACACTACCATGGTACGTTTTGTTGCTAACTGGATTTTCCAAGCTTGTTTCAGAAATCCAGCAGATTACAGACCCTATTAAACCAGGTTCATTAAGTCTGACCTAGTATAACGACTGACACTACCGTGGTACGTTTTGTAGCTAACTGTATTCTTGTTGTTGTTAGTTTTATTAGATGACTTATCACTTCCAAATGACATTCAATAAGTTATCCAAAGATAATAAATGTTTAATATTTTGTTAGCACTCGAGTATCTAGATGTGGAGTGTCCGAAACCATCTGAAAGACTGCTGAAACATGAGATGTATTAGACATTATGTAAGAACAGAGGAAGTCGTGTATTTACAATTCATTGGCATTTAAGACATACTCAGAATGACTTACAAAAGCAGAGTGGTGATCACTACCAACCTGCACATACAACCGTGTTAGAAAGCCACATATCCTAAGACTAACGATGAAGAGGAACAATCAGATACACTACATACAAAGCTGGCTCTTACTGCAGAACACTAATTTTTTGTTTTTATACAAGCTGAAACTATGTTAGTGGTCACGACTTGGATGAACGTTTTTAACGAATTTTTTTTGATGAGATGAAAGTTTTTGGCTTGTAAAGAATATGTAATAAAATAATAATGTTGAAGATAATACAAAACAAGATTTGCATATCATATTGAAGACATCATAGCCCCATTGCCACCTGTACCAAAAACTTGTCCGATAGATTGGTTTATGAAGTGTAATCAGGGCTGTATAGTAGGTTCTTTTGCATAGCTTGACTCAATTCCAGCGAATCAAATATTAAGAACTCAAAATATTTCATGCTCCACAATACTAAGGGAAAACAGATTAGCCAACACAACAAACCGCCAACCATTTGTAGGAATATCTTTATTAAATCTGCCAAAATTGATGATTTTTTCAGACTTTGTCAATGATTGTAGTATACAAAAATGTATATATTTTATTTAATTGCAAATGAACAGAAACTGTGAAAATTTTAAGCATTTTTTATTAAATCAAAGCATAGACATACAAATATATTGACAATAACTCCTATGGCCAGCAGATGCAGTTGAATGCATATTAGTCTATATGTTTCTAAGCAAGAAACTAACAGATAACCATCTGACAATAGTAAAACTTCTATTCAAATATTCAAACGCCAAGTCGTCATTCCTTGGCTGATAATAAGAAACAACAACGAAATAATGTCTCTACAAATAAGACCATCTCTTTCTAGTTTTATTGGAAAAGGAGATAATAGTCAAAACAGTAGATTATAGATCAAGAAAGTAGAATTAGTCTCAAGTAATGATTGGTGGCTAATGAAGTCTTGTTACAGAATCTCTAGAATACTAAAATGCTTGATGACAAAAATCTTCAGTCGGATATGTCTTCATAGGCGTCTGAGTCATCCTGGTTAATGATCCTAAAAAGCAATATTTTATAGTATTTTATCCTTACCCGCATCTACCGGCAGTTCATATACATACATACTTCAACATACGAGTGCCTCGACATACGAGAAACTTGAGTTACGAAGCAGCTCTTAAACAAGTTTTAGCACTAAAATGTGAGCCATTTTTGGGAAATGAGTAGCGAGTCAGTAACCAAGCATGTCAGAGGTGTCTTATGAGAAAAGCATCATCAGCCGTTTTCTAACTGATAAGCTTATACTTTTGCAACATGCTTTTTGTGCTCGTTCATTAGCTCAGAATTAAGGGAATTAAAAGTACTGAGCATAGGCCAAAATTTAACCAGAACAATAAAAGATGATGGCAAGAAAAAGTGATTGATAAAACTTGATATTAAATTTTACATCTTTGAAAAACATGAGAAAAGTGTACTCCTGATTGAGATGGCTTGCCAAATATGACAGCAATGCATCCACAATATGCACAGTTATTAAACAGAAGGATAATGTTTACCCTTTTACTGCCGTTCACGCATTTTGGTGAATTTGCCAGCAATTGCGTATTAGCTTATTTTTATTATCAGTTGACAACATAATTAGCGATATTTAGGACTTTTATGGTATTGACAGCATTTTCCAAAGATTTTTCTACAAAATTAGCCTAAAATAGCAAAATACTTTACAGTTTTGTTTGCGAATTCCAAACTTGAAAATGACGATTTTCTTTTTCTGACGTTCAAACTATTTAGTGTGAATATGGCTTTCATTAGTACCTTCCGAGTTAGAAAATAGATAATTACTTATGGCGATGACGTTATAGCCATATTCAGATATACATAATCAGATTTTAGTAATTACACATATATTTAAATAGCAGCACTGACTCTGATAGTTGAAGTAATAGTTTGTAAGAGTAAGGGTAAGAGTAAGAGTGAGGAACATTGTAGAGGATCGTTTTAGCTTCGTAGCGATTGTAGCTTCACATAGCTTTAGCAATGCACAAAGTATAGATTCATTGAATTTTTGGCATAGCAGTGTTAGTTAACATGTTGGCAAAAAACAATATATAATTAAAAACTTTGAGATAGAGTTTAAAGTTGAAAAATATTGTATACATATGAAGCAATATTGGCAATTTTCGGGAAAATGGCTGGTTGTAGGCCGATCGCTATATTTGTACATGAATGGTATTATGTCAAGGGTATTAAATCAGCAAAAGGACTAATCTGTAGTTTATTCATAATAGTCACTAGGACTGACCATAGTTTCTAAACGGCGTAACGATCTTTACTACGAGATAGAGAGACTGCTCATGCTTTGGATAAGAGGCAAACAAATGACCAGTGACAGCGTAACTGAAAGGATACTATGTGAAAAGGCCAGTGCTATATATCAGGACTATAAAGAACAGACAGTCAGAAAAGTTAGCTAGTGGTTGTGCATTAGCCCTTCGTGATGAAACCTGTGTTCATTCTTTTTGCCACATGTTGAAAGGGCGACAAGGCAAAAAACCTTAAATAAGGCTTTTCTTAAAATGAAGGGCTGTTCGTGAGAGTGAAACAAAAGAAAAATTAGCCAAGCGTCCAGAAAAAATGTAAAGCTATGAACGCCACAATTTTTTTAATTATGTTAAGTTTGAAATAAAAGTTTGATTTAAGTTTGCTGTTAAACACTTGCATACCTGTCTACATTAGCAGGAATGGTGTATTCCAGATCAACGCTGGGCACTTGACGTCTCATATATTTGTTCGCGTTTCTTTTCTTCTCCTCTTCTGAAACTTGAACTAAATTGAAGCATCTTTGGTCAAACTGTAATTCTTACTAAATTTTTGTTCCTCAAAAGTGATGTTCATGAAAAAATTGGCTAAAAACTCCATATTGTTTGTAATTGTGCTCTATTTACTGATGAAGTTTGTCATGACCTATTACTAGTAAACAAATAATATAGCCACTCTTTCACGCCTGTCATTTTATTAGGAACTAATGGTAATTTTATCATGTAAGTGTTCTTATCTTTAAATACTCACCTCCTCCTTCACTGTATGTATCGGAGAGTAACTCCAAGAGTTCCATGTCTGCTGTAATAGAAAGAGGGCAATTACCAGCAAGCATGAAATGATTTTTGAGTTTATTCTAAATGAAAGTTTGAATATAAAAGTTTTTTCATACAAATTTTGCTCCATGTCTTTGGTAAAAAAGGACAATTTTGACCACCTGAAACTTAGTAAATAATCCATAATTACAGGTTGTTTTAAAATAATTTATTGAAATATTTTCAAAATTTATCACAAACTTTTTGTTAGATTTGGTGTTTTTAGCAACAATGTTAACTTACTTATTGATAAAAAAGCTAAAATTTTAAGTTTACCACAATATAGTCTCACTTGAACTTACTTAATTATGCTAATTCTTCAAGTTCCAGTTGAGTAAATATTTGTCATATCATTTGGAGTAGATGTAATCTACAACATCTGGAGTTTCTTGAAACTGTTTATTATCTAATATAATTTTTGAATATAACAGTAGCATTTTATAAAAATTGTATAAATCATAAAATTTACATGATTATTATAATTTATATAAGTACAGTAATAAGTCAAGCCAAAATAAGTGTTTTTTATTTTGGCTTGGTGTTTATTTTTTCTACTTGAACTAACTTGCTCTGTTTCTCTTCTAGTTAATATACAATGGAAGGGTCAAGGTATCCAGCGTTTTAAAAAACAAATAAGGCTTGTGGGTTCTGATCACTGGAATGTCACTCTGACAGTAACAGTTCTTCTCATTAAGACCTTTCGGCTGTGTCAACTTATTTTCAAATGATTTATTACTGTCTTATATCATATGAATGATTTATCACTGCCAATAAGTCATACGATCTAACCTTTACGTATGAGTTCAGTCAAACCTCTACTTATGAGTACAGTCAAACCTCTACTTATGAGCACAGTCAAACTTCTACTTATGAGTTCAGTCAAACCTCTACTTATGAGTACAATCAAACCTTTACCCTATGAGTACAGTCAAACCTCTACTTATGAGTACAGGCAAACACCTACATATGAGTACAGCCAAACCTCTACTTGTGAGTACAGTCAAGCTTCTACCTACAAGTCTTTCAACAAACCTCTTAAAATTTGAGCAAGTATTTGCTTGGACATAAAAAGTAATCTTCAGCAGATGATGCCTGAAATTTCTCAAAAGCATTCCAGTTCAGAAATAAACAATATATACTTAATCTTAGCTTTATCTACTCCAAGTTAAAGTAGGTTAAAGCATGTTGCGCTAAATTTTATTCCACTCACTCTACCATTACAAATCTACACATTACTTAGCTTAATTTTTCAAAGATCGATGTATTTTTGAATAATATATAACAATATATAATATATTATATTAAATATGTCATAATACAATCTATTCGTTTTCATGTTGCATGTAATTAATTGAAGTATATATTGAAGCTTTTCACACCTGGATTGAAAGTAAACAACCAATTCAACAAACCAAACACAGCACAATTATATAATACTTTGTCCCAATATCTTTGTTTCAGGATATGGCGACTCTTACAAGTGAGGCAAAGAGCTGACAAAATTAATATCATATGTCTATGTTTGACAAAAGTTAACTAGAGTAATAATTAATAGCTCACTTTCTATGACCTGTGGCTCGACCTTTGGTGGTGGGTTAATCTCGGGTAGCGCAACAGCCATAGCCTGGGAGGCTGACCTTTAAATAGAGACATCAAAGGTTATAATGTTGCTATGTAACTACTACTTACTGATGTATAGTATGTCAGGTTGCTATAGGTACTTACAGAACAGATGTTCTTTTGTATTTCACCAGAATGACAACCAGAACAATGATGATGATTACAAGAGCGCAGACAGCTGCAATGAGAGCAACCGTTGTTGTCTCTATAGAAGTTTCTGACGCTGTTGGATCTATGGAGACAAGGGGAGATGACTCCGAAGTTACAACTGTTGTGCTCATTGGTTCTGTAGTGTCTGCTTGTGGAATCACTAGAACAGAGATGTATATAGCTTACATGTATAGCTTAGATTTATATAGCCTACAAAAAAAGCTGGCCTGATCAATAAAACCATATTTATTAGAAGTTAATGAAATATTATTAGCTATAAATCATATAAATTAGTACACATGGTAAGTTGAATTAACACTCTCTCTGGGCCATGGTACACTTTATCTAGACTATTTTACACTTCATCTGACCTTTGGTACACTCTATCTGAGCTACTGTATATTTCATCTAAGCTATCGTATACTCCATCAGAGCTATTATACACTCCATCAGAGCTATTATACACTCCATCTGAACTATTTTTATACTCCATCTAAACTATCTTACACTCTATTGTACACTCTATTGTACACTCTATTGTGCACTCTATTGTACACTCTATTGTACACTCTATTGTACACTCTATTGTGTACATACTATTTCCCCGTATATACACTATTAGCTGCGCTACCCGGCGTTGCCCAGGTAATAAAAAGTCTTTGGACAAAACCTTGATTTATTTTTAACATATAACTACATTTGCCATTCTACCCTTCAAACTACATATCATTGGAGAAACGTTTTGTGTAGTTGAAATAAATTAGGAGAAAAATAAAAGCAACTGTAAAGGTTTTAAAACTTAGTCAAACAACTATAACTTTCAAGCTGTTAGCCAGGCACATCGCCGACGGAAGGTTCTAGAAAGCTGCTTAATGAAATAGGCTTCTACTGGCGGTATGTCAAGACTTTGCATCTGCATTGTTGTCCAGCTGCAACTATTGTAATAATTGCTATAGCCGGAGAATCAAGCCTAGAATACACATGCGGACATACTTTGAGAAATATGTGTATATCTATATATAGACAGATATACATAAATAAATATATTTATATGTATATATTTGGATATATATTTATATACATATAAATATATATATATATATATATACATGTGTATATACATATAAATAAACATATATATTTGTATATATATTTATATACATATAAATATATATACACATAAATAGATATATATACATGTATATGTAAATATATATGTATATAAATATATATACATATAAATAAATATATATATACAATGTATATATACATGTATATTCATAAATTTATAGAATTATATATAAAAAGCAACTGTATATGTATATACGTATATATAAATATGTATATATGTATATATAGAACTATATTTCCCAACTAGGAGGCTTCTATCAATATATAATCCATGTTAGGAGGCTCTGAAAAATTAGGAGGCGTCCAGGGAGCCTCCTAATTCTAGCAGTGTTTATAGTGCTTAACAACCCTATAGAAGTATTTTAAACATGATTCCCATAATCGCCTTATATATCTATATTCATATATATGGAAAAGAGGAGACAACTCCAACAAAAATGTGTAATTTTCTATCAATAAATTATAAACCCTAGGAGGCTCTTATATATGGAACTAGGAGGCATATATCAATTTTAAAACATTCTTACTTTTAACTGTTTTGGTATCGTTTCAGTTAATAGCACAATCTATTTAAAAACATATTGCAATAAGTTTATGACTAAGCATCAGCAAATACAAAGAATTAGCAGCTATGTCGGATACAGTCAGTTTTGCTAATATTCATGATAGCTTTATTAGATTTGAGAAATAAAGTTGTATATTAACAAACTACAATACATTACAATTTATTTGCTGACCCTCTTTATAGTTTTCAAGACTGCCATTTAAGCACTCCCTTTTTTTGCAAGGTTTCTCATTGATCTGCTCTTTTTTGTGAAAATTCACAATAATTGCACATTATGGTTTCAACTGATGTTTAAGCATGGCTGTAGTAAAAGTTTAAATGAGTCTATAATCAGTACAATTCATATTTTCGATGCCGTTGCATCCAGCCACAAAATAAATCTTTTTTTGAAACTTTGCATCCAAACGCAATACCTGAGAGATGGTTTTTTAGTCGAAGAATTGATTTTTTAAATTTATTGAAGTAAAGTGGCAAAAGTATAACCACAGTATATAACAGCTAGAGAGATGTGGCTGTTATAATGTTGCTGTGGCTGTTAGGACTATTAGTTCTTCACCCATGTAGTCTACTAGAGCTTGGTAGCAGCAGAATGACTACATGTAAGGGAGCAAGTCACATTCGGTAAGTTGTTCATGCTATTTTAGTCAATTTACAGTTTATTTACTTGAAACATACAGTTGTAGAAAAGCAGTATAAATTTTATTTAATTTTGAAATAGGACTAGCGTGGAAAAAGTATGATTCAATTATTATAATTTTTAAGGAATGTATTTTTTACATCCGTTTATGTCATCCAACTGCTGATATTGTTCTGCATAGAAAAGTCAAGAAAGGTCAGCATTATATTACCAAAAAGGAAAAAATCAAAACTTTTTGTAAAGTCCTAATTTTTGACTTTATTATTATTACACGAATGTTCAGTTTTGTAACATCAACACAGACACGCCAGCTGACAATTAATAGTTATTTTAGTGAATCAGTTAATTCTCCAACTTTAATCTATTTTCAGTTATTATTATTATGATTTTTGATGTTTTTTATAATGATAAGTAACATTATTAATGTGGTTCTACCAACAGTCAAAACTGTTATTAGAATAACATGATCATAAAGTAATTGTATTATTGTTATCATGAATAGTGAGAGTTTGCGTATTTCAGTTATGATTTTGTAAGTAATAGTAGTACATGCATAGGCATAAGCAAGTAAGTGGGTATATGCAGCCTTTGAATTTTGAAACTTTTAGTATTTAGTTTGAATCTTGTGTAGTAATTGTGTAGTAATTAAGAGCTTAGCTGTTTTATAGAGCTTCAGTAGTAGGAGGCAGACATTCAAGTTTGCCAAAAAAAACCTAACCAGTGAACTAAAATGTGTATTTTGCATTAATTTTGGTTTGTATATCTGTTTATGCTATTTGAATTATCTTTTCATTTTTTGTAGAAACTTGGTAAGCATTATTGTCGGTATATTCATCAGATGGCAGAGAGTATCAGACAAAGTTGGATGTTCTTTTCTAGAAAAGGTATGTTGCTAATTACACGTTGGTTTGCATAAAAAATATGTCAAAATAATCAAGGTTTCATCTACCGAAATTTATAATATTTTTTAACATATACATAATTATAGATTACAAACTATAAAACATTATATCAGTAAGGTTGTATTTTAAAATGTAGTAAAGTTTGACGTTTTGGCAAAGTCACTATGATAAGCAAAACTTTAAATTCACCAACACAAAATATACTGTACAAAGTTTTACTGTAACTAGCAAATGTATACCTGACGTAAGAATGTAACAGCATGCCCAAAAGTAGTTTTTCTTTGTATAGTTGTAAATAATCAATGACGCTTTAGTTATAGATAACTGCTGGATGAGAAGCATTGATGGCCCACACCAAAGACTGATTTGCAGACATCAAATTAAAGGTATGCGATATTGCAATAAGTTGCTGTAAAATAGCACATTATACATGCGAGCCAAAAATTAGTGTAATAATTTGATATAGCCATAGCTTCAGTAAGAAAAGTTGTTAACTTTTACAGGCATTGTATTATTTAAACGCTTACATAAACCATTATGCCACTTTTGTGTTCTATTCATCTATTATTGGCAGATTACATAATATAAATAGCGCAAACCAATCAAAGGAATGTAGCATAGCAAAGAGATTTAGTATTGCTCTTCTTAGTCTTTATGAGTCATGGTTGCAATTGCTGAGCAATTGCATAATTATATAAAATGAATAGTTTTCCATGGTTACTCATTACCACTTTTAGTTACTCAGTCAACACTGAGAGTAATTATCAGATTTGAGATATCATGTTTAGAGGCAGGAGATTGACAAATATTTTGTTGGTTTTTACTCTTACCCTGTCATATGCGAATTTATGCTAAATCTATCAGCAACTGCCGTATGCACATATTTGCGAATTTTCCAACAATTGCGTGGTCACCTAATTTTATTATCCATTAAAAACATAACGGATGATTTTAAAACTTTGATGGTATTGTCAGTGTGGTTCGAATATTTCTCTAATAGATTAGTCTAAGATAACCAAGCAGTTTCAAATTTTTTTTTGAGAATTTCCAAAATAAAAATGGACATTTTTTGTGTAAGTTTTGTTAAGTATCGCGCAAGTCAGAAAACATATAATTACTTACATGTATGTTGATGACACTATAGTCAATTCAAATTCAGATTTTTGTGATTACACAGATAATTAAATTAGCAGCAGTGACTCTGATGATAGTGAAAATAATGGTTTTTTTAAGTGTAAGGGACATTGTAGAGCATCGTTTTAGCTTCGTAGCGATTGTAGCTTCACATAGCTTTAGCAATGCACAACGTGAAGGTACATTGATTTTTGCATAGCACTATATGTTAACATTTTAGCAAAATAAAATATATTACAAAAAGTTTATAGATAAACTTTGAAGTTGAAACAAAATAGTATACATGCTTCATGTACATATCATGAAGCTAAATTGGCAATTTTCGGTGAAATGGCTGGCGGTAGGCCGGTAGCTTAGTTTGTACATGGGTGGCAGTAAAAGGGTAAAGCTATAAAAGAATTAGAGATACAAGCGTATGTATTTCCTTTTGAATGATTTAGTGAACTTTGATGATTCAAGACAATGAGTTTGGCGAATGATATATATATATAAGATGCTGCTGAAGTTGCGCAATTCAACTCATGGCTTTTAATTATTACCTCAAAATGTTGAAAACACGCGAAAGGAAGGGCCAGAACACTACTAAAACTCATAGTTACTCAAACCTGAAATACAGTAGGTTTTATACAAATTGCTGTACAATAACAAAACTGCAAAACTATTGGTTAAAATATAAATAGCAATATATATTATTATTTTTGGTCTTCGGTATCGGACAGCATGTATGCAGTTTGTTTGCTGATGTTAACAAAAGTTTTACTAATAAGCTACATAATTTGCTCAATTATTTGTGTCAACTTTAAAATTTAAAACAAATGTAGTGTTAGCACTTTTAGAATATACTACAAACAACGCAGAGGAACTTTTTGTGGCATATGACTTGAATTTAAAAGTTCTCTGAAAATGCAACTTGTATTTGGCCATTTTAATACTTTAAAATGTCAAAGGGAGCTCATAATGAAAGCAACTTTGATATAATTTCAAGATGCTCAAAGCGGTACGGATGTTATGTTGACAAACATTAAAAGGTCACTCTGTACTATGGCTAGTAAGTATTTACATGTATTTAGATTTTGCATTGATGCTTTCAATTAGGTAGTGTATGAAATCTATTTACATTAGCTAAATTACCAGCATGTGCAATACCCAGCTATGTTTCCTATCCATCCCAAACATTTTGCCAATGCTTATAATAATTCATTGCTCTTTTCAAATCTCATTTCTGAACCAAAGGTAGTTTTAGCAGTATAAGAACATATACTTCTCTTCCTATGGGTTTACTCACTTTTCTGTAGCAGCAAAGGCCATTGTTTTTAAAAGGTCTGTAAGAATTGTATTACTTATTTTGACTTCCATTGGTGCTCGTAGCAAATATAATTTCAGTATAATTTGCATCAATGAAGTTATTATTACTTGTTTGTAAAGTATTTGGAGCAAAACAATATTTTATGTGCACAGCAAACATTTTTGCTGCAAGCTTACCAAAACAAAATAAAACGTTTATTTTTATGTTACATTTTAATTAAACATCATGTTCTATTCAGTTATTGCTGTCAGTACTATGCAGTTATTGCTGTCAATGTTCTTTGTGCATTCTTGGCACACTTTTATGTTAAACTTCCAATGCATTAAACACTTTAGAAATAAAGTGTCCAAACAAGGATGCATAACATGAGATTTGTCACTGGCTTGTTTTGACCTATATCTAGCACTCTTTAGCCAAAGGTGTCTAGCTTTACTAAAATATTTGGTAGTGAAATTGTACATAAATTCATTGCCTGCATACACATCAATCATGATGCCTATGCTCTTATTATGTGTGTTCTACTATTGCCTGCTTAGCTAATTCACTTTCTACTTCTCAATAGCCTCAGCCTCCGAATGAAAGCTATTGTTGTTATTCCTATTCTTTGTAACTTTATAATGAAGGAGGTTGTGGTTGGGCAGCTCATTTGCTTTTCACTCTATTAGAAATATTGCAGCACAAGTATAACTGCAGTAATAAAATCTTCACAGAATTGCATAATGTGGTCTTATTCTCCAAGGTCTTCTCACTAGCAGAAATGACCTATGTACTTACGCAATTGTGGTTTGTGCTTAAAGTGACTCATTCTCCTAATGTGGCATGGCTTGCTATCTTCTTGCATGCTAGTCAATTGATTAAATAGATTATAAGAAACAAGTCAACTTCTCATTCCTACACAACCTAAAGACTTATCACATAAGTTCAACCTTCTAGCGAGATTGTAGCCGCTAAACATTTTGCTTTTTTCACGCGTCTAGCCATTTAGGGTTTTGCAGCAGCAGAAGAACAGACTAATCATGTCACAATTGGTATATTTGTTTGTCACAATTGTTTTATATTACTTTTGCCAATTTTGTCATTGAATTAATTGTACCATATTATGGTGAAAAGGCATCATGAAAAAGTATTTTACTTCGCCTCAATACCAATGCGAAAGGTTAGACCGGTAGTGGCCATTTTTGACCTTTAGGGCGAGCCACTTTAAATACTATATCTAAGCAACTTACTCATGTCATCAAATTGCAACGGCAAACAACAATGCATAGGTTTTCGCAGCTAATTTGGATTTGGATTTTACTGCCTTAATTGCAAGATCGTAATATTGTCAAGTTAAAAAGGTCAAGAAACCCCAACTTTATAATGCTAAAAGAATGAAATTATTACTAATTTTCATAAAATGATAACTTTGTAATTATACACAAGGGTAGCTTTGTGAGATTAACCGACACGCATTAAAATAGTTATGGTAACATATAGCACAGTAGCCAGCAATTGATGAATATCTGTGACTCTGTCGATGCTCCTAACTTTTGTAACTTTTTAAAAAGCATTAAAATAATTATGGATGCTTTTTATTCTGATTAGTAGTGTTAGCTGATTGATAGCACCAAACAGGCAGAATTATTAGTAGCCTATACTATACTGCCCTGAGCAAGCAAAACGCTGTATCTTGAAATTTGTAAATTGTTCAGCACAAGCACAAACGCGTTTTGGTCAAGCCTGGCATCAGTATTAGCAGTATTTTAGTTGTTTTTTTTTATTTATTATGGTGAGATATCCAACAATCTTTACTGAATTTTTTTTTCGTGAAACTTTAAAATCAAAGGAGTTATTTCACTTAGGGCATTTTGTTTGCTTAAATTGACAATTTACTAAGCTGGCACTAGGCAATCAAAACGCCCTATCACTGCAGATAGGGCCTTTTGATTGCTTAATTGGACTGGTTTCTCATTGTTAGTTTGCCACAAGACCATTTGCCATGACTGGATTATCAAAGGATTATAAGTTTAAATTCTGATATTAAACAGCAATTAGTCAACAAAATGATATATGTTGCAATTCCTATTACTCATCCAGTCAACACATGGATTAAAACCCTGTAATAGCCATATTTAGCTCAAAAGTTGAGAGATGATCAAAGATCTAGGTATCCTTCAAACCATATGTCATGAAATGAAAGGAATAAGTAAAATAGTAGTTTAAAAAAGATCAAACGCTTTTATTAAAAATAATTTAAAGCAAACAACTGAGTGCAATAATGTCAGTATTTTAAAAAAGCAAAACCTTCCAATGGACATGTAATTAAAACAAATTTTTCATCAAATCTCTGAGTCGGATCTTTAAATCGAGACTTTTGTCACTTAGATATCGTCTTGTCATAATAAATATATTATGATAAAAATATAGCAATAAGATTGAGCACTTAGAAGTGCACTAGCTTGTATGAGCTGCCTTGAAACAACCAAATATATATGCTTCAGTTTCGATTCCCTTTTTTTATATACTCTTTGATTACATAATGCTGCTCATAATGTCCAACTTTGTGTATGTTCAGGCCAATCAAAACGCTGTATCTGCAGATAGAGCGCTTTGATTGCCACTTTATGTGTGGTAAATGTGGATAGGGCGTTTTGCACATTGTGAAAAGTGCTATTTCTGGTGGTCTCAGATATATGAAATTTTGAGACATGTTAGATCTCAACCTAAATTACATATAAGCACAAAAAAGTGAATTTTGAAAAACTTTTCAGATAGGGCGTTTTGCTTGCTTAGGGCAGTATAAAGTTATGATAATGTATTATTTTCATTGTAATTAACAAGTTGATGCATTTTAGTCGTAATTTGATACGGATTTAAACTAGAGGCTGAGTCATAAGTAAGTGACTGGAGTAAATGAAATCCTTTAAATTGTTGAAGCTTTAAAACCTATGTTTCAATTTTGTAGAAGAATATCGCATGAGATAAAATATTACAGCTTCATAGAATTTTAGTAATGGGAGGTAGGGACACGGGTTTGCTGAAAAACCTAAAAACAACAGGCATCTTTTGCATCACTTTTTAATCTGCATAACATCTGTTTGGGCTATTAAAATTGTTTTGCTTATTTTGGTAGAAACCTGGTCACCGCATCCAAGCACTATATCCACCAGATGGAAAATGGTACGAAGCACAGCTGGACGCTTTCTTGAAGGGGGTATGTTGCTGATTAACGGTTAGTTTCCACAAGAGCGTGCCACATTAATAAAAGTTTTATTTCAAAAAATTTATAAGAAATAATATTACTATAAAATCTATGTTTGAATGCCATGGCACTGCATTTTTTAACCCTTCCAATTATAGTGGCAAAAATTGTCGATTGTGCTTCGTAATATATGTTCAATCTTTATTAGCTTCAACTCTATCTAAAACCTTTTTGTTATAGATTTTATTTTTCCAACACGTTAAAAAACAGTACTATTCAAACAACTTAATGCATTCCTACTTTGTGCATTGCTAATGCTATGTGAAGCTACGATCCCTTCGAATCTCAAAAAACAATGCTCTACCATGTTCCTTACTCTTACAAAAACTATTACTTTGACCACCATTGGAGTCACTATTGGAGCTGCTACTTTAATTATATGTGTAATCACTAAAATCTTAATCCGTCAGTCATCAACAATCATCAATAATGTTATCAACATAAGTAATTATCTGTTTTCAATTCTGGATGTACTTGCGAAAGCTATAATAGCACTAAATATTTCGAAAATCAGAAAGAACAAATGTTTCTTTTTATGTTGAAAAGTCCTAAACAAAAATTTAAAATTGCTTCGTGAGTTTAGGGTAATTTTACAGGGAAACTTTTGGACAACACTGTCAATACCATAAAAAGTCTTAAAGACTGTTAGTTATGTTGTCAACGAATAATAACATTAAGTTACTACGCAATTGCCAGGAAATTCGCAACATGCACATATGCCGGTCGTCCATTGATTTCGCCTAAATGCGCATGCAGCGGTGAAAGGGTTAATAAAATATTATGTAATCTCTAATTGAATCCCCATTCATTTAAACGCCCCTCTACTAGACCTGTACTATAATAGATGACGGTTAAAGATAGAACGCCGCCGTTCAAGTGAACATTACTTCTTTTGAAAAAAACACATTAAAAACTATATAACACACAAACTAAGCTGTGATTCAGTGATAACATATACACTGGGCGTTGAGCTTGCAAAATGCCATCGTTAACTGCTTATTCTAATGCTGTAGCATGTGCAATAAATTTTAGCCTCAAATAGTAGAACAGATTTCATCATATTTGCTAAACCGTTTTTTCATATATGCCGAACTATCAAGGCCGCTTAAACAATAAAATTATTATCAGCCTGATAGAGTTATTAATTATTTCCACGGTGCTGCTTTCAAAGCTTTAACGAAAACACTGTAAAGCTTAGAAGTTAGAAAACTCGCTTCAATATGCATTGACAAAAGTATTAATTGCTATTGTTGTAACTGAGTCATTGTTAGTAAAAATTTGTCAACATTTTTCTATCCAACCTGTCCAAAATCGAATCCAAAGATCTAAGAATGTTGAAGTCGCAGTCAGCTGGATGTGGTTGTCAATTAAAGGGTGACACTCTAGTTTTCAACACTTCTAGAATAGCACTCGAATGAACATGGCCTTCAAATTAAGATTCTACCTTATGTCAATTTAGCTGTATTTCAGAATGTTATATTGGAGTTTTGGGTCAAGGTTAAAATAGCAAACATAACTTTGCAAATATTGACGCAACAAGATTTTAGTTTTAAATAAGGCTCTGCTTTCATATATTTGCAAATCACTAATGCATGAATTTAAAAAAAGAACCCAAGGGTATATTTCTCTTTGTGTAGTAGCATCTAATCAAAAATGCATTGATTTTAAATAAGTGCAGAGTGACATACATGGATTATCAACACGGAAGAGTGATTTTCAGACATCAGATTAAATGTGGGTGATGCTATGATAAGTGGCTTTAAACTAACACAATGTACTAGGGAACCAAGCGTGATTATTTTGCTGTAGCTCAAATGCAGTAGAAAAAATAAAGGTGTCTAACTTTTCAAGTATTTCAGTCAAATTCGTTGCCTACATAAATGCTGACACTAATCTTTGTGTTCTGCTGCTGTCAGGTTACAAAACATAGCTCTCCTAGTCAGAGGCATTTAGGTATCTAGAGCAATCTAGGCATTAGTGGTTTCAATGAACACCTGAACAATGGTGTTTAACCACATTGCTTGACCTCATAGGTCAAGTATTAGCCTAATTAATGACTCAATAAATAGCTACCCAAGCAGGTCACACTAAGCTTAGCAGCAATCGTTCTGAACACTGGCCATTGAGACTTCTCAATAAATGTTAATCCTGATCATTTCTCTAATAATTTGAAGCAAATAGAAATCCAAACTGCTCAAACTGCTCTATCGCATGCATGCAAGTGGCACACCATTTAGTTTCATAATTAGCTACTAAAGTAGTATATAGAAGTGGTCATCAAAGAACCTTCTACAGTATATGTGTGTTTTGAATAACAATACATTGGTTAAGTATTATATTACTAAATGAGAAATGACACTAACGAGCATTAATGTCCTTATTGTTCACTTGTATCTGAGAAACCGTCAATTCTGTTTTGACTTGCAGCACGTAAACCAGCTTATTTAACTTTTGAATGGAGCTGAGCAATGATATGTGATTCATCAAAGCCATAGCTTATCAGATTTTTATAAATGATAATTCACATTATTTACTATTTCATTCAGCAGAAAACGGTAAAATGCAGAGGAAATAGCAGAATTTGACAAGTACTGGACTGAAAAATCAGGCAAACTGCCAACAAGATCAGTGTTGGATGCTAAACACTCAACGCTGCCTAACAGAAGTGTTACAGTGATTCGGGCTCGAGCCAACAACTTGCTAAAGAAGGCTGCGAGAAAAAATGCCAGCTGAATTTTTTATGTTGTTGAACCTTCTTATTATCATTGCGTTGTATTTGTCAATAAATGTGCTCTTTTTGAAGACTAAAAGAGACCAACTCCGCAGTAATGCACTTGTATAGTTATTTTGTATCAAGCAGTCTTAGCTATTATTTTATGTACAGAAAATGTGCATAAAACAATGACTATGATAGATAATACAATACCGACAATAGATATTATCTGTTGTACTGCACTGTACACTATGATGTATTATTCAAGAAACAAGCTCTAAGATAAATTATAATAATTCTTTTAAAGAAAAACTAAATATAAGGAAATATGCCGCAGCAGCCAGTCTACTGACTACTTACTGTCAAACCGACAAGCCCAAAAAATTACTTAGAACGCTGTGCTTGACTAAAAACAATCAGAAATTCACTACACAATGAGAAATATATCTTTTTGGGTCATTTTCCAAATTTAAGTGAATGTGTCTGAGTAGAATGTTCTATCAATTTCTTGACATTTCAGGGCATTATTATTACTGGTAAAATGTGAATAATAGCACTCAGTATTACTATTGATCAATAAAACCACCCAAAGTCAAGAGATCTAAAGTTAGAAAAAATTTGGTACTGTGCTGGGTCCAGCCCGACTGATCATTGCTAACAATAAATTGCAGTAAGAAAGAAGTTTTGAAAAGCGAAAATGCCCTCAAGACAGAATGTTATTGTATTTTTATTGGCTCTCTATGTGACATTAAGTTTTTCCCTGGGTTCTACATAGGCACAATGGGCTTGTTTGGAATCTACCCAATTTATGGTGCTGTGGTATTGCGCAGGTTTTGCAACCTGACACTCCATTCCCGAGTGGGGAAATGTTTTTACTTAACGTTCTAAGAGTGGCTTAAGATGAATAGAAAGACATTGCTGTTATTGTATGTTAGATTGAGTAACTAAGTATGTTGTGCAAGTAATTCATATTATTACTGTAGATAATATGCACAGCAAGCAAAAATGTGTGTGTTTCATTTTAGCAATCACAGTAACTGAGTTGCGTCCATGCATTGTTACCAACTAATTTTTTTTAAGTTTTTGTATGCAGTGCAGCAGCGATATGTGACTGAATAAGAAACTATAACATAGACCATATTTACAAATATTGAGTTACATTATTCGTTTATATTAGTGAGCAGAAAGTTATGCAGCCTAAAAGAAAATTGAGAGTTCAAAAAGCCATGATCGGAAGATTGAGGCAAACTACCAAAAATGCCAGAGCTGTATACTGTTAAAAGAAATTGGTGTTTGAAAATTATAATGATGACTTATGCCCGAGCCCACAACTTACTCAGGAAACTGCAAAATTAAACTGGCAGCAGGGTCTTCTTGTTGTTGAGGCTTTTGTAATATCGCATTAAACTTGACGTCTGAATAAATTTACTCCGTTTGGTGACTAAGCAACGACAATTCTATGGTACTTGACTAGTTGAATTTTTTAGTATCAAGCATGGTGGCTGTTGTTGTTTTAAATACAAATTTATTGATTCCTACGTTAAAGTTTAACATACTATACAATATGTAGGTTCTAACAACAATTATTTTTGTTTTATACAGATTGTTGTTTTATTGTACAGATTATAGCAGACTCTTAGTTGATCTATAAGTGATAGCAACATCCCAAATTATATGTAAGCCATGGTACCTCTGCATTGATATGTAAGTTATAGCAACCTCCTAAATGATATATAAATAACAGCAGCTTCCTAATTACTATATAATTCATTGCAGCCTCCTAACTGATATATAAATAGTAGCTACCAACTATATAAAATTCAAATTATAGTAAACTCTTTTGTGATCTATAAGTCGTAGCAACATCCTAAATTCTATGTAACCCATAGCAACCACTGCAATGATATGTAAGTTATAGCAACCTCCTAAATGATATATAAATAGCAGCAGCCACCTAGTTAATATATAATTCATAGCAGTCTCCTAACTGATATATAAATAGTACTGTAGCTACCAACTATATGAAATTCAAATTATAGCAAACTCTCAGGCGATCTATAAGTGATAGCAGCATCCTAAATTATATGTAACCCATAGCAGCCTCTGCAATGATATGTAAGTTATAGAAACCTCTTAAATGATATATAAATAGCAGCAGCCTCCTAATTAATATATAATTCATTGCAGCCTCCTAACTGATATATAAATAGTAGCTACCAACTATATGAAATTCAAATTATAGTAAACTCTTATGTGATCTATAAGTCATAGCAGCATCCTAAATTCTATGCAACTCATAGCAACCTCTGCAATGATATGTAAGTTATCGCAACCTCCTAAATGATGTAAAAATAGCAGCAGCTTCCTAATTTATATATAATTCATTGCAGCCTACTAAATGATATATAGATAATATCTATCAACTATGGAAAACTCAAATTTTAGCAAGGTCTTAGGTGATCTATAAGTGATAGCAACATTCTAAATTATATGTAACCCATAGCAGCCTCTGCAATGATATGTAAGATATAGCAACCTCCTAAATGATATATAAATATCAGCAGCCTCCTAATTAATATATAATTCATAGCAGCCTCTTAACTGATATATAAATAGTACTGTAGCTACCAACTATATGAAATTCAAATTATAGCAGACTCTTAGTTGATCTATAAGTGATAGCAACATCCCAAATTATGTGTAACACATGGCACCTCTGCAATGATATGTGAATTATAGCAACCTCTTAAATGATATACAAATAGCACCAGCTTTCTAAGTAATATATAATTCATTGCAGCTTCCTAACTGATATATAAATAGTAGCTACCAACTATATGAAATTCAAATTGTAGTAAACTCTTATGTGATCTATAAGTCATAGCAACATCCTAAATTCTATGTAACTCATAGCAACCTCTGCAATGATATGTAAGATATAGCAACCTCTGCAATGATATGTAAGATATAGCAACCTCCTAAATGATATATAAATATCAGCAGCCTCCGAATTAATATATAATCCATAGCAGCCTCCTAACTGATATATAAATAATAGCTATCAACTATGGAAAATTCAAATTATAGCAAGGTCTTAGGTGATCTATAAGTGACAGCATAATCCTAAATCATATGTAACTCATACCAGCCTCTGCAATGATATGTAAGTTATAGCAACCTCCTAAATGATATATAAATAGCAGAAGCCTCCTAATTAATATATATTTCATAGCAGCCTACTAACTGATATATAAATAACTGCTATCAACTATGGAAAATTCAAATTATAGCAAGGTCTTAGGTGATCTATAAGTCATAGCAACATTCTAAATTTTATGTAACCCATAGCAACCTCTGCAATAATATGTAAGTTATAGCAACCTCCTAAATGATATATAAATAACAGCAGCCTCCTAATTAATATATAATTCATAGCAGCCTACTAACTGATATATAAATAATTGCTATCAACTATGGAAAATTCAAATTATAGCAAGGTCTTAGGTGATCTATAAGTGATAGCAACATCCTAAATTATATGTAACTCATAGCAGCATCTGCAATGATATGTAAGTTCTAGCAACCTCCTAAACAATATATAAATATCAGCAGCCTCATAATTAATATATAATTCATAGCAGCCTCCTAACTGATATATAAATAATAGCTATAAACTATGAAAATTCAAATTATAGCAAGGTCTTAGGTGATCTATAAGTGATAGCATCATCCTAAATTATATGTAACTTATAGCAGCCTCTGCAATGATATGTAAGTTATAGCAACCTCCTAAATGATATATAAATATCAGCAGCCTCCTAATTAATATGTAATTCATAGCAGTCTCCTAATTGATATAGAAATAATAGCTATCAACGATGGAAAATTCAAAATATAGCAAGATCTTAGGTGATCTATAAGTGATAGCATCATCCTAAATTATATGAAACTCATAGCAGCCTCTGCAATGATATGTAAGTTATAGCAACCTCCTAAATGATATATAAATATCAGCAGCCTCCTAATTAATATATAATCCATTGCACCCTCCTAACTGATATATAAATAATAGCTATCAACTGTGGAAAATTCAAATTATAGCAAGGTCTTAGGTGATCTATAAGTGATAGCATCATCCTAAATTATATGTAACTCATCGCAGCCTCTGCAATGATATGTAAGTTATAGCAACCTCCTAAATGATATATAAATATCAGCAGCCTCCTAATTAATATATAATCCATAGCAGCCTCCTAACTGATATATAAATAATAGCTATCAACTATAGAAAATTCAAAATATAGCAAGGTCTTAGGTGATCTATAAGTGATAGCATCATCCTAAATTATATGTAACTTATAGCAGCCTCTGCAATGATATGTAAGTTATAGCAACCTCCTAAATGATATATAAATATCAGCAGCCTCCTAATTAATATATAATCCATAGCAGCCTCCTAACTGATATATAAATAATAGCTATCAACTATGGAAAATTCAAATTATAGCAAGGTCTTAGGTGATCTACAAGTGATAGCAACATCCTAAATTATATGTAACTCATAGCAGCCTCTGCAATGATATGTAAATTATAGCAACCTCCTAAATGATATATAAATATCAGCAGCCTCCTAATTAATATATAATCCATAGCAGCCTCCTAACTGATATATAAATAATAGCTATCAACTATGGAAAATTCAAATTATAGCAAGGTCTTAGGTGATCTATAAGTGATAGCAACATCCTAAATTATATGTAACTCATAGCAGCCTCTGCAATGATATGTAAGTTATAGCAACCTCCTAAATGATATATAAATATCAGCAGCCTCCTAATTAATATATAATCCATTGCACCCTCCTAACTGATATATAAATAATAGCTATCAACTGTGGAAAATTCAAATTATAGCAAGGTCTTAGGTGATCTATAAGTGATAGCATCATCCTAAATTATATGTAACTCATCGCAGCCTCTGCAATGATATGTAAGTTATAGCAACCTCCTAAATGATATATAAATATCAGCAGCCTCCTAATTAATATATAATCCATAGCAGCCTCCTAACTGATATATAAATAATAGCTATCAACTATAGAAAATTCAAAATATAGCAAGGTCTTAGGTGATCTATAAGTGATAGCATCATCCTAAATTATATGTAACTTATAGCAGCCTCTGCAATGATATGTAAGTTATAGCAACTTCCTAAATGATATATAAATATCAGCAGCCTCCTAATTAATATATAATCCATAGCAGCCTCCTAACTGATATATAAATAATAGCTATCAACTATGGAAAATTCAAATTATAGCAAGGTCTTAGGTGATCTATAAGTGATAGCAACATCCTAAATTATATGTAACTCATAGCAGCCTCTGCAATGATATGTAAGTTATAGCAACCTCCTAAATGATATATAAATATCAGCTGCCTCCTAATTAATATATAATCCATAGCAGCCTCCTAACTGATATATAGACAATTGCTACCAACTATGTGAAATTCAAATTATATCAATTTCTCAAATGATCTATAAGTTATAGCAACACACTTTATTATATGTAAATCAGGGCAGCTTCTAAAAGAAACAAGTTATAGCAAACTCCTAAATGATATAAGTTACGGCATCTTACTAAAGGGTATGTAAGCTATGCCAAGCTATGTAATGTTTCCATTGTAACTATTACATAAGTTACAATGGTAACATTCTAATTTATGTGTAATTTGTAGCAATCTGCTAACTCGTAATCATTATTTTTGCTTACTCATTGAGGTATGAATTATTTTACCTTCAAATTGATATGTAATTTACAACAACCATCTAGACATTCTCCAAGTTTTGACAGTTTTTCTAGTATGCATATATACAAAGTATGATAAGGCGATGAATATATATTGTATGATACCATATTCTCCTAAAATTTCCATAAAAATATATAATAATTAGGAGGTGAATAAATATATATATATCTACAATGTAGATAAATTAGACCATATAGGAGGCTTACCCATATATATTTGCGTTAACTCCTAATCCCTTATATTCCGCAACCTCCTAACTGGTATATATTTATTCAACTCCTAACTCGGACATATGGGTATATATATACATATAAATATATATATATATATATATATGTATATATATATATATATATGTATATATATATATATGTATATTTATATATATATATGTATACGTATATATATGTATATATATAGATGTATATTTGTATATATATGTATATACATTTATATACGTATATGTATATATGTATATTATACATACACAAATAATACTTCAGGCTGCTGAATATTGACAGAAAAAGTCAAGCAACTGCCACTAGCTGCAAATTAGGTGCAACTATTTGTCATAACTGTTATATATATAAGAGAGGCAGTATTTGCAATCTCTTGCATAAAATGCTCAATGGTAATATTTCTATATAAGAAATTATACATCGCGTAGACCTGAAACCGCTACTTTGAACCAGAAGTTTGAGCTTGTATCAACATGTAGAAACGCTGGCAGATTACTTTTGAGTAGTCTTAAAACTTGACTGTTAACACCTAAATTGCTAAGTTTGTCCCATTACATCGTACACCATCGCATCACTTGCTAATTTTATTCCAATTTATCAGAAGTGCTTTCAGGTATTTCAACAACTACGGTTTTATTTCAAACTATAGAGACATGACGCTTTTAGTGATAGGAATTTTATCTGATAATTATTGCTTCGCAATATGAAACTATTAGTATTAAAATTGCTTTAAACTAAACCTAAACTTTTGTCTTAGTTACCTTTTTGTAGGCTTATATACTAGCTGAGCTACCCGGCTTTGCCTGAGTATTAAAAATCAGCTTATAAACAATGAGACGAAGTGAGAGTTGCCTGCTATTTCCTATTAACATGTCACAGTGCCAATGGAAAATTTGAGTAGGCTTACTGATAAGAGCTATTGCTTCTTTTGACGTTACGCCATGACTTTGGATCAGGACTGAAAGTATAGTGCACCTGCTTTTATATAATGACATATATCACCTAGTGAATCTATCAACATTGTGTGGCTTAGTTAGTAAAGCAATTGGAATGACAAACGGGAGGTCCGAGATTAAATCTTCTTCTTTACAGGTTTTTATTCCAAGATCTTAATAGCAATAGTTGGACAAATACGCGAGCATATGTCTAACTTAAAGAAATACATGTATATATATGAAATATTACATATACAAGATACATATATATATTTATATATGTATATATATAAATTTCTATATATATATATATACGAGATATATTTTTACATATATACATATGCAGTCAGAATTTCACATATGAGTGCTGCGATCCACGCAACAAGAAAATAGGATTATGAGTGACATTTAAAGCAAGTTTCTGTCTTGACATACAAGAAAAATTAAAGCAAAAAGCATCCATGCCAGTTTTTACTGGCCAATGAATGGCTGAGTGTGCGAAAACTCATTTAAAAAAACACCGCTCAGTCTGGTGTCAAATTATATTTAAATAGTTTTGCAAAAGCCAGTTAAAAATTAAAGAGAAAACAAGAGAAAAAACCCTAAACCAGAGACACATGATAACAATTACAATCAAAACAGAATTAATATCATGTTAAGTAAAAAATTAAAACTTAGCTTCAGTTGTGTGTTTAGCTAAATTCATTAAGGTTAGCTTAAACATTACTGTTGTGTTACGCAGCGTCTCATACCATCGTTATCCACTAAGTCTGTTTGAAGGTAAGAGCTCTGTGCAGTATTGTACATTGTAATGTTATAATTTATTGCAGATCATAATCACCAAAAAGATATTTGCTACTCTAGAGCACAAAATAACAACAATTAAAAAACGTTATCCCTACGCAAAATGGTAATATTTTGTTTCAAATTATTTTTTATAGTTTTTCATAGTATGGGAACGAATTAACTTGTATTTTGTTATTTTATTTAGGAATTTATGCATTGAGATACAAGCACATTAACATATAAGGTCAGTCCTAGAACACATTAAACTCATATGTCGAAAGTATAACTATCTATGCTACTTGCTAAGTTTAGTACCTCTAACAAGGTCATAAGGTCAAAAAGTACTCAGCACTCTTTAGAACCTTTATATAGAGCCCAGGTGCCCAAATGGAGGCCCGGGGGCCTGATCAGGCCCTCTAGCTGTTTTTATCAGGCCCCCCAGTTGTTGTCATTTTTTTAATTGTTTTGCAAATTTTAAAGAGTTTGTTTGGCAATGCATTATCGTTATTGTATCAGTAGTAATTGCTACCATACTTTTCGGACTATTAGCCGCACCGGTATATAGGCCGCATCTGCTTTATTTTAAAAAAAACGATGATAGAACAATACATAGGCCGCACCTTTTGTATATGCCGCAGAACTCATGATGGTGCTTTTAACACAGCAGCAACTTTGCTAGTTAAAATGGAACAGTGCCGTTAGGCACTGTTTCGTATTAACCGACGCTTTTTAACCCAGTACCTAACAAAACAATACCACAGTAGGCATTGTTTCATTTTTTATTTTACCGCTAGAGCTGCACTAACCACAGATTCTAGTTAATGCGCTCTAGCGGTAAAAAGAAACACTGCAAAATAGGCGCAGCCTCTAAATCAGCCGCATGGCTCATAAAACACCGGAAAAAGTAGCGGCTAATAGTCCAAAATGTACTGTAGTTATCTGAAATCGCCTGACCAGCATTATTGACAATACTAGAGTTTAGTTTTGAGTTAGTGTGGGGGATTTTTCAGCATAAATTGTTTTATTGTATGCCTAATGACTTAAAAAAATAATTCGTAAGCAATCATGGCTCAGAGATTGGTAGATGGAGAAAACCGACGTTTTAATCCAGACTGAACTAAAAAAAAAAATTTTCATGAAGTAAAAGGGAAACCTGTATGTTTGATATGCAATAATTCAGTTGCTATAAACAAGGTGGCAAATGTCAAAAAGCATTACACTCAAAACCATCCTGACTATGACAAAATATTTCCCCAGGTATAGCTAGGAGGCAGGAACAGATTGATAGATTAGCAAGGCAGGCTAATGGACAAATGTCTATGACGAGGGGCGCTACAAGCTTGCACCAAAGAGCTGCTACTGCCGATTACGAAGTTTGTTATAAAATTGCCAAGGCAATGGCTCCATACAGCCAAAGTGAACTGTTCAAAGAATGCATGGTTTCAGCCAATCAAGCGCACTACCCTGAAAAGCTAGATATTAGGTAAACTTTTCAGTCAGTACTGCTATCTAAGAATACGTGGGCACGACGGATAGAAGCTACTGTCAATCATGTTGCTGAAGGTGTCATATATAACTTGAACAGTTTTGAATCATTTTCAGTTGCAGTAGAAGAAAGTACTGACTTAAACAATGTTGCTCAGCTGAGTGTGTTTGTTCGGTATTTTCTCAACAAGTTTAGTGAGGACTTTGCAGCAGTTTTTCTACTGACAGAATGTACGACTGGAGAAAATATATATCAGGCATTCAAGGCTTACATAGAGTCCCATAAAGTGTCAAAGAATAAGATAATTTCTGTAGCAACAGATGGCGTCCCAGCTAAGGTGGGTGTATATTCTGGTTTTTTAATCGCCTAAAAGATAACAATCCTCAGATGATTCCATTTCATTGTATCATACACGAAAGCGTTCTCTGTGCACAACTGAAAGATGAATATGGAAGTCTTATGCTGGACATAATGAAACTAATAAACTTTTTCAGATCAAAATCATCTCTACGACACCGCCAGCTTAGAAAGTTTCTACCGGAGTCTGATTCTCAGTATGATGAATTGTTAGAACACAACAATGTTAGGTTAGTACCATGTTGCTATCTTTGAATTATATTTGACATACTTATTTTCATTATATTATGATGAGGTAAAAAAGCACAGCAATATTGTGGATATTGTCAATTATTTTTAACATACAATGTACTTTAATGTACTTTTACCGGTGGCTGAGTAAAGGTATGGACTGTAAGACAGCATATTGAGCAGTTTTTTAGTGAAATTGAAGGAGATGCAGCAGAACGATTTTAGAGATTCTCAGATAGGAGCATTCACTGAGAGACATGGCTTTTCTGACAGACATTTTGGCTCAATTGAATGACCTAAATTTGAAATTGCAGGGTGAAGGTCGTAATGTGGTAGAACACAGACAGGCAGTAACATATTTTAAACACAAACTCCACTGCTTCTAAGAGGACATAAACAGTGATATGAACCACTTTCCAATCATCAGGGAATTTGTGAATGGTTGTGATGATGTCATGGACCTTACAGCAGCAGGTGCTTTTCTCATTGATATTTCTTCAGAGATGGAGCGTCGCTTTGCTGCCTTTGATAGTATCAAAGGCATTATTGAGCTGGTTGCGTGCCCATTTCAGGTACATCAGCTTTGGAAAACCCAAGTAACATTCCTCATGTTTAGACAGGTGAGGCAGAATTAGAGCTGTATGATTCAAAGGAAGATATATTGGCTAAAGCTCAATTTGCTGAGCAAACCATTCTAGGGTTCTGAACGCAACAGGAGAAGTATCCTATGCTATGCGATATGACAGTGCACTTACTTACTTTCTTTGGAACAACCTACTTGTGTGAATCAATGTTTTCAAAGCTAACATTTATAAAAAGTAGGTGTCAGAGTGTACTGACAGAGGAACATACTCAACAGCTCTTTGCCGTAGCAGTAACCAAAGATAAACCAGACATTGCAGCAATAGCTGCAAAGCAAACTCGCTTTCATGTGTCTCATTAACATTACAGATACTTTTTCTGCACAGTATACATGTATTTTGTTGAAAATAAACTTACATATGTTGTTATGTTACACCTTGTTACTTTCATGTTTATGTTCATGTATATATGTTTATTTACACATTACTTAAAAGTACACATACATTTACATATATACAGCTGTATTCATGCCTGGCCCTCCTGATAAGGCCTGGTTACCTGTTTGGCCCTCCAGCAAAAGTATTTGGGCACCCCTGATATAGAGTAAAGGCATCACACTTAATGGTAAGAAACACGCACTCTGTTATTCTCTCTTTCCCTCTTTCTCTCTTCACACTCAGCTTCTCTTACCGGAATATTCCATGACGAATCCAGTGTAGCTGGTGCTGTGATCGGTAATAAACGTGAAGGTCAGGCTCTGGTCTATTGGGTGGAGGTAGAGCGTCAATTGAGGAGCCTCAGTACCACATATCTGTACTGTGTTGCTATCATATTCGCTCACTCCAGTAATGTTTACGTAGTCAAGGCACTCGGAATCTAAGGATATCTTAGCTTGAGCTGAAAAATCTAGTCTTATTTGAGACTTTGGTGGGATATCTGTCACAGTCAAAGCGGAGTTGATGTTATTACTGTATCGGCTTGGGTAGTATTTGTGAGTCGCGATGTAGATGAGACCTTGCGATGAGGCTCTACGGTGAAAGTTCTTATCTAGATATATGGGAAGCACCGCTGGAAAGGTAAAAACAGCTGAACAATGAAGAGGAAGGGTTAGCGAGCTGCTGGTTTGAGGTTCAACACATATTACTTGAAGCCATGAAAGGCATTGAACTCGTCGAGCAATAGTAATAATTCGAAACAATTTGCACAAAACAAAAAATACCACAAACCTTTATTTGTCAGAGAAATGGGGATTAGCTTCTGGTTTATTATAAAATAAATGAGGTTAATAAAAACCTTCAGAAGAGGAAGTCATGTGAACAATAAACATATCTGAGTAGAATTATTTTAGATGTGAAGCTTGTTTTGAGCAGTAGTTAGGTTAAAAGTGTGTATCTTTAGCAAATCAATTACTTCCATTTTAGCATGAACACTTGATAGTTTTGAGAATTTTGAGTTTTCCATTTTGGAAAAGACTTTGCAGCATATTTGAATTAATCTGATGCACTCAAATTGTTATAGCTGGTGTTGGTGTGTTTTTTAATGAAATACATTTGCAGATGGCCTTGGCAGTAAAATAAGTAAAAATGTAATGATTAAGATAAAGCCTAAATATTTTGAAAGCCTGATACAGTGCGCCCTCGATATACGATTACCTAGCCTGTCTAGACAAGCTGTTGTTTTTGCGTAGTTGTCCCCCCGTCGAGCGGCGAGCAACAACGGCTTGTCACAAGACGTACTGCACCTGATGCATCAGCTGCACTTATAGGGAGTTGTTCTCTTCCGTCTACGCGGCTTGGCCGCGATGTTATGTCGGTCGCTCCATTGGTAATCATAACGGATTTCACGCTAAAATTTATGTAGAAAAAAACAAGGTTACAACGTTTAACCAAAGACCAGTTTCTGTGATAAACTTTAGTAAAACTTGAAAATAAAATAAACTTAAAATAAAATCCATAAGAACAAATAAAACTGACTGATACAAAAATAGAAATAAAACTGACTGACCGCACAAATAACGACATGTTTCGTCGCTGTTGTTGCCTAAGTTCTCAAATTATAATAATGTTTACTGCAGAGAGGGGTCGCCAGTTAAACGTTCTTATCGTTCTTTGCGATACGGCTGCTAATGGGCAGTGCGACGTTTTTGTCGTTTCGGTAACGTATTTTATTATTGCCGTTTCTGGTTAGCTAAATGCCGTTTTTTGTTTACTTTTTTTACCAATAGCAAGCTATGATATAGTAGTTTCGGTTAGCCTCAAAAATTGACTTCAAGGTTGAGAAAAAAACGATCGTTTTTAGCAGTGATGAATAAATAAACTTTCGAAAAAAATTAGAAAATTGTTCTAAATAATTTATCAACTTTTATTTTTCTTGCTTCGGTTGTAGCTTTTATTTACCGAATTTTTTGAGAGTTTGACTTTAGTTTACCGTCATGGCGACTTCTAAAAGAACCTCCCGAAATTATTCTCATAAAGCAAGTACTAGTACCGAAATTACTAAAAGATTCAGAGATGACAGTGACTTTTTAGATTTAGTAGCAAGAGATGACAGTGAATCAGGTTTGAATTGTGATTGTAATGACTTTACATCTGGAAGTGACAGTGATGAAAAGGCTGGTAGCAGTAATGATGAGGATGTGAGTAGGAGTGATGCCAGTGCCTGGAAGAATATAACCAACATAAACAGAGATAAATCTCCTACAATTCAGCAGTTTAGAGCAGTGACAGGCCCAGTATTTACTCCAGTAGATGCTCAACCAGTAGAGTATTTTGAAAAGTTTTTTGAGCCTGTCAATCCAGGAAGTAAAATTTTGTGGGAGCTCTTTGTTGCACGAATAAGTACATGGTGCAAAGACTGTGATGTGGGCCTTTGTAAAGGAGAATGCTTTCGAAAATATCATTCGTAAATAGACAATTATTATGAAAAGCATATATTTTATGTTATACATTTTTATTTGTTTATAATATATATATGCCTATGGACATATACATGTATACATATGCACCTTTAAACATAGAGATATGCACATAATAACACACAGAAAAGTGTATTAACCTTTTGAAAAAAATTGATTTTTTGGAAAATTAATTCGCCCATGGGAGCCTGATTTAGTTTTGAAAATTCGCCCACGAAAGGGTTAACTTTTCTACATAGATTTTTGCGTGAACTCCGCTATGATTACCAATGGAGCGACCGGAATAACATCGCAGCCAAGCCGCGTAGACGGAAGAGAACGACTACTTATAAGTGCAGCTGATGCATCAGGTGCAGTACGTCTTGTGACAAGCTGTTGTTGCTCGCCGCTCGACGGGGTGACAACTACGCAAAAACAACAGCTTGTCAAGACAGGCTAACGATTACCCTGATATACGATTTTTTCACCTTATGAAGTCAAACATTGTGATATCTTCACCTCGCTATACAAATTTTATTTCACCATACGATTTTGAGAAAAGTTTCGCCCAAGTTAAAATTTGGTGGTCGGTGTGCTCATAAAGCACGTCAAAATAAAAAAGACACTGCAATATAATTTGCCAAAACATTTTCAGAATGTTGAGAAAAGACACGGTGATCGACTCCTCTCATGTCAGCATTCCGCGTAGAAAATTTTGTGTAAAATACACAAGTGAGAGCAAATATTCATTTGTAGCGTTATTATATCTTTTACTATAAACTTTTAAGTCAGTATACGTATATAACTACAAGTATCTACATTTAATTCATTAGCTATGGAATCTGAGACCGATAGAAACGTTACAAAACGAATGAAAAATGATTTCCAAGTCAACAAAGTTGGATGTCGTAAATAAGAAGGCACCCGTATTATTAAGATTGTCATAGAATATGATCGCAACCAATCAGCATTTGCAATTATTAAAACAAGACCTCCATTAAAGCAAGCACAAAAAAGAGCTTCCAACTGAAAACTTGAAAGAGCAAGGTCATGCACGCGATCAGCATTCAAAAGGAGCAACTATTTAGTAAAGACGAGGAAATAAAGGATACAGAAAACCCCATATGTTAGAAATATTTCAAATGTTTAATTTACTGATGTGGACTGGTACATTAAAACAATGCATGTGTAACATATATTATTTATCATTTGTATGGCATGTTTTTCATATTTTATTTGTTCCTTTTGATTGTATGTTTTATTTTTTGTTTAACCATGTCTTTGCAGATTGGCTTGTTATCTCCTACGTGAATACAATTTACCGTATGTATGTACCTCATATTACTATCTACTCAAGATAGTTGAAACATTTACATTTCTTTCTGAAACTTGTTAAAGCCCTTTCCTCTAGGGTATAAATACGTAAAAACTTTGCACGTATGGTTACATTGATTCTTGTGCACATTTCATACAATAAAAACTACTGGAGCACCTTTTCTGGATCCATCTACAAGCGTTAGCTAGCTAGCAGTTTTTTGCATTGTACCAGCATGTTTTCTTTTAAACCAGAAAAAAAATTGGACAGGACTAGACAACCTTCTTTAGCCTGCTAAAAATTCCAATTTATTACGTATTAAATTAATCTTCAAGTGTACAGCAACATAATTAGCATTGATACGTTTTTGCCTCCTCCTTGCTTTATTTGCTACAATATACCAGCTAAAGTCACGTTACTCCAAAGGTATGTACGTCCTGTATAGTAAATAAAATATCATTTTTCTTTTCAGTGGCCATTAAATGGTCAGCTGTGTGAAAGGCCACTTTTGATAACAGCATTGCTCGGCTTTTCTTATTGAATTCTGGTTGAAAAAGGTTTCAACCAGACACTCTAAATTTCATAATGAAAGTGAAGACAGAAACTTATGAAGGATAAAATTTTGTGATAACAGTTGAAATTCATTAAAATAGTTTAAAATACATACTAAAACTTGGTTTTAAGGGTAAGTTTTGAAAGCTAAACTTATTTGAAATGAAATCAACGTTTACGTTATGCATACCTTTTGAAGGTAAGAACTTGTTACCCTCCGATCTGCATTTAGTACACAGATTACAATTTTACAGTATTGCAGATTATAATCACTAGGTGCACTTAATACAATGCAGCTGCTGTAGGTAACTATAGTTACTCAAGTTAACATACTATTTTGTTACTAATTTTTAATATGTACAGCATTTTTATAAAATTTTGGACGATTTTTACCTTCTTTTTGTTCATTGTATAATTACAATGGTTTCTATACCCAGACATACAATTTTTTCCGCCATACGATGCCAGCCTTGGAACGGATTAACATTGTATCTTGAGGGTGCACTGTATATACTAACTTAGGGCCTATGGTGCAGTTTTGCCCGTAAACCTCATCATTTCACAGAACTTTTCAAATGCTTTTTGTGATATTATTTTAATTCTATTTGCTTTTTTGCTATATGTTTGGCCGGCAATCCACTGATAAAGCTTAATTATTACACTTTTAATTTCAAAAAGACATAACTTAAAATTTAGCCACAAAAGTGAAGCATTAGTTGCTTTGAGCAATTTATTTTTGCCATACACACATTTACTAATACAACTTGCCCAACTGCAGCAATATCAGATCTCCTGCAAGTCAAAAAGAATTGCAATAAAATTGAATTGTATTACAATTATTTTGACTTTGTGCCCAAAAGAGTTTTAAAAGGAGCTTTAAATAAGGTTTCTTTACTTCTATCTACGATAGATAATAATTTGTCATGAAAACACCACCAACACATCGTATGCGCGCATCACAAACATCATATGCATGCACAAACTCGCACACACACAGACCAACAGACAGACACTATGGCCACGTAAGATTCATTAGTTTAGATGTTTGTATTTTAAAACAAAATTATATTTTACGCTTTTCATTGCAGATTTTTCTTTCTTTATATCAACCATATTTTCAAAAAAGAATATACACACACCTTAGAAATTATGTTGTGTGCCCTGTGACAGTAGTTCATACCTGAGTAAACAAGCAAAACTCCTCGATAGGTTTGTTCTTGGTTTGTAACAAACCATAAGGACATGCTGTCTGTCTTGGGAGTTACGTAGTATGTCAAAGCTTCCACATCACCTCCACAGATTATTGACGCTTTATCTCTGGTAGTCCTTTGCACATCGAGATAGTCACTGCAATTGCGGTCCAATTCAATGCCTGACCTTGCTGTCAAGTCAATTCTGTAGAGAGGGTATGATGATACACCAGTCAGCGTGAGGGAACAATTGATGTTGTGTTCATAAAGTTTAGTTGGGTAGCCTTCGTGGGTAACAATGTGCATGAGGTTTCTCGATGGAGCTGCACTGTAGGAGTTGCCACGTCGTGCTATGGGAATCACCTCTGGGTAAGAAAAGACTCATTTATTATTTTTACACTGCTTTTCAGGGTTACCGTTAACATGTTTAATGCTAACATGTGTATTATTAACATATATATATATAGTTAACATATATCTTGTTAACACATATTGTTAAAATATATTTTGTTAATATATATACTGTTACCGTATTTATTGGTAACAGATGTATAGTTAACATAATTATATACGGTAATTAACACTTGTGTTGTTAACATAAATATTGTTAATATGCTCGACCTGTGAATTTTATTACTCCCGAGCATAGTAAACAAAGTGAAAAAATTTCTGCTTCCCTTATATTGCACCTGCTATCTGCCTGTCACCAGAATTAGTCAATAGCAAACGACTTGCCTCACTTCAACAAGAAAAACTGTACTTTAAACTGCAAGTTACTTCTGTTGATGATCACATGTCATTTTCCTCTTGATAACATAAAGCAGCTGTTAGTGGTGCCATAACTTAAAGGTTTACTTTCAACAGAATTCACATTAAAGTTATTTGATGTCAAAAAGTTTGCCATGTCTTACTCTGCTGTGTTGTAGGTGCACAATACCCTACATGATGAAAATATTCGATGGATATAAAAATTTGCGATTTCGCGAAAAGTCACTTCCGCGAATTTTTTAGTTCTGCGGATAATTAGTTACAATGTATATTTTTAATCACATGGAATATCAACTACTGCCACAAATTAAAAACTTGTCATTAGGCATAAATACTAAACGTAGCTGAGTTCCAAAACCCTTTTAAAATCATTACCGGGCTTCGAATTAACCCCATCGCCAATGTATCATATTTCTTTACAAAATTATTAAAGGGTGTCACAAAATATGCAGAAGGGCGTCATCACAAAAATAGCTGCTAGGCAGAAATACTAAACGTAGCAGAGTTGTGAAACTTTTTTAAGATCATCGCCGGGGCTTCGAGTTAACCCCATCGCCATTGCATCAAACTTCTTCACAAATTTTTTTAAGGTTTTTCACAAGTTATTTGGCATGACATTGTCATAGCAAAAATCTCTCCTACAGTCATTTTACATTAAAATCAACTCCATCAACCTCTAATACCTAAGTTGAGGACCATAATGATTTTGATCTGGACATTATGGTATGTGTTTGAGTTGCAGTGCAAATACGTTTTTTCCATATTTAACTGCGTTAATTAATGCTTTTGTTTAAAAACTGATCGCTTTCATTAAATACTTAGGCTATTGTTTTTGGACTTCTTTTACAATTATAAATATTTTTTGTGTTTACTACCTATTCCAAAAACTAGAAACAAGTAGTAATATTCACCAAGGCAGAAATATTGGCAGAGAAGCAACCAGTCAACCGAAACCCCTTCATCAACAACAACTCCTTGATATTGCTACAGCAAACATGATGTTATTATATATTATATTTCATGTATAGATATATTATAATTTATTGTAAACTTGAGTGTACAAATGAAGTATTTCAAATACAAATAAGATTTTACAAACAATGACAGTAGTATAGTAAGCCATTTTTCGTTATGTTTACTAGGGAATTTGTACAGGCTTTTTCGTTATGTTTACTAGGATCTTGTACAGGCATTTTCGATAAGTTTACCAGGATCTTGCACATGCACTTTCGATAAGTTTACCAGGATGTTGTACAGGCATTTTTGATAAGTTAGCTTGGTATTTGTACAGGAATCCTCCTTAAGTTTAGTCGTATACCGGTAAACAATCTTTATATCTCAATCAATAACATCATAAAACTTAATTCGTCATCTTCGCATGAATGCTTCACAATATTTTTCTCGTATCGAATGCCTGTTCGAATGTGAATACTCACTAAGCTCCTATCAATACTGTGAACGCATCTGTGATTTACGATCTCCTCTCTTAATTCTGAACCAGTGTTATTTTTCTTTTGAGGAAGTATTAAAGAGAATCCCTTCTCATCAATTTAGCCGTACACATATTAAATGACAGATATCTAAGCGTATGAACTCTTCGTTAACTTCTTACTCATTAGCTGATCCTTCAACTGCATCCATAACTATCTGCCTTAATATTGCTTACTAAAGTGCTTGTGTTTAACTATAAAATACAAATGAGACTTAACAAAATTTATTTAAGCATCAGTCATCATTGAAGATGTCCACAATAGAATCATCTATATCATTACATACAGAAGATGAATCCGACAGTGCTACAATAAATATCAATCCTATAACTCCCAGACATCCACTAAGCGATCAAGCTAATGACCTTGATACTCATGAAGTCATTAGATCGGTCAAAAATATGTCCATACGCGTCTTTTGCGGTTTGTTTTTTATCGCTTTGTTTCTCGTTGTTGAAGTTGTACTCACATCTATTCAGTCTGAGAAAGTCTATGAGACGGCAGTGGACTCCTTCAATTCATCTACAATATTAGGATTGATTAAATCATTAGCATCATAACGTGTAGAAAGGTAAGGATTTAGCATTAGTTTGTATGAATTGATACATGAAAATAAAAATTAGATGATATATCAAAGTATCAGATTATACAAACATATTGTAAATTCTGTAATTTCAGATGGATCTAACATTGGAAAGACAACATGCTATTGTATGGATACCATCACTGAACACTACTTCCTCTAAAGCCATGAAGAAAATGTTCAAGAAAAAACTCAAGAAGTCTAACCTATCCCTTCGAAAGAAATTACTGATTAATTTATCCATTGAGGCAATAAAAGAAAACAAAAACAACCTAAAATTTAAGGATATAAACAATCGTATGGAATATGTCGATTTAAATTGTACAGCAATGAAAGCTTATTTTTGATAATCCACTGTATAAATTACAATTTTTTTTTCTTTGAAGGTTACAATATAAATGAATGTACTAATACAACTCCTGACTTGTTTCAGATATATAGTGTATATTTGATTTACAGTATTGCAAATACATTCTGAGAAAGAAAAAATTCTGCACTCAGTTTTTTTCTATTTGACACTGTTTATACAACTTACCATAAACCACGTAACTTTACACATATCCTATACAATAACTAAAATTCATATTGTCAAAAGAACTCATCTACACCAATGTTCTTTAAAGTCAGAATACGCACTAACTGTACAGAAAAAACCAATGAGCAGGACATTGTTTCTGCAAAATACGTACATGAATCAATAAAAAAGCATCAATAACAATAAAGTAGATTTCATTTTACATCAGCCTTATTTTTTATCAGTTCCAGACATCTCCTGACACCTTAATTTATAAAAAAAATCATCGATCTAATATTTTGGAATAAAGCTGACGCTACCATCTCCGTTACCATCTCCGCTTCTTTCAGACATTCATAACAAAAAAATCATTATTCTAACATTAATACAGATAAAAGCTGACGTTACCATCTCCGCTTGAATCAAATGTTCATAAAAGCTTCTTTTTTTTCCGGCAAATCTTACAATAATAATTTCACCAGGAAAAAATCATAACTCTGACATTAATATGGATTATAGCTGACGTCAGCATTATTCCTATCTATATAATGATACAAAAGTTGGTTGGTCTCATCATCAGCTCACAACTGCTCACAGAGATCAGAACTGCAAATTTACCAGTGGACTTGTGAAGAATGGATGAATCTGAAGCTGAGTAAGTATTTAAAATTTTATATCTCATCATTTTAGGTTGGTTAGAGAATACACAGTGATACGATTATGCACAATCACTAAATACATAACTACCTCTTCAGATATTCATAAATTGTTTAAAATTTTAGTCAAACCGCAAGAATGGAAACGCTGGAGAAAAAACTAGCAGAAGAAATTAAAAGGCTACAAGACAAAAAGAAGAATTCAAGGAAACGAAAAAGGTACTAATATTCAAACATACCTAGTTAGCGTTGCAAATAGTGCAGCTCAGATGTACATTTCGAGGATGCAACCTGCATATATTTTGGTAAATAGGTTTATTTATCGGTATATTTTCATATATATGTATATCTCCTACTTCTTCGTCTATTCGTGGTAGCGGTGGTAGAGGTCGAATTTTTATCCACCAAGGTGGGAATCTAAACATTTTTATGCCTGACGAAATCACACCTATAGCTATTCTTTATAATCCTTGGTTACGAGTGATGAGATATTGCCTATAGTCATTCTTTATAAACCTTGAAATGTTTAGCTATTAATTTTGGTGCAGAGCAAAAGTTTATTGTTCTTTGGTTAATATATATATATATATATATTCTAGTTCAATAGGTCTAAATTATTATTTGGACAGTGACGCAGACATGGGCCAAAACATTCCTGCGGAAAAGAGCAAAACGCTTTCTCATCAACCTACCACAAGGTAACTACTTTATTCAATAACCATCATTTTAAAAACGTGCACTACGATTAATCTGACAAATGATGATTTGATATGACACGACCAACTATTTATTTGTAGTGCCATGTCTAACCGAGAACCCCTGTCCAGTGAAAAAGCTGGTGAGAAATCTTCTGTCACTACGAAAGATAGCTCATTCGGTATTGGCAACCAAGCTGATGGTCCTTGTCTGACAGAACCATATCATTTTGATGTTGATCTGCTTTCAGTCGTTATTGACAACAACGAAAAACGATACGCTGTGTACAACAGTGATAAACGAATTTATGTAAAGAGTGCGCCTACCAATGGCCCTATACAAATACGATATAGTAAAATGGCTTCAGGTTCACCAAACATACTGGTAAAAAAAAGTGAAGTATTGCTAAGATTGAAAGATGGTTTGAGCCAAAAATTAAATGCCGAAATTGGTTTCTACTCCAAACCTGAAAACGAGTTTATATCTCCTTTTCTTGATACAGTGATGAATAACAAAAGAGAAAAATGTATCAGTGCCATTGACAAAGGCGAAGTAAAATTGATACCTGTCAATGAACTCGAAAATAGAAACTGTGTTTTTGAGGCAATCTTGAGAAGCAGGGCTATTCAAAAATCTACCATGTACACTGATTATGTATGGAGTTTGAGTGTGTCAGAGTTGATCATTAAACCTTGTCTACATGATTATGTGGAACAAGACTATTCGGGTCAATCGGGTCAACCGAAAGTACAATTTGGATTGAAATTATAACTTTGAAAGAACTGTATCCATTACATATCTGCGTGCATAAATGTTTATATATACATATCTTTATTAAAGAATTTGATATATAATCTCTGATTGTTATGTTCGGTATTAAATGTTCAAGTATACCACAATAAAGGTGTCTTCTTTACGCATCGCTAGTATGACTTGTTATCAAGCATATCTAGCTGGATACAGATCCGTTCACATGTGAAAATACACGTCTTGAATGATGGTATAAACTAAGCGAACAATTTAGTAAGCATGTACAGTTGAACCATTGAAACGTTCATTATGCAAATACTCAATCAAGCGTTAATAAATTTTAAATAAAATTGTAGATCGGTATACATGCCCAGAATGTGTCAAAACATATGCGCACAAACAATCTTTGTCAAGACATAGAATGATCAAACACACAGTCAGATGTGAGAAATGCTTGGAGATTATTCCTACCATACTCCTTTCCAAACGCAAATGCCAACAGGTTCATCTTTTGAAAAGCTATGAAACCAAAAAATAATTTTTAAGAAATGCTATCACTTATCAATTTTCATCAATGATGATAATAAAAGATAATTTTAATGTTTTAGAATGATCAGAGTCCAATTCCATCAACATCAAAAGTTACTACGTATCCTAATGACCATAGCCAAACCCCCAACATCGATATGCTTAATAGTCCAGAAACTGTTGAGCTGATACGCAAAAATTGGAAAGCGATGAAAACTTACTCATTAATTCAAAAGCACACCAAAATATACAACGTGTTGATAAAGGATAACGATATGATAAGCTCAATAGAAAGTTCAGCAGTACAGGCAATATATAAAGACCAAGAACACAAATTCAAGATAAATGCAGCAGTTGGGTGTATTCTAATGAACAATACTGAAGCTACGAGTCGATACTTTCACGCATCACCGAATGAAGATAGACTCTTTGATAAACCTTTGTTGATAGAAAATATTGATGATTTTAACGATTTCCTTCAGAAAATGAAAGATTATGATTTCATCGAACGTGTTACCAGACAAAGACCTGATACATCGTGGTCACTACACACATTATCTAACATTTCTTTTTACCTGTATCCCATTCCATCGCACCCAATTGGTTGTTGCATAGTTTTACCTGAACATATTCGAAACAACCGTGCCTTAATATCACTGGACAAGGATAGTAACGGACATCCCTATACTGACAATCTTTGTTTCTTTAGAGCGTTGGCTATCATGAAAGCGAAAGGCAAGAAATCTGAGAAACTAGCTAACGAGTACTTTGATGCTTACATCGAATCGACGAAACTAAATAGAAGTGAGTTCACTGGAATATCTATCGAAGACCTACCAAATGTTGAGACAATTTTTAACATGTCTATTATTGTGTACGGTTTGGAAAAATCAACCAATGACTCAATCGCTCATCTAGTGAGAAAGTCTGCATTCAGTCATAAGGAGAAATTACATTTAGAGGAAACACATTTTTGCTGGATCAAGAACCTACGTTTATACACCAGATCCTACAAGTGTTTGTATTGCTCCAAACTTTTACGCTCAGCTACTTTACTCAATAGGCATACGGCTAGTTGTACTAATGCTACGAAATTCATTTACCCTAATGGTACCTGCTCATCGCCAAAGACTATTTTTCAGCAATTAGACGAATAGGGCATCGAAGTAGAACACGATAGGCGTTATTACCCTTTCTATGCAGTGTTTGACACAGAGGCTTATTTCGATAAGTCTAGCTGGCCTAAGGATACTAAAACTATGACATGGGAAGCTGAACACAAAGTAGCATCAGTCAGCATAGCTAGCAATATTCCAGGCTTTACGGAACCTGTTTGTTTTGTGAATGAAAATGGAATTGCCTATGATGTTGTGTCTAGGATGATGAAATATCTGGAAAACTTATCAGAACTGTGCTATGCGAAACTGAGATGTCAGTACGAGGATATTTTTGAAGCGATTGAAGAAAAACGGACAGAAATGATAGAGAAGGAAAAAGCCACGCTAGACAATAATGGTGTAGACTCGCAAGAAGATATTGGTGTAGACACACTGTCATTCAAATTTCATAAACTAGAAGAGGATTTAGACAAATATCTGGCCGAACTTCTGGCATTTGGGTTCAACTCGGGCGCCTATGACATACCTCTAATCAAACAAGAGCTTGTCCAGTACCTAGTCAAACACCATAGGAAAATTTCATTTACGGTGAAGAAAGGGAATGCATACATGTGCTTGAAAACAGATCAGCTTCGCTTCTTAGACGTTACTAATTACCTAGCACCAGGATTTAGCTATTCAGCTTATTTAAAAGCAATGGATGTTGAAGCTGAGAAGTTTTTCTGGATTTACGAAAAGTTTACGTCTTTAAATGTTCTGAAGCAAACTAAATTTCCAAAGAGAGAGGATTTTTACAGTCAATTAAAACAGGAGGGAATTAGTGAAGAAGACTATCAGTACTGCAAAGACATCTGGCGTAAGCATAACATGAAAACACTTAAGGATCTTTTAGTATATTACCACAATGAAGACTGCCGAGGCTTTATCCAAGCGCTAGACAAGCAAACTGAATTCTTCCGTAGCAAAAACCTAGACTTTAAAATGGCTATCTCTATGCCAGGGCTTGCAATACGAAGATTGTTACAACTTAAAAAATCTGATGCGGCACTTTTCTTATATGGTCAAAGAGACAAAGATTTATATCACTTAGTTAGGAACAATATCAGAGGAGGATTATCTATGGTGTTCAACAGATATCAGGAAAAGAATTTAACGAAAATCAAACCCGAGTACTATGGTGCTGCAGCAGAATGTACAAATGTATGTTTAGGATTTGATATAAGTGGAATGTATTTGAGCAACCTGATGAGAGAAATGCCAACTGGTGCATATGTCAGAAAAAGAAAATGTACTGATTTTAGACTTGAGAAAAAAAAAAAACACGGTCAGCTAGCTACGGAATGGATATCACATATGGAGAGAATTTTAAAAGTAGAATGTCAGCACATGTTCAACGGTTTGGAAAAAAGATGTGGAGGCAGACAGCTACCAGTTGATGGATACGCGATGAAAGGTAATAAAGAACATGTTCTACAACTATCAGGCTGTTACTTTCATTCACACATGTGTGAATATTCCCCAAATGGCGAGCATGGAGACAAAATAAAAGATCTAGTAAATCAGTTGAAGACTTACCAAAACTTGAATTACTTGAAGTCACTAGGATACACCGTACACCATATATGGGAATGTGATTTTCTACAAATGAAAAAGAATGATCCTGAACTAAAAAGGTTCTGCGAGAATCGACCTTTCATAGTAGATAACAAACCAAAGCTTACAGAAGAACAGATCATTGCTGAAGTGAAAAGCCGTCAATTATTTGGAATGGTTGAATGCGATATTACCACACCCGAACACCTAAAAACTATTTTCTCTGAATATCAACCAGTATGCAAGCATGCTAACCTGTCAATAAATGATTTGAGTGATCACATGAACAAATTCACAGTCAAAAATAGCCTACTCAAATCTCCTAGCAAAACCTTACTCAACAGTTATTATGGCAAACGTATGCTCTTTGCTACTCCTCTGCTTAAATGGTACCTGAATCATGGTTTAGAAATTACAACAGTTCATCAAATAGTGCTATACACACCAAAAAAATGTTTCACAGACTTTGGAAAAGAAGCAATGGCAGCCAGGCGTATGGGAGACGTCGACCCTACAAAGAACATCATCTCAGACTCATGCAAACTTATGGGTAGGATTATTAGAATTGATGATCAATTAAGTCCTAGCTTCCTATCGATGTTAAGGAATGAATATTTTATAACTAAGAGATATATACTATTCCATTGTAGGAAACTCTGCTTATGGAAGGACACTAGTGAATAAGGAAAATCATTCTGATATATCATTTCATCATTTGACGGCTGAAACAGCTTCAACTATAGTACATGAAAAAGGATTCAAAGGACTGGAAGAGATGAATGATGTGACAGAGGTTTAGCGAGCTAAGAATCTAATCAAGCTAGACATTCCTATTCAAATAGGATTCTTTGTGTTAGAGTATGCAAAGTTGTTATTACTCAGATTCTATTTTGATTTCTTGCCCGTTTTCATTCCATTTCACAAATTCTCTTTGATTCAATGTGACACTGACTCTATGTATCTCTCGCTATCAGAGCCAAATCTATTCGCAGCTGTTCCACAGGAGAAGAGGAGACAGTTTATGCACGAGTATGAACATTGGTTTGCGGTTGAGTACTGTCAAGAACATAAACAATCATTTTTTGATTGTATGTTCAATGCAAAGCAATGGATCGTTCGAGATTGTTGCAAGGCCGTTGCGAAGTTTGACTCTCGCACAGTTGGTAAATTTCACACAGAATTGAAAGGTGATGGAGTGATAGCTCTGTGCAGCAAATGATATTACTGCATAGGTGATCAATCCAAACACAGCTCCAAAGGAATCTCAAAGTGACACAATGCACTGACAGTTAAAGATTATAAAGATGTACTTGCCAATCAGGAAATATCAACGGGAACTAATCGCGGTTTTAGAGTTAAAGGACATAAAATCTTTACATACATTCAAAAGAGAAAAGGCCTAAATTATCTATACGGAAAAAGAAAGGTAGCTGATGATGGAGTAACAACTTTCCCTACCCACTTATAGGCTAATTGTGTATAAGTTGTACATGATTTTGTATATTTTGTACATATGATATAGATATAATACATTGCATATATACGCTTCAGTTATTTCTCTTCTAGCTTTCTACTTGTATCAACCATGGCACTCGCTAAGGATATAACCAAATCGATAGCTGATCATTTATATTTCTTCGTTTGGTCTAAAGTAAAAAAACCTAATGTTTATTATCATGACACTAGGGTGAATAAATCTATGAACAGACTTAACATTTTGATACAATTATTAAGCAACGAACAAAAAAATAAAATTAAACAACTTGCGATATTATCTTTAAGAAAAGATCATGATGAACTCGCAGAAATAGTATCAAACCGTATATTGGAGTCAAAATCATCCGAAGGAAATCTTATAACAATCCTTTATTTTATTGTAAGATTATGCGAATTGTACGCATCAACAGGAAAGATCAGTAACATAAATCCTTTCATTGACAGCATACATATGCGTTTAAAAACATCATCCACTCATTCTCAAGCTAAGATGAACTTGATTGCTTTACTAGCTTCGTTCACAATTGGAATCTCTACATTATATATATTAAATACATACCATTTTTAGTTTATTTGGTATCATGACACTTCCAATGATTCATCCTTTTTCTGCCATAGTTGCTGGACCGAGTCAAGCCGGCAAATCGATATGGGTTGCAGATTTGTTAGCTTCCAGAAAGAAAATGATAAGTCCTACACCAGAAAAGATTTATCTGTGTTATAAAGAATATCAACCCCTCTACAACACATTTAGAGATGTCATATTTCATGAAGGAATGATTGATATAAATGAACTCGATACCTCAGTTAGAAAATTGATCATATATGATGATATGATGGAACAGGTCAACCAAAACATGTCTGAAATATTTACAAAATTTGTCCACCATAGAAATATGAGCGTTGTATTTCTAACACAAAATATATTTCATAAAAATCAACATATTCGAACGATGAATCTCAACTCGAGCTATTTAATATTATTTCGAAACCCTCGAGATGTAAATCAAGTGACATTTTTGGCTAGGCAAATGTATGGAAGAAGAGAGTCTCAATTTATGATCAATGCGTTTAAAGATGCTACTTCTGTACCGTACGGTTATCTCTTTATTGATTTAAAACAAGATACCCAAGATTGTTTGAGGTTAAGAACGTCTATATTTCCTAATAACAAGACCTATTTTTACATCCCAAAATCCATGAACTTACCATTTGAACGGTATACATTAACCAGTACAGATCATGACTAAAAGAGTTAGGAAGCATATTCCAACGCTTCAACTCCTAACAAATTGCGATAAACATACAACTCGTTCGGTAGTAAAATCGGCTAAACCTGAATTTATTGGCTGTATTTCAGATATTTGTCATAACGTATTACAAGGCAAAGTAAAACTATCCCCTACAGAGAAGAAGAGACTAGCGAAATATAAAACGAACATCAGAGCTATCGCTAAAAAATCTACGACTCAAAAATCCAAGCGCGAACTTATACAGAAAGGAGGATTTCTAACGAGCCTACTAGCTCCACTCATTGGTTCAATAATTCCAGTAGTTGCTAGCGCTATTGAGAAAAAAAGAAAATGAGCTCTGAAGCTAGGAAATTTCTGTTAATCGACTCTAACAATATCGATCAGCTACTATCATTACATCCTCCTAAATCGAGACTGGAACCTATAGAGGAGAGAGAGTTGAAACAACTAGATGAAATGATGTTAGCGATAGTTAACAATCCTAAGCTATCTGAGTCTGAGAAGGTAACAGAATATAATAAAGCAATTACAGAATTTCAAAGTACACCAGTAACGAGAAACATTCAAAGGAGAAGTATCGAACCGCAGAACTATACTAACCTTCAGCAAGAGACCGATTCTAGGAAGTTAGAAGATGAAACATCGAAGGAATTAAAAGATGACGATGGTGATACTAAGAATGCTCCAACATCAAACGACACACCAGCTAAAAAATCGGTCTATAACGTATTTGCGAGGATAGATCATCGATATAAGGCTAAAGCAAAAAAGCTTTTAACCTCATTGAAAAATGATGTACAATATACTAGTACGGGAACAGTTTCGATACATGGGCAGAAAATTCCAGGAAGTAATATTTCTGAATTGCTCAATAAAGCTGTGAATCCTCACGGTAAATATAACGAACTGAACAGTTGGAAATTGTTCGCAGATCTTCTACCAAAACCCTTTAAACCTCAAACAGAGCAACAAAAGAAAACAAGATCTATAAAATCAACTCCTAGCCCACGAAGATATCAGACCAAATCAACACGTCGAAGACGAATGAATGATATTGATGATTGGGAAGAACACGATTCTTGAATATGAATCGAAAAAAGGGCAATCAACAAAGGATTTTGGAGAAAACCTACTATAATGTTAAAAACCCTGCAGGGTATACAGGAAAAGTAAAGCTTACCAAAGTATTAAAATCAAAAGTATCTCCCACTAAGATTGAAAAATGGTTAAATGAATCCGACACCTACACTTTACATAAACCGGTGCGAAAAAAGTTTCCAAGGAGAACTTTTGTGGTGTCTGGAATTGATAGTTTATGGCAATTGGATTTGGCTGATTTATCAAAGTTACAAAAATATAACAACGGTTATAAGTATATATTATTGAAAATTGATGTATTCAGTAGAGTAGCAGCCGCTACACCTCTAAAATAAAAATCTGGTTCAGAGGTTGCTCGATCCTTTGAGAAAATGATTCTGCATACTTCACCACCAGATCAATTACAAACGGATAATGGTGGTGAATTTTTCAATAATCATTTTAAACAAATTACTAAGAAATTCAACATACATCACTATACCACTAATAATCAAGAAATAAAAGCTTCTCTTGTTGAAAGATTGCAAAGAACTATCAAATCAAAGTTATTTAGATATTTCACACACACTAATTCATACAGATATATAGATGTCTTGGATGATGTTGTTTCATCATACAACGAATCTTTTCATTCTACACTTGGATTATTACCTAATAAGGTATCTGGTGCAAACAGTGAGGAAATATGGCATACTATTTACAACCCAGACAAGCCTACACCACCAGAGTCGCATTTTAAATATTCAATAGGTGATACAGTCAGAATTTCTAAATATAGTACTGTATTTTCTAAAGGATATTTACCTAAATGGAGTGAAGAAATATTCACAATCGCTCTTTGTCATAAAACAGATCTTCCTGTGTATTTATTAAAGGATAGCTCAGGAAATCTGCTCGAAGGAACTTGGTATGAACCTGAGTTACAAAGAGTAAACAAACAGGATAATGCATATCGCATTGAATCTATAATAGGACAGAGAAAAATAAATGGTAAAACACAATTTCTTGTAAAATGGTTGGGCTATCCTTTTAGTTTTAACTCTTACATCGATAAACGAGATATAATCCCAAATTATAAAAACTAATGCAATCTCTTTTACATTTCATTCAAACAACAATGAGAGTCGTAGTACCTTCTAACGCATCTATGGATAACTATCCAAACAATACATTTGCTAAGTTTTCAGTTCAGCTACCTCAATCAATCAATTTGTCAAATGGTAGATGGGAATTTGGTTTAACAGAGATTCAATTTACCAAATCATGGTACAACGTAACAAATGCAAACTTCTCCATAGTCAGAAATAAAATCGTTACAAAAATCTTAGTTGATGATGGATATTATGAATCTCCTCAAGAACTCATATTACATTTGAATGACAAAATCATAAAACATTGCGATCATGAGACTTCTAAGTTGCTTTCATTCCATTTTAATGATATCAAAAGAGTTTGTGAAATACGACTAACCCTTAACAAAGATATATCTTTTGAATTCAGTAAAAATCTGGAGAATATACTAGGATATGCAACAGAAGAAATCAATGATTATATTAGATCTCTATCAGGTCTATGTCCTGATAGTGGAAACATTTCACATGAAGTCAATTTACCTAGTTCGTTTTGCTCTGAAATTATCTCAGATGGAGATCCAAACGGAGGAGAGATCTCAAAGCAAGTCATTTTATCAGGATCATTTCCTATTCGGGTTGAGAGTATTTTTAATCTCATGGTTTATTGTAATATAGCTAAATATACAACGGTAGGAGATGTTGAAGCTCCTCTTCTCAGAGCCGTACCTGTAAAAAGTCAACATTGGATTAATCAATGCACGGAATTTAAAAATATACAATATCTCCCTGTTTCTCAAAACAATGTTAAGACCATTACAATCTATATATGCACAGACATTGGAGAAGTTGTTTCATTTCTCTATGGGCATACAGTGTGTACACTAGACTTTAGGCGAAGCGATTTAATAAACAAATAACAAAGATGTCGATAAGTCCGCTTGACATTGCAAATGTAGCAAAACAATATAAGGAGATGTACAATCAGTCAGATGGAAGTAGTGATGTACCGATATACATAGGTTCAAAATTTCAAAAAGGCTATGGTTTAGGAAATATATTCGCTGGCATGTTACAAACCGTACTCCCTGTAATAAAACAAGGAGCTAAAGGTCTAGCTAAAACCGCTTTAGAAACTGTAATAAATGTAGCAAGGGATGGACTCGAGGGTAAAAACCTAAAATAATCTCTTAAGACAAATGCTCAATTTGCGGGTAGCAAGTTATTTAATAAATCTACAAATTATTTGCTATCGTCAATTCCAAAAAACAAAAAAAGGAAGAGAATCAGTAGTACGAAAAAAGGAACCAGTAAGCGAAAACGACCTCGATTAACTAAAAAAAGAGACATTGTCTCCTAAAAACCAATCAAAGTTATTCAAATGGATCAAATATAAATAGTATATAAAATTGAGTTGTCTATCTTTCCCTCAGTATATCAATATAACTTCTACACCTAACATATCTCTTTCTCACGATCAATATGTATTTTTCATTCGAGAACAGTTGCTTGGCTTCTAAAGCAGAGCTAGACTTGTTTGCTAATCATCCCACCCAAGCATCTATAGATGAGGGAATGCATGTTGAACATATACCTACTTCGAGTCTACAAGATGAATCTCCTATCAAGTTCTTTGTTTCTGGAGATTCAAATTATTATATCGATTTGTCTTCTAGTTATTTATACTTAGAAATAAAAATAACAAACGCTGATGGAACTGATTTACCAGATGATGCAAACGTAGGTCCTGTCAATTTGATAGGACAGGCAGTTTTTCGACAAATTGATGTGATGATAAATGATGTTTTGATATCAGATTCTTCAAACCTCTATCATTACCGATCTATGATTGAAACCTTACTTTCTCACAGTGATGAGTCAAAGATGTCACAACTTACTATGTCAATGTTTGTGAAGGATGCAGCAGGGCAAATGGACTCCCTTAACGGAAATAATTTAGGTCTGGAAAAGAGAAAAGTATTAACATCAAAAAGTAAAGTAGTTCAGATTATTGGTAAAATTCACTCTGACATATTTTTTCAAAATAGACATTTGCTGAATGGAGTAGACTTGAAAATTACACTGTTAAAAAAACCCAAATAATCTAATTCTTATGGCTCCTAGTGGTTCATCATTTAAACTTAAAATAACTAATGCTTCTTTCTACGTCAGAAAAGTTAAAGTAAATGATGTAATTCAAATGAGACACATTGAAAACTTAGAGAAACATCTAAAGCTCGCTCCGTATCCTCTTAGAAGGGTTAACATGAAATCTTTCAATATACCAGCGGGATCTTTATCATGTAAAGAGGAGAATCTTTTCAGTGGTATTTTGCCTAAGAGAATAGTCGTAGGAATTGTAGATGCTGAAAGTTTTGAGGGAAAATATGAATTCAATCCATTCAACTTCCAACATAAGAATTTAAAATACTGCAGTTTATTAGTCGATGGAAAAATGTTACCTCAAAAACCATTGATTAGTGATTTTGAACATGATCAAACACTTAGAAATTATTTTACACTAATAGAAAGTACAGGGAAGGCGTTTAAAGATGTTGGTATTGGAATCGATAGAACTGAATACGCCCATGGGTATTCTTTGTTAGCGTTTGATTTGACCCCTAGCCTCGATGATGATGGTTGCTTCCACGTATTAAAGAAAGGAAACATTCGATTCGAAGCAAAGTTTGACAGAGGATTGAACGTTCTAGTCAACGTAATCGTATATGCAGAGTTTGATGCAACTATAAAGATCGATAAAAACAGAACAGTGTTACCAAACTTCTACAGCTAAGAATTATGGATAGCAAACAACTCTACGCAATACTTAATTCGGATGATCTCGTAAAAGATTTAAACTTTCTGGGAGTATTCCCTATTGATATGATACCTATATCAGCCTTGAAGTTTCCTTGCGCAATGGTAATAAACACTAAGCCTCATTATCATAAAGGAGAACACTGGGTAGCTGTGGTGAAAACTGAGGAAAGAAAGGGATTTTATTTCGATAGCTTTAGTTATCCACCGTATAATATGCCTGAATTTGGAGACGTACTGGAGAACTGTACAGAATGGCATTTTAATGAAATCAAGTTACGATCACCTATCAGTACAGTCTGCGGAGAATATGTAAGATTTTTTATTACGCATATGGCTAGAGGATTTACATTAGAACATATCACATACATGTTAAACAATGAAGGAGATTTGTATACAAATGATGCTGTAGTATTCAACTATACTAAGAATAAATATCAAGATACTTTGAACGCTAACACTAAATCTTTGAAGATTATTGATTTCCCTTTTGTGTTGTCACAAATAAGTTCAGTTTTGCAGTGAATATTGTATATTGTGTAAACAGTCATCTCTATATTTAATTTTTTTTATCATATGAAATATATGTAACATACCTGTAACCTTTGGTCTTCTAACAGATGGTAATACAACGGATGATCCGGAGTAACCACTCGAGTCTCAGGAATATTTCTATAGAATGAATAGTTCGATATACGATCTGTTATCTCCTGAGATAAATTGAGAATGATTAGAATAAAAGACTTATGTATCAGGTCTTATCGGTCTATCTCCACCAGGACGTATATCTGGTCTTACCATATCACCACGAGGAATCCTATAGGACAAATAGTTTGATATACAAAAATATATCTCATGTGATTAATTATTAAGGATTAGAATAAAAACACTTACATGACTGCTCTGCCTCTGCCTAAGCCTCCTTGGGTCCAAGCGTCAGGGTTACCTCCACTGTAGAACAAAAATTTATGCTTTGATATGTATCTGAATGAATAGTTCTATATATATATATATATATATATATATATATATATATATATATATATATATATATATATATAATGCATTATCTCATGAATAAAACACTTACATCATTCTGGGAATGAGTCGCATTCCTCGTCCTCCAACAATACTAGTGCGGATAAGCGGAGGATTTCTATAGAACAAGAATTTACGAGCTGAAATGTATCTGTGATTCTATATAGATAACATATTTCAAGTAGTTAATCAATAATGATTAAAATAAAACACTTACGCTGGTGGTAGAACGAATTCGAGTCCTTCACCTGTGCCTATAGCAACTGGGTGGTTTGATCTAAATGATGGAGTCACAATCGCCATAGGTTTAGGGTTTGTTGGCTCATTACGACTGGGTAGTCTTATGTTAGACGCCATCGTAAGCATTATAATTGAAATGAATATGACTGTTCATATTTATATTTATTTGTTAAACCATAAAAAATGCATTAGTGTATCAAATAGGTATGACAACCATGAGAACTTCCTATTTGAAGATGATAAAATAGTGTCTAAACGAAATAGGTTTAGCCTAGTACCCAATGTTATTACATATACCTGACACATCTTATTGATATAGATTGAGATATAAAGATTGTTTACCGGTATACGACTAAACTTAAAGAGGATTCCTGTACAAATACCAAGCTAACTTATCGAAAATGCCTGTACAACATCCTGGTAAACTTATCGAAAATGCATGTGCAAGATCCTGGTAAACTTATCGACAGTCATATTTATATTTATTTGGTAAACCATAAAAAAATGCATTAGTGTATCGAATAGGTATGACAACCATGAGAACTTCCTATTTGAAGATGATAAAATAGTGTCTATACGAAATAGGTTTAGCCTAGTACCCAATGTTATTACATATACCTGACACATCTTATTGATATAGATTGAAATATAAAGATTGTTTACGGTATACAACTAAACTTAAGGAGGATTCCTGTACAAATACCAAGCTAACTTATCGAAAATGCCTGTACAACATCCTGGTAAACTTATCGAAAGTGCATGGGCAAGATACTGGTAAACTTATCGAAAATGCCTGTACAAGATCCTAGTAAACATAACGAAAAAGCCTGTACAAATTCCCTAGTAAACATAACGAAAAATGGCTTACTATACTACTAATGACTGGGTAAATAAAAACAGTTTAGCCCATATGGCGGCTGTCTGGCAATAAAATTTTACTGATACTCTTGATGCTTGATAGTAAATACTAGCTTGTAATGGTGCTCTCTGACTAGTTATTTCGGTACTAGCAGGTCTATATTGCTGTCACTGTCTTGGATAGATGTTAAAGGCAACTTTTTTTATACTACCGGGCTGGTAAAGGGGTTTTCATCAAAACTCTTCTTGTGGCTTACTATTGCAAAGTTCTGCCGGTTGGCCAAAGATTTGTGCTCGTGAAAGCGTTTTTGTTTCTTTTTTAAAAGGGATATAATCTCCTCGTTGGCAGCTGCGGTCACTTCTACCTAAATTTCAAGACCTCCTTGAACGATTGGTGATCTTCTAAGAATGAGATATACCACCCTTGCAGTCATTGTGCCTCCATGTATGATGAAAAATCTCTCTCTAACTGAAACAAGTAACAAAGCGGTAAGGATGGAAAAAATAAATAATCTGCGTTTTACCGAAGTGTTCAACAGACAATTCACACCTTCACTCAAACTGTGATTGTAATAAGCAGACTATGTTGATATTATTCAGAGTTTTTCACTCTTGTGTAATGACGAGACAATCACCAAATACTATTACAGTTTTTCCAATTTTTATAGAACAAGCATAGTTTTGCATATTGTTTTTATTCGAGGGCGATAGCTCTGCATTACCACAATTCCTTATTTTTTCCTTATCCGTTTTACAATGATGGAATAATATTGTGTGAATACAATTTAATCAGAAGTTTAGTCCTCAATAATAACTTATTACTGAACCACCAACGAATTAAAGTTATACAAGAACCATCTTTCAACACCTAGCACTAAGATGACAGCAAGTTCGACAGAAAGGAACCAAAGTAAGATTCAATTATTAATTCAGTAAATGGTTTAAAAAAACCATTACTTACCACCAGTGGTTGGTTTATCAAAGACCTCCAAATTGATGAAGATTTGTGAAAACCTCTGAACGCAGCAAGAACTTTATATCTTAGCATGATCGACTCGAAGATGCAAGCTAAATAGAAATCGAAACATGTGGTGTGCGTGTGCAAAGGGTTAACTCTATTGCTAGCCGCAATAGATTTAACTCTTAATAAAGAGTGGTTGTGTTCAACCGCGAATACATTAGTCCGCGGATATACATGAAAAAAGGCCTTTTGCGTGGAACTTGACTCGACGAATAAATTCATCCCGTAGAGTATGTAGAAATGTGATTACAAGCTCTTAAGAGCTCAAAAATGAACAGTTAATACCAGCTATCATGAAAAGGCCATAGATTGGAATCTTTTTATTGTGATGGCAATATCAAACATTGTGATTATTGTTTTGACATGTGATGGTATCGCATAAAATTAATGGCCAATAAAAAGTTCAATCTAAAATGTCTCGTAGCACTAGTTTATTAGTATTAGTCCGATTAAACTGGAAAGCATGTATCAAATACAATAGCTCACTACTTTACATTTTTGTTTGAGCCCGGTGTAATCATCTAGTCGTAATCTGATCATGTGACCCATACTGTGGTGGAATGTGATCCACTGTGAGCTGAACCTAGGGCTGAGCTGAGCTGAGCCGAGCTGGGATGTACTCAGTCAGGCAGAATAATGAAGTGAAAGTTAAGCCAGTCAGAGCCAAGCCAAGCCGAGCTGGTTAGAGCCAAGCCAAACCAAAGCCGAGCCCAGTCAAGCCCAGCAAAGCAGAACAAGAGACGGGGCCTTTCCGCTATATAAGCCTGAACATTTGTGCTAGAGAGCAGAGCTGTTCTGGGCCTGTTCATTCCCTGTTACTTGAGCATTATTGTACAACTTATGAACTAAGCAGAAAATATATGTATAAACTCATGCACCGGGTCGTGTACTAGTGGAGGAAAGTGAAGCTCGCACAAAACCTTTACACTGATGGCAGCGGTGGGATCTCTGACGATCTCAAAAACTCTACCACAGCATTTTCATCAGGATTAATAGACTCTGCATGAACTACGCTGTCTGAAAAACGCTGACACTGCTTCTACCAGAAAAACTTCCTGGCAACAGGAAGAAACCCAGAGAAAGCTGTAGAAAGCCCTGCAGTGTCGGACCCAGTAGAGGCAGTGCTCTAGGAGCTGAAACCTACTGAAGGCTCCGACAAGACTTGCCTCAAGAAGCAGCGTTGCTCCTACTGGAAGAACCTTCTGGCAACATGTAGAAACCCAGAAAGGAGCCGACGGCCATGGACTCAGTATAGGCACTACTCTAGAAAGGGAAAAGAAACCTGCTGAAAGCCAAACATAGCCAATAGGAGAGCACAAAATTATGATCCGAGACATGACTGACTAGTCAAAGCCCTAAAACGGGTATTACTGCTGCCAAAGGCGCAGAAACTGACACTGCGCTTCAGAAATCCCCAGTACACCGGAAATGGAGATGTGCAATAGTTCATTGCTTGCTTCATAGACGTAGCCGACGCTAACCAGTGAACTGAAGGAGCAACCCAGTTACACCTTTAAGAAGCACTGGGCAAACAGGTTGGTTATTGCAGGCGTGTCGAGGACTAGGAGGTCATTTTAAATGCCCTCCGGGCAAAATTCGGGCTATTCTATCCTATCATCAGCTGCTGCGTGAATTCTACGTCCAAAAAACGGATAGGAAGTAGCGCTTCTGCAGAGACTACCAGAGTTTGAGTGCCATCATCGAGCAGGGCGCCCACCTTCTACCCAGGATCGACGACAGCTTGGACGCCCTTTCTGACAGCCGCTACTTCAGCTCGCTCGACCTGGTGAGCGGTTATTGGCGGGTCTCCCTGGGTGAAGAAGCGCAGGAGAGGTCGGCCTTCTTCACACAGTTCGAATTGTGGAAGTGGAAGGTGTTGCCTTTCTGACTGACGTCAGCCTCAGCCACCTTCCAAAGGTTCATAGAACGTGTTCTACATGGCCTCCACTAGAGAACGCTGCTACTGTATCTTGATGATATCATAATCATCGCCCCAAACTATGATACGCACTTGCATTTGCTGGAAGACGTTTTCCAGAGACTCCACAAGGCCGGACTGAAACTAAAAGTGTCCAAATGAAAATTTTTGCAACCCCAGGTTTGTTACCTGGGTCCCATAGTAAGCCAGGAAGTAGTCTCTACAGACCCCGAGAAGGTAAAGGCAGTCACGGAGAGGTCAAACCTGCAAAGTGAAGGAACTCCAAGGATTCCTCGGGACCGTCGGTTTCTACCCACAGTGTATCCTGGAGTTTGCCACTATAGCACATCCTTTGCACCAGCTGACTGCAAAAGGAGAGCCCTGAAAATGGACGGAAAGGAAACAGGTTGCCTTCAACAAGCTGAAAGACAGTGTCAGCATCGCTCCGATCTTGGGCTACCTGAACCCCTGGAGGCAGTACATCCTGGAAACGGACGCCAGCAGATGTGGAGAGGGGGCGCTGTTCCAAATATAGGAGGGCTGCGAGAGAGTCACTGCCTACTACAGCAAAACCCCCACTCCTTCGGAACGCAATTACTGTGTCACCCGACAATAATTGCTTGCGGTATTCAAAGCAGTTAAGCAATTTCAACCTTATCTGTATGGTGAGGAGTTTATCTTACAGAGGGAACACGCTTGACTCCAGTGGCTATGTAGGAGCAAGGAACCATAAGAACCAGATAGCCCGGTTGCTCAAGATCCTGGTGGAGTTCCGCTACGTTCTGGAACACCGTTCTGAAACACGTTCTGGAACACCTGGAACTCGGAAGCAGATAGCTAGATGTCTTGCGGCACATGCGAGGCTCTCTGCACATATGACAGGATGACATGCCGTAAGCACGCATGGCACTGCAAGGCCATGCCAGATCGTGCGCCATCTGCCCCCCTGCCATGCCCCGCATGGCCGGGGAAGGTAAAGGTGTGGCAAACGCGTGCAACACCATGTAAAGGTGGGAACGCATATAAAGGTGGGAAACCACAGTGTGGCAAACGCATGCCCTGACTTACTCTGGGGTGGGAAGAACGATAAGCTGCATCCAGCTAATTTGGTTCTGGCCCGGACTGACATACACAGTCAGACGGATCATCAAGAGTTGTGAGGAGTGCCAGGCCACAAAGCATAGACGGAGAAAGTCGGTCGGGAGGAAAAGAAGGCTTTGCATTGGATGAACCTTGCAGAAAATGGCCGTGTTCCTGGTAGGGCTATTTCCGGTCACGCCTAGGGGGAACAAGTGGGTGCTAGTCCTCACCGACCACTTCACTCGATGGCAGGACGCATTGGCACTACCAGACGCCACTGCCCTGGTGGTCGCAAACGCACTGGATGAGCGGGTCTTCTGCTACCTGGGGTTACCTGAGCAGATCTACACAGACCAGAAGGCGCAGTTCAAGAACCAACTGATGACCAAAATGTGCCAACTCTGGAATGTTGAGAAAACCCATACTACTCCTTATCACCCACAGGCCAACGGAATCGTTGAACGAAACAACCGGGGACTTAGAGACTCTTTGAGGGCACTACTCGTGGCCCGAGGACAGAACGAGTGAGACCTGCTGCTTCTCTAGCTGATGAGGGCATACCGAAGCACCCTTCTTTCACAACCAGATAAACAGCCAACACGTTGATGCTGGGACAAGAGCTGAGGTGTCCGAATCAGCTGGAAAGCCACTCCAATTGACCGAGTTTTCTCTTGCTTACAAACATGCCTTTGGGTTGCAGCGGAGGCTGCAGGCAGTGCACGAGGCGCTACGACAAAGTCAGATGTAGGTGAGACAGGAGGACTGGGAGGAGCCATCGCTGTACACTCCAGGTGACTGGGTATGGCTCACCAACAATCGCCGGAGACAGGGTGAAAATCCCAAGCTGCCTGCGAATTTTGTGGGACCATACCAGGTTCTGAAGGCCAAAGGAAACCACACGTATCTAGTGAAACGGCAGGCCAATCTTCCATCTAGAGCGAGGGAAGGCTGAAGCCTTACCATGCTTGCCCGGAGAAGTTTGGACAAGCCCCGGCTACTCTGGAACCAAGAAGGGGCCCCAACATGAAAGGAGCTCGACCCACCAAGCCGGAGAGAAAACCGGAGGAGGTAAGATGTGACTCAGTGCTGATGATGCCGCCCCAACTGGAAAAAAGTATTGATGGAGGTTGCAGAAAAACCTAAGATAGGAGACAGCTTCCAAGAAAAACCCGTCTAGATGGAGGAAGGAGAGCGCCAAAGTCAGAGTTCAGTAGAAATCAATTTGGTCCCACTAAAAAAAGATGATTCCGGAGAACAGGAATCAAACCCGTAGGATGCCGGAGAAACAGTAACTCAGGAACTCCCATCACCTCCAGAAATCTCATTAGCTTCAGTCTGGCACAATTCGAGACTGGCCTGGACCACCAGGAAGCCGGAACAATACGGAGATGGGGTATGCTACTCTATTGAATTGTTGGAAAACGGTTCGGAGGTCAAACAGGAAGGCAGTAAAGCGGTCCTCACAGATGCAACCAAAGCCTTCCTTTTAAAGCAATTATTTTCTCTGGATGACGTTACAGCACCCAAAAAGATGGACAGCGAAGGAAAAACCTTGCTACAGAATTTATTGACTTTGGTCACAACTAACTTCAAAGAAGCTGAGGAAGCACTGGGTGCACCGGAGCCGGTAGGTGTGACAGTACACAAAATAAATCAGGAGTGGGAGGAGGCAACTGCCGGGGCCAGCGCGAGCTGCCTTGAGAAAGCAGTCTTCAAAGCCGATAACGAAGACCTGAATAGAACCCTGACAGGAGAGAAGACGGTCTGCCGAGTTGCCACCATAAACTCTCTCCCAAGGTCTACATTGGAGACCGTGGTCACCAATGGAGGGGTGAGTGTTGTGGAAACAACACTACTGAGAGCTGAGCCTTGAGCTGAGTTAAACTAAGCCGGGCTGTGCTCAGTCAGGCAAAATAATGAGATGAGAGTTTAGCCAGTCAGAGCCAAGCCAAGCTGAGCTAAGTAGACCCGAGCCAAGCCAAGCCGAGCTGAGTAGAGCCAAGCCACGCCAAAGCCTAGAGTTTCTCCTTTCCTTTGGCCCCTCGTTCTGCTTGGCTGGGTCAAGCCCAGCCAAGCAAAACGAGAGGCCGGGCCTACCCGCTTTATAGGCCTGAACATTTGTGCTTGAGAGCAAAGTTGTTCTTGGCCTGTCCATAGCCTGTTACTTGAGAATTATTGTAGAACTTATGAACTAAACATAATATATATGTATAAATTCATACACAGAGTCTTGTACTAGTGAAGGAAAGTGAAGGTCACACCAAACCTTTACAATACTTCCTGCCAAATTGCACAACAATTTCGGCAGCATTTTTCGACTATCACAGGTGACTAACAGACTCCTCATGTTTATCAGAGAATGATATGCACTCCTTTGAGGTAAATTTAAACAATCAAACAGTTTTTATGGTAGATATTTGAGAAATCAGTGCGCAAAGTGGCAGCATTACAATTATGACCAAATAAACGCAACGGGACAGTGTACATGGTTTTATTAAATCCGTCAAGTGTATTTGTGAAAATACTTTGAAGAATGAGGTTGCATGAAAGTGTGAACAGGAGCCGTCGGGTTGAACTATGCCCCACCTGAGCCGTTTTCAAAAGGGATTCCAATCTGCGGCGTTTTTGTGATGGCTGTGATTACCTATTTGTTTTTTAGTTTTTTAAGAGCTTGTAATCACGTTCTCCACTATTTTGCATCTACAAAACAGCTGAGTAAGACTTGGTGAATCTTTTGATACCAATAAGTGGTAACGCGAATTTTGTTGCAAATAGACTTATAAGAAGGTGGTGCTAAAAGACAAATGAAGATTTACCATTTCACATTACAACAATAGCTCAATACCACTTTCCTTGTTAGGTTGAAATTTAATCAGCACCATCACCATAAAAACTTTGTAACTAGCTGTTCTGAAAATGACCAACTACAGTAGATGCTGACTTTAAACAATAGAGCATTCCTTAAACAACAGCGTTTAGGTTTTCTACACTCTATTATAGAGACCTCCTTCTTTACAAATTTTAAACTATCCATGTATAATTCATAGGCATAAGGACTTAATCAAAAAGTAAGAAAGTGCATACCGACTTCAGCAGCAGCATCATACCCATCACTTGGTATCCCTTCAACTTCTGAAACAAGGAAAGAGTAAAACGGCATAAATAACCCAGATGACATGTTGAAAAAACTTTCTTATAAGCAGTAATTTAATGGCTCTAAATTAATAATGTATATATATATATATATATATTAAATCAATAATTTTGATATATAATAAACCAATAATATTAATATATGGTGGAAAAATATTATTAATATATATTAAGTTCATACCATTAATATTTTGTAGATGAGTTTGGTTAAACTATAGTAAATAAACATTATTAATATATTGTAGATGTATATTATTAATATAGTGTAGATGAACATTATTAATATATAGTAGATCAACATTATTAATATAAAGTGGATCAATGTTATTAATTTAAAATACATGTAGATCAATATTACAAATATATGGTATATTAATATTTATTATTATCTTGAACTTCAGATTTGATACAAATTTGTAGAAATTGCAAAGGTAGTTGAAGACAGAAACTTACCGGAATATTCCATGACAAACCCTGCATAACCTTCACTGTAGTCTGTGATGAATGTAAATGTTAGACTTTCTCTTACTGGCTGAAGGTAGAGCGTTGGTTGGGAAGCCTTAGTACCACAAATCTGTACTGTGTTTCTGTCATATCCACTCACTCCAGTGATGTTCAAATAATCATGACAGTTGTTCTCTAAGGCAATACCACTTCTAGCAGCGAATCTCAATCTGATGAGACTGTCTTGAGAAATGTTAGTCAAGGTAAGCGCTGAGTTAAGATTGTTGCTGTATTTTTGCGGATAGTTTTTATGGGTCGAGATGTACAAAGGAGTTATGGGTAAAGCTCTTCTATTATTGATCACAGCGCCGTCTAATGGTAGAACCGCTGCTTAAACAAATATAGATTTTTCTAGAGTGTTTCAGCAGTATAAATAGGTACACAATTGTAAACAGGTGAATCGTTGCTACCGCCATCGGTATGTGCCCAAAAAACAAATTAAATATATACATTGGAATAAAAAGCTAGTTTTGCGTAGAGCTGCTCTATAACAGGGGTTGGAGAGGTGTCTGTGTTTAATGTGAAATGCAGTAATTTTTCTGGGGAAGTAGGAATGTGATGGATGGTCAGATAACTTTGAGACACAAACTGAGCAATGCAGACAACAAATATCTAATAAGATACTGTAGATAAGTCGTCAGCGTTAACAGCATTTATAATGTATGTATATGCAGGTATAAATGCTGTGTATTTAAAGTGCACGGAAATTGTCTGTTTGAAATCTAAAATTTCTACTCCTTTAGATCAGATCAGATCAGATTCCTCTATAAAGTCATTGAACTTTAAGTTGCTAAGTGTACCATAAAAGTGTGATGACCATTTAGAAATTGCTAAAATCCATTTAGAAGGCAGTTTTAAATTATGAAACCTAGAAGTCTCATCATTAGCCTTCCTTAGATACTGAGATCAGTGTAGCAAAATACAATAAGCCTGATATTCTGAGAATTCATATATATATATATATATATATATATATATATATATATATATATATCCTGAAGTCACATATATATCCTGAAGTCCTGACGACCAGTCCTGAAGTTTATATATATATATATATATATAAACTTCAGGGCTGGTCCTCGTACACTCTATGTTCATTTATACCAACTGAAATCTAGAAATGGCAATCTGCATTACAGTGGATTTGATCCCCAAACTCCTCATTCACAAGATGACAAGTTAACCCGGTATACTACATGACATACAATGAATTTACTAGGTAGATATTACTTTTTATGGATTAAAATACACATAGCAAATCTGTGTTACGCAGCGTCACTAAAGCTTGTTCTCAAGGTTCTAAATATTAAGTTTATCAATACGTATTTTAGTTTATTCAACTTAGCTATTAGCAACAACAATATCTGCCACTGTTCATGAGCTGTTTTTAATATTTGTGCAATGCCAGGCACTTGGCTAGTAATGTATTAAAATCTACAGGTATTAAGCTTTAACACTCTCACTAATTGCATACACACAAATTTATCAGCATAATATATATAACAGACTTATATATTATGTATATTATATATATAATATATATATTTTATATGCTGAATTTATCAGCATTATTGATAGATTGCCATCATAAAGCTGAAACCAAGCTAACTGTGTGCTATCCATTCTAATATAGCTAAATATTCTAATATAAGTTATGCTTTTGTTTAGCTATTTATTAAAAAGCCATAGCTAATGGTTATATAAACTAGGTCTGAAAAGCAACAGTGCAATGCATACTATGAAAGTGAATAAACCACATCTTGTATTATTATTCATACAGGTAATCTCACTGATTGCATACACTCGTTATGCATATATAAGTATATGCATAATATATATGCATATGCATATATATGAATATGTATAATGTATATACATATGCATGTATATGCATATGCATATGTATAATGCATATACATGCATTATACATATACAACAATGCCTATATATTAGATTTTTTTAACTTTTATATAACATAAGATATATTATTGTTAGAAGTAAAATAGCATACAAAATAATTACAAATGAGCACCTAATACTTTAAGTGTAGAGTGAACTATACTATAATGTAAAAGATAAAGAGAGTTTAATGGATAGTCAATTCCTGCAAGTTTAAAAAAATTATATAGGTCAGTTTCATCTGTTGATAACTTGGCGACAACAATGTTATAAATTACAAATAATGTATTATTTATGTATTTATATATGATGATGTACAGAATAATTATTCAAAAGTTAATTACATGAATAAAACTAACAAAGTGTACAGTAGAAGCTCCTATAATGTCTAACTCGTATAACATAAATTCCAGATGATCAGAAAATATTTTTCATTTTGTGATTCGAGCTATGTAGAAAATTATATATAACAAAAAATGTCAGGGGCGGCTTGTAAAATTCTATTTGAATGACAACGTATCAGTAAAACTTGCAAGAAGAAAATAAGTAACATATGACATGATATCTATATACATAAATCTCAAAGTTTGTGTGCTAAAGCTATTAAAATTACCAATCCGTATCCCAGCAGATTTGATTGCAGAACCTCACATTTACCAGGCCTATATGTTATAATTAAGCTACCCGAGATTGATGGATTCATTAGATGATATATGGTGCTATTTGGGTGAAAATATGCATATCTCTCTGCGCCGCACAATGTGATTAGGAGCTTGTTTCCACGACTCTTACTAGTAAGTATTCAATATACCAGCTCACTTAAATTAGCCATTGGCAATGATGAAGGCTAATGGCAAGTGGCAAGCAACTACATCACCTGTCACTGTTTGTAAGCTGTTTTTTGATACCTGTTCAATACCAAGCATTTCGATAGGCCATTACATATACAACTATCATGGCATTTACTTCGTCATGATAGATCGTCAGATCTGTCGACAAAACAGAAAGCAAATATCTATGCAATTTTTATAAAATACTTAGAAGCAATCGATCGGTTTAACGATCTGAAGCTCACTAGTTGACAGCATAGATGAAAGTTATCTTTCAGCCTAACCTTGAATTTTGTATACAGATTGATGACGAACAGGTAGACACCAATTTTTTCATACTGAACTACATTTGTATTTTGCTTTATTGTAGATGTACAAAACATTATCAATTTTGCTTTACATAATAGATTTTGCTGTTTAGAAAAAATAAACAAATCATTGTAAATTGACGTTGAATATGTGCATTCCCAATCAAGTCACTGTGAATTCGCCGTAATAATAGTTTATAAAATCGGTGATATCGATCGGAAAAAGGAGGCAATTTGTCGATGCAAACTAATAATGTTACAGATACAATACAGTTACTGAATTATAAAGTCAAGTCTAGTATTTTATTTTGGTACAGCCAAATAGGTGAGTTTGGAAAGACTGCGTAACGGATTAGGCAATTTACACGTACTTTACTGTTTGTATAATGTAAAATCTCTACAACATGCATGTTCCAGGAACGAATTATTTGCATGGTAAGATTGTCTACTGTATAAAGATAGTGTATTATTTGCTCATTTCTCTCAGAATCAACTTTAGAAGGAGTTTTTTTTCTCTAGTTCATAAAGTGCATTGTATCATCATTTCTAATACACGATGATCTTGAGTCGCGTTGTGTGGCATATATACTTACATATATATGTATGTGCAAGGATCTACGTATAAAAGTGTGCATATTGCATGCATATTACATATACAGAACATGCAGAAGATGCATATTACACGGGAACCTGATAGTCAGCTTCATGTATTGTGAGAGATAGTCCGACAAACAAACACTATAGAATAAGGACACAGCAATGAGAAAAACGTAGCGCCAGTATTCCTCAATTCAGCTGACTGGCACAGCTGATAAAGAATGACTCTATACCGATCTGAAAGGTGCAAGTTTGAATCTCGTTGAAACCAATCTTTTTTTCTAACCTTTAAGTGTGACTCTCGACAGACAGTCAGAGGAACAGAGTTTATTATAGTAAACAGTATTATAGTATACGGTGGACCCTTGTCATACGATTTTAGTTCATACCAGTGTTGGCATCGTTAGGCTAAGGTTTCATATAAACAGGCATAGAAACGATATTAAATATATAATGCAAGCACCTTCTGGTAAAAATCCTCTAAATTTTACATGTGTTTTTCACATATCAAAAATTAGTAACAAAATAGAATATTGTCCTTAGTAAATATAATCACCTACATCATCTGTCGTGTATTTAGTGGTTATGATCTGCAATGAAATGAAATGTTACGATGTAATATGTGCAGTTCGCACCGTAGGAAGTTCTTACTTTTGAGACAGGTGTATACCATGATCTTTGAATTGAACTTAAATAAATCTTGCTGACTAAACACGTACTTAAAACTTGAAAACTTTTATGTATTTATAAGTATTTTACTGATCGTCAGCTTTTTCATTGCTAAAATTTTATCAGCTGTCTATTTTTGGTTTTGTTTTTACGATAATTAATAACAAATAACACCGAACCAAGCGAGATTGAGCATCATATCTCTTTTATTAGTTGTAAGATGGACCTCGGCAAACAGCAGATTGGCATATTTGTTATTCCAACGTAATCGGCACACCGACTGCCAAATTCGAATTTTGAGAAAAGTGATGGTTGAGTTCGTATGACAACAAATATTTTGTAGAGAGAGGTTCGAAAATCGGCATGTTCTACATTGCATGGCCAAAGAGTCGTGTAATGGATCATCGTAATCCTAGTGTAAGGAGTAATAAATCGTAGTACTGTAAACGGTAGTAAATATTGCACTTGTCATTAACGTATGTTGAGATATACGGAAATAGTTTGATTGGTCTATCGATGACCTTGGATGAGCAGAACATTGCTATCGTTGACTGTTGGAAAACTTCTTTTCATCTTGATATTTAATATGACATGTTTATCATAAACTGTAAAATATAATAGATATTACTTTAAATAAAATAAAAATACATTTTTTATTGGTTGTTGAAGTCGAGATGGTAATGCATGCGGAAGTATCATTCAGTGTTGTCATTGTTGTTTGTTTTATAAAGATGAAATATGAAATCTAAAATTTCCTGAAAGTAAAGTGGAACAGATAATGTTACGCTTTAAGTATAATTCACAAGCATTTTAATATCCAAACACTATTAGCACCTGCGACACCCGGCAAATCTTGGTTAGCTGTCCAGCAACTTTGCCAACAAATGAAAAACTTAGTGTTTGACCAGCAAGAAACTGTTGAAAAGATTGGCAAGTATTTCTTACTAAATGTGAACTAAATAATTGCTACATTGTGCCTCAGTCACACACCTGTCTGTCTCTAGTGTGTATACTATAGCTTGACATACTAACAGGTTTCATTGACCAAATACTCTAAATGGCTATACAGCTTGGCCAGGTCACATCAAAAGAGCGCTTCATCTGTGCACCACATACCTGGCACACTCAAATGATGGTTCATTTTATATTCTCCAAATTCAGGCAATGAAAAACCGGGAGTGGATAGGTTAAGACTATAGATAGGCTAAAACTTTAGATGAGTTAGGAAAAGGTGCATGTAAAGAGTATTCAGTACAAAATAACATCTGCAAAAGATCGCAGGCTAGATCAAGGACAGCTTTGAGTCTCTGGCAAAGCCATTACTAGATTTATTCTAGTAAAGAATGTTTTAGCTTTTTGAAGCAACCTGGAAAAAAGGTTGTAACCCTTGGTTATTGGTTGGTCAATAGTTAGTTATTAAGTAGTTATTAATCATAAAGTCGTAGATTTTGTTTTTGAAAAAGAATGACAAATTGGTAGCCTTGGCTGAAGAAAGTTGAACATTTAAAATATATGGGAGTATGGTCACAGAAGATATAGTTAAATGTTGATATAGTTGATGTATTTAGAATTATTCTATTAGTAAAACAGAGTTTAAACTTAACTGACACCAAACTTGCTTCTGAAATCTCTTTTTTGATAAACATGTAGAAGAACACAAGTAAATTATTTCTAATAAGTGGTTGAAACCTGATTTTTAAAGTTGTTTCTATTGCTGCAGCAAACTTTAGCGCTGTTATCGGTAATTATATTTTTATCACTTCAAAATTAGACCTCAGTTTGAATGCATCTGAGAATATTGATGCTTACACTGCAATGAATGATTGACATCTAAATCATTGTTGAAGCGAACAGTCTGCTAAAAGTAAATTACATTTAGACCCACAGCAGTATCACGTGCCCTAATGCCAATTTGGATAGTAAAATGTGAACTGTTTTTAATAGAGAGATGTTTAGAAATCTAGTTTGAATTTATGTTATTGTCACTAGTTCTTCAAAAAAGTAAAGTTTTCCACTTCCTTTTACAGATGGCCAAGTATGCAATGTTTAGCTATTATATAAGAGATCGGCGATGAGATTTGCAGTTTTATATTTTTTTAGTTTACATGAAAACTGTTTTAATATTAGAACTGGTCTATATGATATTTTACTTCCTCAAGACCTAATTTTCATCTATGTAAGAAGTCTTAGTTTGGAGTTGTTTTAAAGTTTTGAGGGATCTTTACCAAAGCTTTGTTTAAATGCTGTTTTCATGATGTAAGACTCTGACTCGAGATAGTTTGGTAAGACATTAATCCAAATTAGAACATGATATGATACAATATGAAACTACTGAAAGAATGTCTAGCTTTACTCTGGTATTAAAACCAGCTTATAAACAGTGGCAGGTAATGCAGTTGCCTACCACTTTCCATTAGCCTGGGGCAATGCAAATGGCTAATTTCAGCAAAGCAGTTTCTGTATTGCTAAACCTAATAATAAGATCTGTGAGAGCAAGAGCAAGCTTTAGTGACATTGCGCTGTAATGTAATGCAGAGTGGCTATGCTATTTTAACTTAGATAGCCACTCATATCACCCGATGAGTCCAATGCATCTTGTGTAGCTAAATTGGTTAGCTTATTGCCTGGTGAAAGGGAGGTTCCGAGATCAATATTCTGAAATATGGATTCTTCATTCAATTATTTTATTAGCTATAGCTCAACAGACTGAATCAATACTGAATCACAGACAGACACTGTGATTTATATATATAGATAAAAAAACATAATGATACAATAACAGTTGCAGCTTCAGCTCTTGTAGCAATTCTGTCTTTCGTAACTTGGGGTAGTTTGGGCTTGTAACAAAAGGTTAATTGTATACTTACTATCGATTTTGATGAGCACTCCATGGTAGGCTATGTTTTCATCAGATATAAATCTGATGGTTATTACGTCAACAAGTTGATGAAGATACAGGGTTGATCGATCACTCTCACCGGCGCAAATCTTTGTTGTGTGACTTTGAAGCCAATTGACTTCGAGTATTTCCAGGTAGTCATAGCAATATTCAAGCTCAATATTACGCCTAATGACCATATCTAGTCTAAGAAGGGATTGTGGAAATAAACCAAAAAGTCTTAAAGAAGAGTTAATGTTGTTCCTGTATTTAAGAGTTGGGTAGCCTGAGTGGGTTGTGATATACAGCGGGGTACTTGATCTTATATCTCTATTATTGTTAGAGCCTTCATCAATTGGAATTGGATCTGCAATGAATATATGAACATCAAATCAAATATATTATATTGTGCGGTACGTTATTGTGGCATCATTGAGTTTGATATTTTTGTTAATATATATATACACTGTATATATATACATTGTATATAAGCGCATATATATATATATATATATATATATATATTGTGCAAAGCTCATCACTTTTGTGATTTGAGCACTCTGGTGCCAGCACATTGACTTTCTTAAAGTCTGCGAGGCAACTTAGTTGTTTCGTGGCAGGAAGTTAACTCTCATTGGTAATGGGATTTGTTTCCCTTGCCTAAGCTCTGAGCTGCACTGATGAGGCTTCAATAGCCGAAACAGTGCTGTCTGTAGCATGAGTATATGCTCCCTTACTTCGGTTTGGTTGAGCACTCTGTGAGAGGTGCGGCACTATTAGCCTTTGTGCAAAGCAGTAGTATAGTGAGAGCAGATCTACACACCTATGCACTTAAAGTTGGATTTTGGGTACATTTTAGCCCGAGAACCTCGGAGAATGGTGTTGTCTGATGGAAAGTTTGGGGGGGTAGGTGTGTGAGTGTTGGGAGCTAAGGTTATGAAGTTTGAGAGGAATTGTGGGAAGGATGCGGTGCTGGTCGAGAGGAATTGTGGGAAGGATGAGGTGAAGAGGGCGATGGTTTCGGGTTTCGATGCGATGGGTTTGGGGTTCGGGTGTCGACGAGTTGAGCGATCGATCGTCGAATGGTTGGGGTCGGGTTGGCGACCGGTGGGGTGAACGGTGTTATGTCGTTTCGGTTGAATGAACGCTGATGTTGGACGAGTTCGGGCGTGTCTATTCGTGGAATCGGTTAAGTCTCCCTTCGTTATAAAACTCTTTAAAGATGAGTAATAAAAAAGGGGAAAGTCGAATGAATTATTCATTAGGAAAAATTTCTTTTGAGAAGACATGAAGAGTCTTTATAGAAAACTAGATGATATAATTCAAATTTCTCCAATACTATTTATTAGTTTTGGATTTTTTCCGGTTAACGGTGAATTTTTACGAAATTTAATTCAATTTGAACATAACCCCTCGGATTGTACTTATGGTATAGCTAGTTATGAAATTATTCAAAGGTTGGGAATTACTGAACGACTTGTTCAATGGGCTAATCCATCTTCACGATCAGCGAGATATTGTGTAGGCAACTCAGCTCGTTCACACTTTTGTGGATGGAGATCAATGCCTATTAAGTTTGTTTGTTATCATCCACAATTCGAAGAAAATAATGGTAGATTTACAGCTCCAATTAATTCTTCCACTACTCGATCCACCATCAGAACTACACATACATCCAGAATTCCTACCACCACCACAACTACACTCGCTAGTACAATTCCTACTACCACCACAACTACACTCGCTACCATCATTCTAGCAAGTGGAATCACAACTCTTCCATCATCTGAAAATCTTAAGGAAAATATAACTAATACCCCTCCAAGTAATAAAGAAAGAGGCTATGGAAATGAAAGTTTTTCTGTAGACAAATTACAGGATGTCGAAATTTTTTATCATAATCACATGCTGCTGCTAAAGTTGTAATCTAATTTTCATGCTTTCCTAAATTTTTATTCCACAATGAAAATGATATGTGAATATTGTATTGATTTTATTTTAATAATAGTATCTTAAAATATACAATAAAATATAAATTCTCCATCTTTGGAGATGAAGATTTTATTTCTAAAGGTTCTATTGATTTGCATATATATTCATTCAAAAAAAAAAAATCTTTTTTTATAAATACTAATTGTCAGTTTTCTGTGGAGATGAAGAGCTTGTCACTTCAGAATATTGTAATTCTTTCTTATCGAGAAAGAAGTATGTGCTGCTTGACTCGCTTTTCTCATCATCTTCTTTTTGTTTTGCATCATCACTGTTTAAATATATAAAACATTGAGGAATGAGAAAGGATGAAATAAATGGATAACTATATATCTTTGGTTTTAAAATTCTCAAAATCTACTTACCAAAATATACATTGAGCTAAGCCATCGTATACGTCTTGTCCACATGTGCAGGAAGGTAATCTGTCTATAGGATAATCCAATGGTAAATCCAATTGCAACTCCGTTTCATTATTTTGAGAGTTTGTTTCTTTCGAGATGTTTTTTTCATCACTTTCCTCACCATCTTCTTGATACCTGTTTAATTTTTTGAAAATCCATTGAAAATTGAGAAAAGATGATGTATATAAAATGAATAATTATATATTCATATAAAACTTTAGAATTTAAAATTTCAAAATGTACTTACCAATGTACACATTGTGCTAATCCATCATATACATGTCCACATGTACAGGAAAGTAGTCCGTGTGTACAATATTCCCATGGTGTAGCCCAAATTTGAACACAACTATCTGTACATTTCCCTTCTGACATTTTACCCTTCTCAGAATTCTGTTAGCTTATGAAGAGTGTTATGATAATAATGATTTGTTCTCGATTGCTTTTATAAAGTTGAGCATCTGTAAAACGCTTGAGTGAGTTTAATGAAAATTTATAAATAGATTACAAAACATTTCTCTATGCTTACAATTTCGCGAAAATGAATTTCGCGAAATTACACATATATATTATATAGTCAACTTTCGCGAAATTGGATTTCGCGAAATTTCACATCATATATATTATATAGTCAACTTTCGCGAAATTGAATTTCGCGAAAAGTGAATTTCGCGAAATTTCACATCATATATTATATAGTCAACTTTCGCGAAATTGGATTTCGCGAAATTTCACATCATATATATTATATAGTCAACTTTCGCGAAATTCAATTTCGCGAAAATCTGTTTGCTATTTTCGCCTCATTAATTCCTCTGGACACACCCATCATTCTTCAATTCACTATATAAGCATTGCATGATCTGATGGAATATTCTGCCTCATTAACCATCTCTTGATGCCTACTTATATTTGAGAATTTGGGTCGATCGAGCGTTGATACCATAAGGCTTGTATGCTTCAGCTAGAATTCGGTTAGTCGGCTACTCGCGATTAAGTTCGTTGAGTGTCGCTGTTTTCAGGGGCTGTTGTGTGGACAAGCGCCTTGGCATTCGACCTGATTGTTTTCCTAGGTTTACCTATGGAATTCTCCTGTTTGGTTTGGCTTAACCATTCCATAACAGCCTCTCGACCAGTAAATAGATGAAGATGATGAACTAGTAAAGAGGCATACATGGATTAATATGTGGATTATTTTGAGGATAACTCCAACTCAGCGTGAGTATATCAATATATAAAACTTATATCAAAAATGTTATGTTATTGAATCATTGGCTTTGCCGTTTCCGGTTAGTGCATGCGCACGCAGTTCTGTTTTTATCCTCGAGGATGCGTTACACGTTTTTCTAATGCTCTGGTATTGTATTCCTTATTCACATGTACTATTGTTCGTTATTCATAATATACGTTCTACAGCATTAACTACACACATATTCAACAAAAAAAGTAAATAACATTCGGTTGTATTTTTTACCAAGTTTATTTCGATATAAAGTATATATGTATATTCAATTGTAAAATATAGAAAAATTTTTTATGTCAGTTCTTCTAGTAATTTAACAATTTGGGAAGTTCCTTGAATATGTACATTGTCAATACCTTCATTTTCTTCGTTATTAAGACTTTTACTAATTTTTCCATTCCAATCATATCTATCTAGTATAGTTTTTCGAACTACATGATCTCGTGTATCTTTTTCAGAAATTTTTAGCATAACTGTTAGAAAATCTTCTATTGAACATCCTCTGCTCCAAAATATTGCAAAGAGAAGACAGTAATCTCCACATGTTGTTGAAAGAAAACCTTGGAGTAGAACATCATTCCATTTAATTAACTTTATTCCAGAAAGTTTTAAGATTTGAGCGACATCTGGATATGTTGAAGGATCTCGTCCTGTTGAATCGAAATAATTAATTTTGGATTTTGTTCGAATAACTCCTATCCAGTGTTCTCCTGGTTGATAAGAATAGTGTGTGTTAAAAATATATATTCCTTCATTCGATAAAAATTGTTCTATAAATTCATTTCTTGCACAGACAGCAAAAAAATGATTATTAGTCATGTGATCTTGGGAAAGAACATCGAAAATATTTGCTGTATTCATCCTTAGAATATGCTTCCACCACTGAGTCGAACACTAAAGTCAGAAGCGATTTCCATCATTCCATCTTTTTGTATATATGTATTAAGATAGACATTTTCTGGTGTTGCAACCCGAAAACCGATATCGATTGTTAGTGAAACATGTCTCATTAAATGAAATCCTTCGGATGAGAGATCTCCTGTCAAATCGAAAGCGTATATTGCAAGTCCAGTTTCATATTCACTCAGTCCAATTCCACTTCCTTCAGAAGAAAGATCTTTTCCCATTGCATTTAGAAGTTGTACATATGGTCGAGTATACATTCTATTTACAAAATTTGGAGTATATCGTTTTCCAAAAGGTAGTCCATCAATTTGTAGTTCTACATGACTCACATCGTAATGACCAAATTTGAAAGGATTACGATTGTATGATCCATTTTCTCCATCGTGTGATGAAAGTGAAACAAGTATTAAATTTGGTCTAAGTGTGTTATCAGCAATTTTTATTTGAGTATGGGTTAATCCAGTATTCACATTATAAGATCTGGTGTATACCCGAGAAAGAGGATACTTTGCATTAACACCATTAAGTAGTTTTTCGTTATGTAAAAGCTGAATTGTTTGGTTGATTTTTAATTTTCGAAGATGAAGTACACATTTCGTCAACTTTACTTTTCCCCCTCCTCCAGGAGTAGCTGTTGCTGCCATCAAACAATAACTTGGTTTACTTCGGTCTAGTTCTAATTTACAATTCAATCCTGGAATGAGATATCTTTCCTGTTGAAAAATGCTAAGATGGAGTCGTCCAAAAAACTCAAATGAGTTTGAACCTCTAATAAGATTCTTTCTTGCTGTAGCCGCACTATTATCGAATTCCGCACCATCTTTTGCAAGATTATCATCTTGAAACCATCCTTCTGCTTTTAATTGGTATTGTTTTGCTTCTCTGCTATTATTGAGAAGGGTTTCTATGAACGATCTCATAGGATAATCACTTGAATGTTCAACAACAGATCCATTAATTTTGAATGTTGCTGTTTTGATTAGCGAATGAAAAAACGCATCCCCTGGTACAACATTTACATTAGCAGCAGTATTGTCTAAATTGGAACCATCGTCCTTGACTACTTTTCCTTCGATTTGCAAATATGAATTACTTAAATCGATATAGTGATCTACATCTCCAGGTATTTCAATTTCAATTGGCCCATATTCACTGAGACGTGACGGAGCTAATTCACTATAATATCCGCGCTCCACCGAACTATGTGTGCCTGGAAAATCAAATATACCCAAACTTTCGTTTATCGTAAAAGGAGAACCCGATATTTTTAAACCTGTTGAACCAATCTCTCCAGAACTCATCTTTCACTATTGATGTATGTCAATGAAATGAACTAAAAAATATTGAGATAATAATATATAAAGCATTTTCAAATTTTAAAAAATATTTGGAGTGGCTTTTCTCCGTCGCTTTGCAGGTTTGCTACAGTTATTTAATTTTCTTTTCCCAGGTTTTCTAACTCTTGGAATTACTACTTCATCTGTTTCTTCTTCTTCTTCTTTTGGTCTCTCTACCATGTTATTAAGATAATTGGATGCAGCATCTAACCCTTTTTTCCCTAATGAGATAGCCGTTTTTTTTGCTAGAGGCGCAACAGCTTTTGCTAATTTTTTAAATATTCCTGATAGTCGTCCATTTCCCATCACTCTCTTTCCTTTATATGGTGTCAATCCGCCATTTCCTGATTGATTAGACGTGTAATATTGAATGTAAAAGTTTTTTGAGTCTTCTGGAGTATATGGAATTAATATGGAATTCATTGTTTCTTTCTGAAATGAACCGTTAGTATAACCTTCCCTCCATCAAATGGTACTTTTTCTCCATCATCACTTGTTATAAGGGTCTCTATCACATCAGTAGAAATTTTATCCACTTCAACGTAATGCGCTTGACTGAATTCTGTATAAACTCGAGAGAACTTCTTTCCACTTACTGGGACAACTCGTATCGTACATTTGCATCTCCAACGAGTCTGTTACTTACAATTGATGAATATACGTATAATGATGTAAATCCATAGTTGATATCCGGAGATGTGATGTTTCCGTGTTTTCCCACATTATAAGTTATCTTCGGATCTAATCCTAAGATATTTGCGAAATCTTGTGAAAACGAAACCTGAACACTCGAATCTCTTACATACAACATAGATTTGTTGGATATTTTGTCGTATTCGAATTCTATAGTTGGATGGAGATTGAAGGGTTTTAGAACATCATGAGTTCGTTGAATTACTTCATCTATATCTTCGTATCTTCCATTTCCAATTTTTATGTCGAAACGACGAAATCTCCCATTAAGTTCCGCTTTTGTGATGCTTATTATTCCTTCTACTACATTTGGCCAATTATTTAAAAACGATATATCTTTTAGAGCAACTTCCCATTGTCCTTCTGTAAAATCTACATATCTGGCTAGTCTAACTGTAAAGTTTGAATTAGTATTTTTAGGAAAGTCACTAAAACTAGCATCAGAAGGAAGAGTTACGAACTCCGACATTTTCAATTCTTTCAATGAAGTTCAATTGCTTATCATCCTCTTTTATTTAACAAAATCTCTTTCATTGACCCAGCTATTGAATGAATCAGGATATCCCATCCATTTAACGAGTATTTCCTTTGTTCTTCCTCGTTTCCGAGATTTGAGAATTTTCTCAATTCGAAAAAATGCGGGTTTTTTTACTTTCTGTAGTTCATCTTCATAAAAAGTTCCATCAACCGGTTCGTTTGCTAAATCACGTAATTTATAGATAATCGGTCTTTCAAAATCAAGCACTTCTGTAATTTGAAAAACTTCAACTGTCCAATTTATTGTGAAACCTCTTTCGAAAACTGTTCTAGCTTTACTAATACGAACGTAATCATCAATATTGAATTTGGGAGTACTGTCAGAACTATATTCTCCATTTTCATAAATCCTATTCCAGATTCTTTCTTGATTTTCATAATTTACATCATTCGGTTTTATTCCTAATGTTGTGTGAATAGTATTGTTATATGCTTTTACCATTTGTGGTAAAACATCAATATATCTACGATCATCCGAATATGTCATGAATCTATACATCTTCACCCGTAATGTTTTGTTGAATCGTTCTATGATGGAAGCTTTAATTGTCTCATTCTCAGATGTAAACCATTTTACTTTATTTTCTTTCAAAACTTTTTTGACATCTCGATTATTAAACTCTTTTCCTTTGTCTGTTTGAAAAACTCTATAATTAGTTCCATCCAATACTTTTTTTAAGGCTTTTGCTACCAATATACCTGATTTGTTAACAAGAGGCTCTACCCATGCTTTTCTTGAAAAAAAATCAATCATTGTAAGTAAAAATGTAATTCCATCATTTTCAGCTCGATGAGATCTAACATCCATTAAATCAGCCTGTAATTGTTCACCAACTCCTGCAACAATTGTAGGTCTTCTTCTAAATTTCGTTTTTATTTGTTTGTGTAACGTATAAGCATCTTCACCACTTAACCAATCTCTAACTTCTTGTTCGCTTTCTTTTCTCCGAAGTGCTTCATTCAGTTTTCGTGCTCCACCTAATGAAGATGGTAGATCCGGGGTATAATAGAATTCATTTAGTAAGTCGTCCATTTTCCTCTTGTTCCTACATAAGGTTTTCGTGAAGACGATCTATTCGAATTGGATTTTGATTTATTTGATAAATTCGAGTTCGACTCCTTGATAATTTTTTCAAATAAGTTATATTGTTTCTCAAATGAACTTGGAGAAAAGGGAGAAGATACAATTGAACTATCTTTAACTCGAATCTTTCTTTCAAGAAGATTTCGTAAGTTTTCAGGCTTAATCTCTCCTGTAGATCCTGTTAGTTTCCCGGTTAAAGAATCATAATTTCCAGACTTTTTCAATTTTTCCAGAAGATTTTTCGCTTTAGTTCGATCCTGAATCGATCCGAAGTCTTCAACTATTGAAGAAATGGAATAAGATCTAGAAGAATTTGACGATGGTTCTTCTTCGTTTAACTTCGGTGGTAATAATGTGTCTTCTTTTTTTGGCGATTCTTTTAAAACTGTAGAGTCTTGAGACGAATTATCTTCGGGTAATTCAGGTGTATCTTTCTTTAGAGTTTCTTTTGAATTTTGTGGAGCTGAAGGTGTTTGTGACATCATTGAAATCGGATTTCGAATAGTCGGAGACTGTTGAATTGGATAACTCCGAATTGAATTCATTTCATCTAAAAAATTTTGAAGTTCAGCTGCATACAAATTAACTTTGTTATAGTCTGAAATAGTGTTATCGTTATTAATTTGACGCATCCTATCTCTGGTCTTCTTAACCTTACTTACTCTTGGATTTTCTAATGGATTGAAACGAAGTGACGAACTATAGCCATCATTGATAATTTTTGAATCCTGTTGACTTTTAAATTGGTTCCTTTTGTACTCGTCTTCAGAAACCAAAAAAAATTTTTTTGTATACTTAGGAAAGCTCATCTTCCTGCTGAATGATTAATACAAGTTGAGGGATGGCTTTATAATCCGTTTCAATAATCCTTTTCCGTTTTGCAAAATCTTTCGTTTATATTTAAGAGGTTTGTTTTCATCGATAATATTCATCAACTCCTTTTTATGTTGACTCAGAGAATGGTATTGATTTTTCGTTAAAGGTACATTCCCATATATAATATTTTTAACAATTTCAAGTAATGTTCTAATTACTTCTTCTTTCATATGAGGTAAAGCAGAACTTGCAAGTTCATCGGTAAGACTGTTCAGTATTTGCAGAATTACTCTGTTTTTTTTCATTCTCTTAGAAAGTGGAGAATTATCCATGATAACTTAATTATTTTCTTCTTCGTGTTTTAAACAATCCTCCGAGCAATGGTTCAACTAATCCTGGGAGTATAGCACCCGCGATCGGACCTAGTAAAGCCGATAAAAACCCTCCTTTTTGCAAAAGTTGTTTCTTTTCCAAATTCGATGTTCTAGGACTAATCAGTCTAGCGATGTTTTTACTTTGTCGACTCAAAGCTTTATACTGAGCATCAGTTAGTCGTTCTTTTCTTTTAATGAGTAATTTCACACAATCAATAATTGCTAAAATTAAATCCGTTTTAGCATTTTTAATAATCGATTGTTGAGAAGAAATAGAATCTCCAACTAGAGATAATAAAGTTAGTAAATTTTGTTGAATTCTTTTTGTTTCAGCCATATCTATGTGATAATTTTAGTGATGTTATAGTAATCACTCAGAGGAAGATACAGAAGTGGTATGGTGAATATTTAAAGAGAACTTGGAATATATACTTGTTTTATTTAATTATGGAATACAAATCAAAATCGTTTGCTTAATTAGGCTTATAAATAATCATAGGCGTAGAGTCAACAGGAGGGAAATTTCCCATAATTCTCATTGTATCATCGGTTTCTTGTCGGAGGTCCAGTCTCATGAAGGAATATGGTGAAGATGTTGCATCTCGGTAGGATTCCTGAAAATATTTAACTTGTCCAGGAAAAACTTGTTTTCCTAAAAATGTGATTGATGTAGAATCCCTGGGGTTTTTTCCTATAAAAAAATAGTGACTATTCAGCGAAATTGTTCTAAGTTTACCAAAGAATAAGTTTTGTGTAATAGTAAAAATACTAATATTTAGATGGTGACTTTCTCGAGTATACAAATTGTTAGCCATCTTGATATTTGATGATAATTCCTCCATTAGATCATCAATGATCATCCATCTATTTTCTCCATCTTTGGGAAAAGTACTCGGATCTTTCAATCCTTCATGAAATTCCACTCCTTTCATATCCTCAAAAGCTTCCTGCCATATTCCATAGCAATATATAACTTCGATTGGAGGAGGAGTAGATATTAATTGAGATTGTTCAATCAACCGTTTAACGAGTTGAGTTTTTCCTGATCCTGTTGGTCCTGTTATCATAGATGTGAAAGGAGAATGTAACCTCACATCAATTGATTGTAGTCCGTCTTTCTCCATGTTTTGATAATTACTAACATTTGAAGTTTTCATTTAAACTAATTATAATGATGAGGAGATGTTTCAAAAATCATACTTTCATTATTCACAAAATTTTGAAAAAATACTTCTACATAGTTCACAGTAGCATTCATCTTTTCTCCTGTAATCCGAATAAAAAAATATTCAATCAAAGATGAAGCTACAGTTATTGCAAGTAATATTAAAACCACTCCAAAAAATTGAAGCAAACTTTGTCGAAGCGGTTTTGATGTAGATTTAGTGATGTTATCAAATAGATTATGTAATAATACAGCCTCTTCAACTAATCCATCTGTTTCATCTTTTTCTTCTTCACAAGAATTGTAAACTTTAGAATTATCCTTATGAATAGTTTCCATAATTTTATATTCCTTCTAGTTGAACTTCTCAATGATATAATGTTCATATATATAAAACTCTTAACTTATAAATAGTGAATGGACAGTTAATCGATTCCACGAATAGACACGCCCGAACTCGTCCAACATCAGCGTTCATTCAACCGAAACGACATAACACCGTTCACCCCACCGGTCGTCAACCCGACCCCAACCATTCGACGATCGATCGCTCAACTCGTCGACACCCGAACCCCAAACCCATCGCATCGAAACCCGAAACCATCGCCCTCTTCACCTCATCTTTCCCACAATTCCTCTCGACCAGCACCGCATCCTTCCCACAATTCCTCTCAAACTTCATAACCTTAGCTCCCAACACTCACACACCTACCCCCCCAAACTTTCCATCAGACAACACCATTCTCCGAGGTTCTCGGGCTAAAATGTACCCAAAATCCAACTTTAAGTGCATAGGTGTGTAGATCTGCTCTCACTATACTACTCAAAGCTCATCACTTTTGTGATTTGAGCACTCTGGTGCCAGCACATTGACTTTCTTAAAGTCTGCGAGGCAACTTAGTTGTTTCGTGGCAGGAAGTTAACTCTCATTGGTAATGGGATTTGTTTCCCTTGCCTAAGCTCTGAGCTGCACTGATGAGGCTTCAATAGCCGAAACAGTACTGTCTGTAGCATGAGTATATATATATAAATATATATATATATATATATATATATATATATATATATATATATATATATGTGTGTGTGTATATATAGCAATATATGTATATATGTATGAAAATATATACACATATTTATATATATATCTACTATATAAACGACAATCGTTGTCTGTCTATCTGTCTATCTGTCCGCTTTATAGAGTACCGTACTTTTTGAACTATTAGCCGCTACTTTTTTCTGATGGTTTGTAAGCCATGCGGATTATATAAGGGCGCGACTATTCTGTGGTTTTTTCTTTCACCGCTAAAGCGCATTAACGGAATTTCCGGTTAGTATTTGCCTCTATACATAACCCACTATTCATCGTAAGGATGGACGATAAATATTGATAAGCTAATAATATTGTATCTTTTGGAGTTGTTTTCTCGATATATCGAGTTACCTATAACTCCCCAATATGAGTAGTATAAATAGATTATAGAGCGGTATTTTGTTTTTCGATTTGGGTGTACGAAGCAAACTTAATTAATCTGAGTAAGTAGTAAAATTAAATTAGTAGCAAATATTAGTAGTGAATTAAATAAAATTTACTAAGCATTAAGTAAATTAATATAGTAAATCCACTATATAAACGGCAATCGTTTTCTGTCTGCTTGATTGAGTGTCCGCCTTATAGAATATTTTATTTTGTTTTCTCAGTTCGTATTAATCGTATCATTACCGAATCATCTCATACTGTAATCGTAGGAAAACAGACTCAATTTAGCTATTACTTGCTAATTATTTTACTGTTACATCTAAACCTTTTTATAGTCGTTTGATTTTTAAAATTTAATTGACCTGTACGAGACATTTTTTTCATGATAGGAAGTTTAAAAGTTGTCTGACAAAGTAAGTTTGAAAACCTTTACAGTTGTTTTAGGTAAAATGGCAAATGCTCTTGTTTGTTAAATACAATTCAATTTTCTGTTCAGTTTTTTTTATTACCCTGGCAATGCTGGGTTGTGTAAGCTAAATGTATTAGCTTACACATCTTCCCTTTTAAACCTAACCAATTAGTTTTTTGTAGTTAATTTCACATTTTACAACATATTTACAACAAACTTTGTAAGATTACTGTAAGATTTATCGTGTATGATTGCAAGTATCAGTTATTCTCCACTCTCTTTTATTTACATACATTTACATACTTTGAGCAATATATATATATATATAGATATATATATTTACTATAGTGGAAGTGGACTAATGAAACAATTTTTAAAAAACTTATATTATAAACTTCAAAAGTCATAAGAGGTTTATAAATGTAATCACAGAATTTAAATATATATATAGATATATATATTTAAATTCTGTGATTACATTTATAAACCTCTTATGACTTTTGAAGTTTATAATATAAGTTTTTTAAAAATTGTTTCATCGTTGTTATTATTTCAACTTACATTCTTTTAAACATAAATTGAGTATCGTGTTTCAAGTTTAAGCATTATTCATTTTCCTCTCACTGTTATTATTACTTAATTAGTTTCCAATCTTTATTATTAATATTATTCTTTTATTCAACCATTTTTGGCAGACATTGTTCTAATAAAATTTCAACTACAAAATACTATGATATTTTGTCATATTTTTTAATATCATTGTATTCAAATAATTGATGGATAGTTTTGGTGGGACAGAAACTATTCCGTTTCATCTTTTATTATCTTTATTATTGTTTTATTTTTTATTATTTACCATTACCGTATCATATTTTATTGTAATTGTTGCAAAACTGACATAATTTAGCTATTACTTGCTAATTATTTAAAATTTACATCTAATCCCTTTTACATTTGTTTTTTTTTTAATTTTATTAGACTGGCAGAAAACCTTTTCCTCATGATGTGAAGTTTGAAAGTTACAGTAGTTTGACAAAATTTGATAAACTTTACGGTTGTTTTTATTTTCTCTTAAATTATTTCAACTACCCAAAACACTTGTCTCATGATAGGCTACGTATCAGGTTTTCTGATATTATCTATGTAGTTTGAATGTTAGAATGGCAAATGTTGTTATATATGTTAAATACAAATAGATTATGTGTGCAACAACTTTTTTATAACCCGAGTACATGTACAGCTTATGGTGTAAATTGTTTAAAAAATGCTTTACCGAAGTTGTTTTCTCGCCTTGAAGCGGATTAAAATTTACATTATTTTATTTTAATGGGAAAAATTGTTTCGGATCTCGAACTTCTGGAACTGATTATGTTCGAGAACGGAGGTTCCACTATACGTTGTCAAAAGATATAGGTCACTGAAAGTTATGAGATTTTAAATTTACATTGGTTTGAAAACCTTTACAGTTGTTTTATTTATTTTTAAATCAGTTGTCCTGCACCAAAACCTTTTCCTCATGATATGAAATTTGAAAGTTGTAGTTGTTTGAAAAAGTTTGAAAACCTTTACAGTTATTTTATTTTCTCTCTTAATTTATTTCAACTACACAAAACACTTCTTTCATGATATGTAGTTTGAAAGTTAGAACGGCAAATGTTGTTATATGTTAAATATAAATCAGTTTTGTGTGCAAAAACTCTTTTTACTACCCGGGTAATGCCGGGTAGCACAGCTAGGCTTGGGGCCGTGGCGTCACGAGATGCGCGGGAGACCTTTTTCACCCCGAGTACAGCAAGTGTCTCCAGGCGCGGCTTTCCGGATGAATGAGTTGGCGAGTGAGAGGCGATTGATTGCAAAGCAATTGAGTGCTAGGCGATTGATTGCGAGTACAAGGTGATTGGTTGCGAGACGATTGGTTGCAAATGCAAAGTGATTGATTGCATGGCGAGTGGGAGGTGATTGCAAGGCCAGTGCGAGGCGATTGCTTGCGAGGAGAGTGCGAGGTGCGCAGGCCAATTGATTGCGAGGCGATTGATTGCGAGTGTGAACCGATTGATTGCAAGGCGAGTGCAAGAGTGTGATTATCAACTGCGAGGCGGGTAAAGACTGGTCAGCCGAGACGGGGCTCAGCGGCAGAAGTGCTCGATCGTCAACTGCAAATATAGATGGGTATGAACGGATGCATGAATCTAGACACATGAATCTAGAATATTTATTAGATTTTACACACATCTAGCTGTAAGACACATTGCAAATTTCCATTGTTCTCCCCAACATTGCCATGTATATGTGCATACATACTCTGATCAGGACAACAATTTCAGTAGACTGCATATTTGGAGTTGTTTTACAGTATGAAATACAACTCTCAATAAACCTTATGCTGCACGTTAATCTGCTCCTGTAGGCGGGTAATGCAGCTAGTCTACTATATAAACAGCAATCGTTGTCTGTCTATCTATCTGTTTGTCCGCTTTATACATGTAGAGTACCATACTTTTTGGACTATTACCCGCTACTAGGTATCTAGGGCGCGTTAACGGGATTCTCCGGTTAGTCCACGCCTCTATACATAACCTATTCATCATTTTTACACAGAACACGTCATATCTGGTTAGCGCGCCTCTTTACGGCGCCCAACGACATTGGTGCGTTTGAAACAGCAAAATTGCTGCCGTGTTAAAAAGCACCGTCTATGAGTTCGGCGGCCTATACAGCTATACAAATGTACTAATCATTAAATAAAATAAATTAATGAATAGTAATTTACATGCGATTAATATTTACTGCCAACGTGTATCGAGAAAATCACGCGAATGTTGGTTTCTTGCAGTCACTGGAAAAAATGCAGTTCTTACCTACTAAATTTCTACATAAAAAAAGGTAACTACTTCTTAATCAATGTTGTATTGTCTATGAATTGCCACACTTCCACTACATAACCCTTTCACTTGCGTCTGTGTACAAATTTAGCTATCGACCTACTGCCAGCCATTTGCAAACTCCATCTATACTGTTTGTTTAGGTTATGCATGTATATTTCATTTTGCCAACATGTTAACAAGCACTGCAATACAAAAAAATTTTTGTATCTATACTTTGTGCATTTTAATTATCTGTGTAATCACAAAAGTCTGAAATGGCTATAGTGTCATCAACATAAGTAGTTATTTGTTTTTTTACTCGGACGCATTTAATGAACTCGCACAAAAAATCTTCCATTATAAGTTGAAAATTCTCAAAGAAGGATTTAAAGTTAAATTTTAGGCTAATTTTATAGAGAAAGCTTAGGACAACACTGTCACTACCATAAAAGTCCTAAAGATCGTTGGTTATGTGATCAACGAATAATAAAATTCAGTTACTAGCAATTGCTGGGAAAGTCGCAAATATGCGTCTACGGTGGTCGACCACAGAAAACGCATGATTTTACTTCAGTGAAAAGGTTAACAACGTTGAATTTGCCACTGTTTGTGATGGTAAACATGTTCCTTTCCTCCCGCAGCTGAGTTACTTTTTTTATTTTCCAGCAATGAGTACTACAGCTACTACAGAACTTGCACGGGTACTGCTAATGCGTTTTACCTACTAAACTTCTACATCGAAAGGGTTAGTATTGTTGCATGTTATTGCTATTTACTATGTTATTGCTATTGCTGCTATTGCAATTTTAATTATATGTTTAATCACAAAAATCTGAATCGCCTATGTCATCAACATAAGTAATTGTTTTCTAACTCGGTGACATTTTCAAAACTTACACAAAAATGGTTGTTTTTAACCACTTCGGGTACAATTGCATAATCCAATTTCGCGTTCAGGTACAATTAAATCATGATGCTCTACAGATTATGACATGGGTCAACAAAAGTCATTGAACCGTAGATGCACTCACATTTTTACATAGAACACCTATACCTTTTGGAAAGCAGAGAAAATTCTGTATCTGATCGTATTATCTTTATTTCAAAAATTAAAAATAATAAATATTGAAAGTAGCATGAAATAGCAGTTTTATTAAAATTCGTGTTCTACGAACATATTTGACTAATAAGGGTAGCATGAAAATCTACATGTATATAAGTATATATAATAACAAACAATTAAAACATTATACTGTGTATACAATGCAATCTCCAGTCTCTTCCATAGCTGTTAACTTATCTTCGTCACCACTCTACTGGAAGTCTGCCATTTCTATCGCTGAATTGAAGCCTATACGCGTCAACTACTAGCTACTATGCGTTGTTACTAACTGATCGAGATGTTGAACTTTGAACTGTTGAACTTTGAACGCAAATTACTTGAAATTATTTTATTTGACCATAGCTGTTTGACCAGTCCTATGTCTGCAAACATGTCTGAAGGTCATGCTTAGCTTTGTAGATATAGTGTAACTGTAAGCAGGCTCTAAATATAGATGGATGAGTAATGCAACTACGCAAAGCCTAAAAACTGGCTGATGAACTTGAGAAAAATATACTCGAAGCCGCTATAGCAGTGCATGCACCCGAAGGGGTTATGTTGGAAATTCTCAAACAAAGATTTAAAATTAAATTTTAGGCTAATTTTATAGAGAAATCTTTGGACAACACTGTCACTCCATACAAGTCTTAAAAATCGTTAGTTATGTTATCAATGAATATTAAAGTTCAGTTACTAGCAATTGCTGAAAAATGTGTCTATGGCGGTCGACCATAGAAAACGCATGAATGAGTCTACTTCAGTGAAAAGGTTGAAAACGTTGGATTTTCCACTGTTTGGGATAATAAACATGTTCATTTCCTTCCGCAGCCGATTTACTTTTACTTTTTTCCAGCTACAAGTACTACAGAACTACAGCTACTACAGAACTTGCACGGGCACTCCGAGTCTGGCGATATGCGACGGTGAGAAGGAAGCGAGCAGCGTATACTACAAAAAAGCATACCATCTCATTCAATTTTAGAAATGCTTGAGGCAGTGCAATACCTTCCAAAAAGCCTACTGCCCAAACGCAATAACAGATTGATTTCCGTAGAGAAAGAGATCAATTTCACAAAGCAGCAGCAAGACGAGCAGAAACTGCAGAGCAAACACAGCTACGCCCACAACGAAACGAATCTGCTACTGCAGCTGCTAGAGCAGCAGAAACCGCCGAACAAACACAAGTACATTGAGAGCAGGCCAAAATAGATGCTGCAGCCGCTAGAAGTGCAGAAACTGTTGAACCGACCCAATCAGCAACTCAAACGGCTCAGAGCAGCCGCTACATTGGCCAGACATGCAGAAACCTCCGAGCAGATGCAGCGGCGACAAGAAACTGATGCACTAGCTACAACAGCTGCTCAGCGAGTTGAATTTTCAAAGCAGATGAAACGGCAACAACAGCGAGATGCACTAACTACAGCAGCTGCTACCAGGCACTGTGTATGGACAGAAAACTTCGCACTTGACTACAGTCCTGCAACACAGTATAGGGTTGAATTTTTTTATTGGACAAATGTCCAAAAATGCTCCATATCGAATGCCTTACGTTGGAAAGTCGAGAGGCCATATATGTAGTTTATATAGTAGACTTTATTGATAATAAATTTTATCAACAACCGCATTACTGCTGCACAGTTCGTATATACCATGTCAAAACACAGGCTATAGACGAAGAACTGGTGAGTCATGATTAATGTTTCAAGCATGCAGAAGTCTCAATTCAATAAATGTTGGCGATAGCTAAGCAGTGCAATAGCAAAATATTTTCCAGAATTTCTTCAAATATGTAAAACTTTTCCATACTGCCAGTTTGAAGAATGTCAGTTTGCTTAGCAATGTCAATTTCATTATCAGTTCTGTGTACAAAATTAGGACAATTCCGATTTGAGCGGTTCGAGACTGATGCATTGTAGACTAGCGGTAAAATACATTGAATATTTCCATTGGTCTCTCCAACATTATTGACATGTACAACTGCATATGTGTATGCAGTCAGATCAGCACAAAAATTTCAGCAGATTGCATATTTGGAGTTGTTTTACAGTATGAAAGACAACTCTCAATAAAACTATTGCTTCACGTAAATCTGTTCCCGAACACAGGTAACGCAGCTAGTATATATATATATATATATATATATATATATATATATGTATATTTATATATATGTATATATATATATATAGATGTGCACAGCAGTTTCCAAAGGCATAATGGCTCGATAATAGTGGAAAAATGTCCATTAAACCGTACTAATAATTACTCGATTAAATCAATGACATTTAATTTGTTCATTGTTTCTGTTTGTATTATACATTTTCTGTTAGAAACATTGATTGCAGCACCATAGTAACAATTATGAACTGTATAAGACAAATGGCATTTTTGTTACTAACTCTGCTGCATATTTTGAGGCTAACATTTTGAGGTTATTCTGATTACAAAAGGCTTCCTATTATTTGCGCACGAAGCTTCTATTCAAGATAACATCACATAAGGTTTTTCTTTGCTAAAATTGTTTAGACGCCATTATCAACTAGCTCAGCTTTGCAGAAATCCATTTGAGGTCAAAAGAAACAGTAGAAGGTATCGAACAGCCGGAAGTGTATGAATTGGTTCTACACAAAAGCAACAATCAGAAAGCAATGTAACAATATAAGCATTATAACACACAGCGACTTCTGTTGCTGTGCGTTATATAATTATGGTTTGTTTACATGTATGTTACTTATTCTTGAATATATCTTTGTAGAATTTGATTAATTATTATTCATATAAAATTTTTAAATTTATATATTTATAATATATTGTTTGATAGCTTGACTGCAGTAATCTGAACTCAGCTTACAAAATGAATCAACACGCGTAACACTGGTTTTACTGCACATAAAAAGCCAGTTTTTGCTGCGCACTGTAACAAACATCTTGATGAGTGCAATGAGCTTTTATGCAATTTTTTTTAAATAGAATTATAAAAAGGAAAATATATCTGCATATTTAAATCGGAATAAAAGACTTGAAAGTTCCAACAATTTGCATCCCAGGAATAATATCATTGATGGTTAATTACAAGCATTGAACATCAACGGTTAGAGACATGTATCAGCGTCTTGGTGCACATTTACTCAAAACTATGAGAAATTGGGGGGAAGTTAGCAAATGCCTTGCCTTCAAAATGGTTAATGTCGCACCGCCCAAAAGAGAGTGCAAAATATAGGCGATATTCGATATGTCCGTGAAAGGGTTAAATTCATCTTCTTAACATTCTGATAAAATGTTTGAAAAATACAAAATCACCCTTTACTTGGAAAGAGTTGAAAAATATACTGCCATGGCGTTCAAATAAAGTTTGTTATGGTATATATGTATATTTAGATATAAAACCCATGATCTTCTTTTTTGCCCATTTTTCAGATCACTTTTTGCTGCATCATTATGATATTTGCAGTATCATTTTATGATACCTTCAAATCTACCACTACCACCACCACCACCACCACCTGAGGTCTAGGTGCCAAAGCATATATCATTCAGTATTGCTAATAATAAAAACTATTGCTTTAAAACTAGCGGTAAGCATTGAGCAAACATGGAGATCTACAGGCATCTGTAAACTAGAAGTTGTCCTTTCAATGAAGTAAATGTAAGTGCATTTTCTCATTTGATTAAACACTTTTAGTATTTATGGAACTTGACTATGTTAAAACTAATTTTACAGTGATAAGTTATTATACTCTGTAAGCGTGAGCTATTTATAAAATTAAAGACTTCTGTTTTTGAGCATGTAATATAAGCATACCTCTTGTAATAATCAGGGTGTCAGGGTGGCTTAGTGGTATCATTTTTGATTGTCAACCATGGGGTTGGTGGTTCGAGCCTTGCTTAATGCCAATCTGACAAAAAGCTCTCAGCAAGCTTTCAACCCTAAATTGCTGGGTTTTTTAGATCTAGACCTTAACTTGGGAGGCCCCGTGTACCACACTGGCAATGTGGGCACATTAAAGATCCACCTCTGTCCTTCGCACATTGAACAAGTAAAATGCTACCTGGCTCTGTCAGACTGGACGTGTTGCAAGAAATTTATCCTTCAGGTTAATCTGACAGTTCCAGAAGAAGCCCTTGATAAGGGTTAGAACCACCCAAAGTAGCTTTTAGAAAACCTAGTCATGTCGGTGTGTTTCTCTTCTAGAGAACACTGCCAAGCATTGTCACCACATGACAGAAGCATGCCATTATTATTATTATTGTAGTAATCACTCATATAATCAGGTTAGTGAGCTCCTGGCTAAGCTAATGTTCAATGTCACACCAGTTACAGGTAGTGAGAAGAAGTTACAGGTAGTGAGAAGTCGTTACAGGTAGCGAAAAGTCGTTACAGGTAGTGAGAAACAGTGAGATTGTTAAATGAGAAGTCGGTGACACAGTAAAGATGCAGCAGATGGAATTTTATGAAAGCAAGTGCAAGTCAGGAGCGGCTCTCTTTTTGCATAGCTTATTTAAGTTTAAGCATCTGTACAATTATCACTACTTGACAACAATATATCTGGTGGGTACGGTAAATAAGGTATGGGATGGTCTATTCTTTTCAGTAAACTAAAACCTGTTGTACCCTGTTGTCATACTTCTTTAGCAGAAATGACACAAAATTGCTCTGTAGCTGCCAGACTATTGCAATCTGAGCATCAAAGAAAGCAAAAGAGAATATATATCCAAATTGCGAACTGCTAGATCAGTGTGACAGGGCACCTTGAGCTGGAGACACTGATGCAAATACAAGTAGTTGTTAAGCTTTACCACAGAGTTGCCGACATTTTGTAAGGCTTTGGAGACGTGAGACAAATTCCAGTTTGCTTGTAAATTGATAAACTAATAAGGAATAACACAAATGTAGTAAGTATAGCAAGTTTGTAAACTGTGATTGACTGCCGTAGATGCATTTTTGCGAAGTCTATTGTGGTAGCATATTAGCTGAATATCAATGATTGGTCACTACGTAAACTACGATCAGTACTAATTAGTATTTTAAAGCGTTAATATTTATCCCAAAAAATTAGCCTATATTCACAAAGTCAATTATAATTCTGCTCAGAAATTTCCAAGTCCAACGTAACTTTTTTCTGATGAACCAACTTTTTAGTTGTAATATGGCTTCCATAGGCACATCCCATAGTAGAAACATAAAATTTTGTGTTGATGCCGTTATAGATGACTCAGACTCAGAATTAATTAAATACTCAGACAAGGAAAGTGACAGCACTGACTCAGATGGTGGTGAAAGTAATAGTTGTGTACGAGTTAAAAGTATTGTAAGGATTGTTATAGCTTTATAGCGATCGTAGCGTCACATATATTTAACAATGCACACAGTATGGATGCATTAAATTATTTGCATAGTTCTGTTTTTTAATATGCTGGCATAGTAAAATGTATAGCAAATTTTTTTAGGTAAGGGCTCAAATTGAAAAAAATTGTATACATAACGCGCAGACAAATTGGCATTTTTCAGTAAAATGGCTGGTAGTAAGCCGAAAGCTAAACTTGTATTTGAAGGGCAGTCAAAAGGTTAATGAAATATAATTATACATCTACTTAGCTAACAGACTTCGGGACATTATGTTTGACAGATATCAGTTGGTTTGAATAAATAGTTTATAGCATAGTTTAAACTATTTATAACTTGTTTATAGCTTGTGAATATCAGCTATAAACCATGGGGTCTGTTGACTTGACTAATTAGTATATAACATGGGAGCACAGACTATAAACACAACTGTTTTTAACAGTCTGGCACATACACTGGTGTTACATGCTATGAATTTCTGTCATATATTTCATGTTGGTAGTATGTAATGGTTTTAAACATCACATATTTAATTCTTCGAAGCAATTTCAACCTCCGTTTTAAAAGAGTATTTTTGGAAACATCGTATCAACAATGAAATATTGCGTATTATGTAAACATCAATATTCATATTATTGTACAATTATTTGCTATCAGAGTTTAGATTTTTATCGATTTCATTTGTGATGTCCTTGCAAGCATCATTTAATAGCTCTGTTTTTAATGCACGCGTTTTAAGAATAGTTTGATAGTTTTGAAATTTTTAAAAAACGCTAATTAAAAAATGATTAACACCCGTATATCGTATTAATCAATTTACTTTTGAATAAGTTCTCTCACCAAATTTGTTTTAAATCATTTTCTCATGTAAAAATGTTTTTAATCCTTTATATAATTCATCTCAAACTAAGCATGAATTGTTCACTGCTATTTTGTATTTAGGATACTTTCACAGTTTTTGTTTCATTTGATAATGTGGCTGCAAATAAGAGCTTTTTTATTTTGTTAAAAATAAGATAAAATATTACTAACTAATTTAAAACACCACTTTAAAAAGCAACTCAGAATTTAAAAGAAAGATTCCTCACGTGTTTAAACATTAACACTTGACCTTAGACACATTTAAACAGTGTCAGGGGCGATATAAAATATGTGCCTCCGTGTAGCTAAAAGCGCTACAGGCTAGTATCAAAAAACCAGGAGTTGTGTGACAATTTCTTCGTTGCATGTAAACTCTTTAGCTATAAACAATTTGGAGTTGTGGGACCATTTCTGTGTATCATATAAATACGTCCTCCTCATTTCTCATTCCTAGAATCAACACCACCATTTCGAAGCTCAAAAATTGGTAGGATGTACATGTAAAAGTAGTGATAGTCCGCTATGTGACAGACCACTTGAAGGAAGTTTGAATTTCTAAAGTTGTAAAAACAACAGAACTGATGCAGGTTTGCGTACATGGTTATTTCGGTTGCCAACAGTTGTCAGAAAGACTGGGCAAAACTAAAACTATCTTGATGTTATCAATTAGTGCACTTTTTACGAGATTTATTTTTACCCTATTATTAGTCAAAACTGTAGTTATTGTGTTTGCTATAAGCGATAAGAAAACAAGGTCTTGAGTTTAGAATGCTTTGAATTCTTTCTGCTAAAGAAACAGAGACTGGTATAAATTGCTTGTTGAAGTCATATGGTTGAGCTGATTTCAAGCCAGCTAACATTACAATATCAAACCTACTTACTTTTGCTATTATAACTGTCTAGTGATACATTTATCTGTGGTACCTTTTGTTATGATCAACTGAAACAATATTTTACAAAATGGAAACTCTCTATTCTTCTAATACGATTAACTAACCACTACAGGGAACAGCTCTGAAGATATAGATGAGAAAACTGACTACTTTTATAGCTACATGTAGCTATTAAAGTAGTCTGTACATAGCTACAGTAAATGTGATACATGTACATAGAAAAGAGAAAATAGCAAATACATGCAATGGATTACAATTAAAACTACTCTACTGTTTTGGTAAAAGAATCACTCTATCATATCAAACCTTTGAATATAATAAATATTAACTCCTTCAGTCTCTCTTTCTAAAAAATAATGACTTTATATTCAAATAGAAATAAAGAAACGTGAGAACCTAAATATATATCATACAAATACGCATTTGTATATATTATATGATTTGGAGGATATACAGAGGAAGAGAGTATATGTAAATTTGTTTTAACCAAGATGTTTTAATCTACTCTACATGCCACTATGACATGAGAGAACCTCTGTATCTCAGGATGCCACAGCAATTTATTACCAGATGCTCTCCTTGAAATCCGGTAGTTAGTATAAAACTACTGACCTACAACAGCTATCATGTACTGGTTAACACTGCATATCAGCTAGTCCTTTCCATTATATACATATTAGCGTTATACATTATATATATGTATAACGCTATACATTATATACATTAGATGTATATAATGTATACATTATATACATTAGATGCTCAGCGTTTTCCAGGTAGTAAAAGTCTTTGCACCGAAAACTTATTTTTATTTATTATATAACAGCAGTTACCATTTTAACTTTCAAATTTCATGTCATGAGAAATGTTTTAAGCAGTTTAAAAAAATTAAAAGAGAAATAAGACAACTGTACAGGTTTTCAAATTATGTCAAACAACTAACTTTCCAACTTCATATAATAAGGAAAAAATTTTGTGAAAGTTCAATAAATTAAGAAACAAAATAAGATAACCTAAAAGGATTTAAATGTGAACGTTACATAGTTAGAAAATTTATGTCGTAGCTAAATTAAATTTGCTTTAATGAATTATGAATAATGACTTTATAATATTCAACTGGAAATAGAGAAATATATGTATTCCCATGACCAAGCATCAGCGAAGCGATTGTTTGGGAGCTTTATGATAAATGCATATGCGCACACAACTCTCGAAAAAGAATCCATCAATGGCGGTGATCAAACCCTTGTCCCGAAATCCCATCCAAAATTTTACCCATTTTTGTTTAGAGTCGTTTAAGTATAATAATGATATAAAACACATATAAACCTATTTAAATATGTTACTAAACCTTTGAAAAGTTGACGCAATATCCTAAAACTTACCCATCTGATAGGATTATACATAAATTGACAGATTAACTTGGCCTAAAATCGCAATAAAAACTTGAAAAGCATTTTTTAATCAAAATTAAGACCGGCCAACAAAAGGCCGACAAGGCCGTGCGACAGAGAGTAGAACCATTAAGTCGTGCACATTTCACGAGAGAAATGTGCACATTTCACCAGTCTATGGCATTGTCCAATTGCCAAAAGTTTCTGTAATTAACATAGAAGTACTGAAAAGTAACCGTTTCTTTTTTGTCGATTCTACCAGACTCTGACATTTTGGACACTTATAAGGAGTACTTTGGTATTCCAACTGAAGTCCAAAGCAGTGAAAGTGAAGGAAATGACGATAAAATTTCTTAGCTATTATAAGCTTATTACAATATTTAATTGAAAGCATAATTATTCGATTTTAAAAGATTATTATAATATATAGTTACAAGAATAAAATTCGAATTTACAAGATTGAAGTATGTAGCAATCGAAGGTGTGCAAAACCTACTGTTATTATTTTTCTAAATATTTTGTTGATGATATTGCAGCGGTCCCAATATCGCGGTACTGCCAAGCCGTTTTTAATATCTGTAAATTTAAGTAATAAGTCTACATTTTCTTATAGATAAACATCTATTTCTATGACAACCAGCTAAAACAGGTTTAGATTTTTAAATTCAGCATAATTTTTTAGATGTCAATAAAAAAGTCCAGATAAATATCACAATTTTTTGATATTGGTCGCTATGACTAATGATGTACACCCCCCAGCCTTTGTATATTACACAGCAGCTTTCCATTTTATTTTTAATATTGCATTTCTCTTATTGCAAGGAGAGATATAAACATATAATATTTTCTTTTCATTTTTGCTGTTTGTTGTACATAATAAAACCCAGTATATTACAGCTACCATTGCAGCTACCATTGCAGTTTTCCTAATGCATTGCGGTGGCATTTGGCTGCTAATATTGCATTTTTCAACTAGCAGTACCCTTTCTTTTTTCATTATCACTTCGGTCGTGGGCTGTATCACAGGGGAATGTTTAGCTGTACATATTATATAATTTGGAAGATATCCAGAAGAAGAGGCGATATGTACAATTGTTGTAACCAAAATGTTTCAACCTACTGTACATGTCACAATAGCATGAGAGAACCTGTGTATCACAGGGTGCCACAGCAATTTATGACCCGATGCTCTTCCTGAACTCCTTTAGTTACTAGTATTAAAACACTGACCTACAATAGCTGTCATGTACTGGTTAACACTTCCCAACAGCTGCTTCCAGTAGCCAGGCTTCCTTTCCCAACTATAATTCCTCTAGCATGAACTTTAATTTTTGTGTAGCTTAACCGTGCTGTGATTGGTGGGATTATTTTTTTGGCTCTGTAACCCCGCCGATCTTAATTATTTGAAAAACCAGCAATAAATAGCTCATTGGGTCATGCTAAAAACACCAGACCTCAATGTCACGCCGGTGGGTCACTTCATCATTTTTTACGTGTCCAAATTCATCATTCTAGAATATGGCATGATACCATATGGTAGCCTTGGTATTACAGTGGGACAAAAAATTCTCTAGGTAATAATATAACCACTCAGGTTCTATTATAATGTATTTTACTTGCATGTTATTCAATTTATTATTATAAATATATTATCAGTGATAGGATTATAAGAAATAAAAAATGTGTTATATGACTCATTATAAATACAATTATACATTTCATTATAACAAAATACGTTATCACCTCAGGTGACTATAGCACAAATTTTATAGCCACAGTTGGCAATAGCAAAGTTTATTATAGCCACGGTTTAATATAGCAAAGTTTATAATAGCCATGGTTTACTATATGTTTACAAATATCTTAAAACTTTTATTTGAACTCCGTGGTGCTTTATCATTTTATCATTTTCAATCTTCTTTCACAGTGGCCCTTCAGAGAATTGAAATTCAAATAAAGAGTAGCGTAATTTTTAACCTTGCCTGTCAGAGTTTTTGTTGAGATAAATTTAACCCTTTTAAGGGCAAAGTGAAAGTTGCCTTTATTTAGCATTCTTTTAGGGGCGGAGCAACAATAACCCTATTAGATGCCTTTATTCAGCAGTCTTTTTGGGGCGGAGCAACAATAACCCTATTAGATGCCTTTATTCAGCAGTCTTTTTGGGGCGGAGCAACAATAACCCTATTAGATCTAAAATGTTTGGTGTAGCTCAGCTCCAACTTACCGTAGATTTTTAAATAAATATGCATTAGGAAGCTGAGAAATATTTCTACCAGTTGAAACACAATTAGGTTTGTAGTCTGTTTCTGGTCTTGCCTAGAGACTTGTCAGCATTGACAAAACAAGCCAAGAACTTTAATTCCCTATTTATACTGATTTCCAAAGCTAGTTGTCATAGATTGCATAATTAATTATAATTAAATACAACTTTCTACCTTCTAATGCGTTAAATGACAAGCATCCTTACAAGCATCCTTTTGTAGCTATGTTTTCAACGCACATGCTTTAATAATACTTTAATAATTATCAAATATTTTAAAAACACCATTTGTAAAACCACTAACACCTGTATATAATATCTATCAGTTTATTTTTGAATAATTTATCACGCAAGATTTATTTGGAATCATCTGCTCATGTAAAAAATTTTTTAATTTTTTACACAAGTAATCTCAAACTAAACATGATTTGTTCACTGCTATCTTGTATTCAGGAGAACTTTACAGTTCTCGTTTCATTTGATAATTTTGCTGCAAATAGAGGCGTTCAGTTCTTTTGTTATCAACAAAATAAAATTTTGTTAACTAATTGAAAACACCACTTTAGAAAATAGTTCCAAACTTGAAAGAAAAATTTCCCATTTGTTTTAACATTGACATTTGACCTTAGACGCATTTTAATAGTATCAGTCGAGATATAAAATACATGTATGTGCCCCGTCATAGCTACAAGGGCTGCAGACTGATATAGAAAACGGTAGTTGTGCAGCGATTTCTTCGCTGCATGTGAACTCGTCAGCTATGAACAATAGGGAGTTGTCTGACCAATTCGGTGTATCATATAAATACATCCCCCTCATTCCTCATTCCTTTCGATCAACATCACAACTTCGAAGCTTAAAAACTCGTAGGATGTAACAGTGGTGATAGTGTGCTATGTGGCAGACAACGTGAATGTTGTAAAAAGCACAGAACTGATGCAGGTTTGGGTGCATGGTTATATGGTGCCCAGCAGTTGTCAAAAAGATTAAGCAAAACTCAAACTATCTTGATCTTATCAATTACTGCACTTTTTAAATGATTTATATTTACCTATTTTTAGTCAAAACTGTAGTGCGTTTGCTAAGCTATAAAAAATCAAAGTCTTGAGTTTAGAATGCTTTGAACTCTTTATGTTAAAGAAACAGAGGCGGGTATAAATTGCTTGTTGAAGTCATATGTTTGAGCTGAATTCAAGCCGGCTAACATAAAAACATCAAACCTGCTCACTTTCGCTATTGTAACTGTCTGGTGACACATTGGTTTGTGGTACTTTTGGTTATGATCAACTGGAACAATATTTTGCGAAATGGAAACTCTCTATTCTTCTAATATGATTATCAGAACACTAAAGGGTACAGCTCTGATGATATAAATGAAAAACCGACTACCTTAATAGCTAAATGTGATACACAGAAAAAAGAGAATAATAAATACCTGCAAAGGCTTACATTAAAAACTACTCCATTGTTTTTGATAAAATAATCACTTTATCACATCAAACCTTTGAATATAGTAAATATTAACTCTGTCAGTCGCTCTTTCTAAAGAATAATGATATTATATTCAACTGGAAATAGAGAAATACGTATTCCCATGACCAATCAGAAGCAAAGCATTTGTTCGGGAGCTTTATGATAAATGCATATGCGCACACAACTCTCGAAAAAGTATTCGTCAATGGCAGTGACCAAACTTTTGTACCGAAATCCAATCCAAAAACTTAACCATTTTTGTGTTGAGTCGTTGAAGGATAATAATGATACCAAGCACATATAACCCTATTTAAATATGTTACTAAGTCTTTGAAAAGTTGACACAATATCTAAAAACTTACCTGATCGGATTATTAGGGGTACATAACTAGACAGATTAATTTGGCCTGAAATCGCGATAAAAACTTGACAAGCGGTTTCAATATTATTCAATTCATTATTATAAATATATTATTAGTGATAAGGTTATTAGAAATAAAAAATATGTTATTCGACTCATTATAAATACAATTATACAATTCATTATAACAAAATATTTTATCACTTCAGTTGACTATAGCACAGATTTTATAGCCACAGTTGACTATAGCAAAGTTTATTATAGCAACGGTTCACTATATGTTTACAAGTATCTTAAAACTTTTATTTGAACTCCGTGGTGCTTTATTATTTTCAATCTTTTTTCACAGTGGCGCTTCAGAGAATAGGAATTCAAATAAAGAGTGGCATTGTATTTTCAATTTTTCCTGTCAGAATTTTTGTCAAGGTAAATTTAACTCTTTAAAGGGCAAAGCAAAAGTTGCCTTTATTTAGCAGTCTTTTTGGGGTGAAGCCACAATAACCCTATTAGATTCAAAATGTCTGGTGCAGTTCACCTCTGACTAACAGTAGATCTTTAAATAAATATGCATTAGAAAGCTGAGAAATATTTCTACCATTTGATATACAACTAGGTTTGTAGTCTGTTTTTGGTCTTGCCCAGAGACTTGTCAGCATTGACAATGCAAGTCAAGACTTTTAATTCACTATTTATACTGATTTCCAAAGCTAGTTGTCATGGATTGCATAATTCACTATAATTAAATGACATTTTAATGAGTTTAAAAGCTCTAGTAGTAGTAAAAACTAATAATCGAGCATTTTTGCAAGCTGTTGAGCACCATCTACAAAGATCCTGAGCGATCCATAGCAAAAAAAACTAAATTCATCCCAACGACTCGCACAGCCTAACTCATGCACGTACCACCCTGAATGCTACATGATGTTCGCTAGCAAGTCAATGTATCAGAAAACTTTTAAAGTTGCAAAGAGTATCAAACCTCTTGAGAAAATCAAAGTGAAAAATAGCCAAATCATTTTACTTGGTTCTTCAAGAAATATTCAAATGGTCATCAATCAAGAGGTACATGTAGATGACTTCTTCTAATAAAAAATTCTGCATTCTTTTCAATTAATCATTTATTTTTCAATACGATGCAGCTTATTGTTAGACTATCATTTGTTGGTGTCACCTGTATCAATGAATGATAACTGTGGATACTAGATTACAATAAGTGCTCATCATACGTCTTATTCCACATCTTACATCTAGGTAGCTACAAAAAGCTACTGTCGCCTTTTACTTAAATATAATTGCCATATGGTCTATATTTTGCAACTACAGGTGTCTGTTGCGCATGGAATGCTTCTGCTTGTAAGCTCAACACCTACCAAGTAGATGTGAAAGCCAATGCGCTTGCAAAAGTTCATTTTTGTCAAAAAAGTCTATGTGGCTGTGTAGACTGCAGCCATAAAATGAATGACGAGATTGAGGGTGGTAATCATAGAGACAGGTATGATGAGTTTTAAGATTATATGTAATAGTTTTATTAAATACTTTGCAGTATGCTTTCTAAAATCGATTGAAATTTTTTGGTATCTCATGATAAACAGTCTGTGTACTTTGGTGAAAATGTTATACAATATAATAAGCATACGATGTAACAAGATATACATGCATGTTGTAAATTGTATTGAATTGGTATTTTGTAGAGGTTGGGAGTATTGCAGAGGATCATTATAGTTTTGTAGCAATGGTAGCTTCACATATCTTTTGCAGTGCACATTTTCTAGATATCCTGAATTTTTTTGCATAGATCTGTGTTTTCACATGTTGGCATAATAAATTATATAACTAAAAGGTTTTAGATAGGGTTTTTTATTGAAAAAATTTGTATCCATATCATGTAGCCAAACCGGCAAATTTCAGTAAAATTGCCAGCAGTAAGCCAAAAGCTAAAATTTTACATGGAAGGCGGTGAAAAGGTCAAGAAAGTATTGAACGTTTACTTGGCTAACAGACCTTGCGACATTATGTTTGACAGATATCAGTTGGTTTGAATAAATAGTTTATAGCGCATGAAGACATGCTATAAACTATTTTTAGCTTGTTTATAGCTTGTGAATACCAGCTATAAACAATGGTGTCTGTTGACTTGAATAATTAGTATATGACATGGGAGCACTGAGTATAAACACAACTGTTTCTAACAGTCTGGCACATACGCTGGTGTTACATGATATGAATTCCTGTCATATTTTTTGTCTTCGTAGCATGTAAGCGGTTTTAATGTATATTAATGTTTTACACAAATGATCTCAAATTAAATATGAATTGTTCACTGCTATCTTGTATTCAGGATGATTTCATAGTTTTTGTTCTATTTGCTAATATGCCTGCAAATAAAGGTTTTTTGTTCTTTTGTTATCAACAAGATAAAATACTGGCAAATCAAAACATCATTCTAAAAATATATGTAACTCAGAATTTACAAGTAAAATTTTTCACATATTTTAACGTTGCCATTTGACCTTAGACGCATTTTAATAGTGTCAGCTGTGGTATATAATATGTGCCCTGCTGTAGCTAAAAGCGCTGCAAGCTAATATAGAAAAATGCAGAGTTGTGAGATGAATATTATATTACAAACTTTTCAGCTACAAACAATTGGGAGTTGTGCAACTACTTCCGCATAGCATATAAAGACGTTCTCCTCATTTCTATGATCGAAACCACAACTTCGAAGCTCAAAAATTCAAAAGATGTAACACTAGTGATAGTGCGCTAGAGGTCAGACAACTTGAACATAGAAGGTTGTAAAAGCAACAGATATGATGCAGGTTTGTGTATTATATATAAACTGCATATACATATATATACATATATATATATATATATATATATATTTATATATATATATATTTATACATATATATATATATATTTATAAATTGGGAAGTCAAATAGTTTACTTATCTTTCAGCTACTGACAGTTCCCTGCTGGCGCATTCTTCAGGCTGTAAGCTTCAACTCTAGGAAGGTTAGGAAGGAACAGCCTGAAGAATGCGCCAGCAGGAAACTGTCAGTAGCTGAAAGATAAGTAAACTATTTGACTTCCCAATTTATACTGCTCCATCCTATGTTGAGCACTCTGATTTTAGTTTCAAGTAGGATACATTTGAATATATATATTTATATATATGTATAGTTTGTAATAGTTAATATGGTTGTTAGTATAATAGAATAATAGAGGTGAAATAGCTAACAGATTTAAATGTGTAGGTATGTTTAATTTTAGGTTTAGGTTTAGGTTTGCGTAACGGTAATTTGTCAACAAGAATACATGTAGATGACAGTTCATTTCGCTTTTTCAACGTAACCAACTCCGGCATTGGGATGAGGTAAAATTCTTCCCACACTGGATCTTGGGCTCTACGTATTGAAACATTTTAACCTGTTAGCTATTTCACCTGCATTGTACAAACAGCTGTAGTTGATTGAAATATTTTATGTGATAATTGCTCCTCCAGACCATGAAACTAAGAGTAGTAAAAGTGTTTTGACCATAAGTTTTAAACTTTCGTCTGTGTCTATATATACAATTATATTATATATATATATATATCTAAATATACATGTATATATATGCATATGTATACATATATATAAATATCTTTATAACTATCATATAGATCACTATAGTAGTATGTATATATACTAATCACTAGCTATTATGCTTTGGAAACTTCCGTGTATTTGCATATATATATATATATATATATATATATATATATATATATATATATATATATATAATGAAATTGTGAAGTCACAAATTTCGAGCCTATACCATTGAATGTTTTTGCGGTAGAGCTCTTGGGAAATCCTATAAACACAAACCATTGTCTGTCTCACCATGTCAAACAATGGGTTATTTGAAAGCCAAGATATTGAACAACCTGAATAAGCTGAAACTACTTATGCAATCGATGCGCTTTAAATATCATTGCCATAAGGTCTATATTTTTGCAACTACAGATGCCTGTTGCATCTGGCATGCATTCGCTTTCAGGCTCAACACCCACCTAGCAGATGTGAAAGGTGATGCTGTTGCAAAACTACATCTTTAGTTTGCACAAGTCTATGTGTCTGTGCAGACTGCAGCAATGAAATGACTGACAAGATTGAGGATAGTAATCATATAGACAGTAATGATGTGGTTTAAAATTTTTCGTAATAGTATACTTAATTACTTTGCAATATGCTTTATAGAATTGAGTGAAAGTTTTTGATGTAACATTATACATGTAAAAAGACTGTCACTAATTTTCCATGACTCACATAATTTGCATGATTCACATAATTTGAATGATTTGCAAAGTGAGTTACTTAGCAATCGAGCGTTTCAATGAACACCTGCCGATGCGGCTTTAGCGCCAGTACTTGACCCCATAGGTTAAGTATTAGCCTAATTAATGACTCTATAAATAGCTACGCAGCCTTGTCGCGCTAAGCTTAGCAGTAATTAATTCTAAACTCTAGGAGCATTGGGAATGTTGTAATAGAAACCAAAACCATTTAGGTGTGAAAGTGTTTTTAATGTAATAGCCAACGATATTCTAATGTGCATTAATCGCAATTGCTGTTTCCATGATTCGCAAGCACGATGGATTCAATAAAGTTTTGCGGATCGCACAACTCGCTTAGGTTGCGGATTTATGCCGTTTTCATGAAGCGGATAACTTGCGGATAGACTCAAATTTTCGGATTATGCGCCTCACGGAAACCCAATGTGTATACCTTGGTAAACATGCTACATTATATAATAAGGGTACAATGTACCAATATTCACATAGAAAAACCTATGATTTTCATTAATCATACAGATAGCTTGTTATCATCAAACAGCAAGACATTTAAAAGAGCAATACAGTCTCCATTTTTTAAGTAGGCAAGTTAGGTCTTAAAAAAGATCAGAAAAGGCATGAGGCATGGCAAAGGCATGCAATGTACCAAATGGTCCAATTATAATGCTTTACTCAAACAAAATATACAATAGTTATTCTTTTTAGAAAGCCCAATAATATAAGTAAGAAATAATGTTATGTAGAGCTGCCATTTTTGGCTAAACAATTTAAATTAAATTAAGCCATTGAGTGTATGAAACACTGAGTGTCTAAAGACACAGCAACAATACCTATGGCAGAGTTTGTTGTATAGTTTACAACCAATATGTAAACTATGGACTGAGAAGTTTGACAAGAATTCTTTATAATTAACACTTATCACCCATTGATACAGCTGACTACAGTGAACACCAACGAACCATGCTCAAACAAGAAGCTCTCTTTTTTTAGAAAATGCGTGATTAGATGAAGGAAACTCAGTGAAGTAAATTCAATGAAGTGATGCATCTAATATTTGATCGATGAATCAATTGATTTCTTTTGAAGTATGATAGTAACAAATTTGCTATCATCTCACCTTAGTTTCTTCAGGGGTTTGAGATTCCTTGTAACTTGAGAAGCTCTTTGTTATTTTGACTCATTAGCAAACCTCATAAAGCATTCATTGTGGTATTTCCATAAGACAAACACTGTGAGCTGCTACAATGACTTTAGTTGGTTTGCTATGAATGTCTGACTGTTTGTAGAAGTTGCTCCCCATATCATATAAACTTAAGATTATCAGAATTGTTCTGTTAGGAAGGTTTAATGGTTCATGAGAATGTGGAACTTAACGATAATAAATTATGTAATCCATAATAGCTAGCTTTTGTAATCAGGTTAAATTGAAACATTAACTTTTCAGTGCTACTACCAACGTTGACGGCAGTTTTTTCACTGGCTATCGTGGAAACAGACAAAGGACCTATGTGTTACCGGTGCAAGCAAACATGTTCTGTCATAAAAAAGCATAGATTTATGTTTACAAAGCTGATTGGCTAATTCGGCAAATTGCTCATGGCGCAAAGAAAGTTTTATTTATGTATTTCTACTCATATTTTAACAGCAAATAATCACTGCATGACAACAATATATCTGGTAGGTATAGTAAAAGGTATAGGATGCGATATTGTATCTACTAAACTTGTTGTATCTGTTTTCGTGCTTCCTTGGCAAAAAATGAACAAAGGTGTTCTGTGGCTACTAGAATATGGCATCGTAAACATAAAAAACAAAAGTGAATCTATAATCAAATTGAAAACTGTTAGATCAGTATGACAGTACACCTTGTGTTGGAGACACAGATACAAATATATGCAGTTGTGGAGCTCTACCACAGAGTTGCAGACATTCAGTAAAGCTTGGAGACGTGAGACAAAGACAAGTTTTCTGGTAAAGCAATAGATCAATAAACAATAAGACAAATGAAGCGACTGTAGAAAATTTTTAAACACCCAACTTTAACTCTTTCACTTCCATATGCAGTTTTACACGAATTCTATGATCGACTGCCGTTGACGCTTTTTTACGAAATTTACTGTGGTTGCGTAGTAACTAAATATTAATTATTTGCGACTACATGAACTACGATCAATTGTAATTCTAAGGCAATGATAATTATCTAAGAATTAGTTTATGTTCGCGTAGTGAACTATAATTTTGATCAGGAAATTACAAATCAAAAACAAACATTTCTTTTTGAAGATCGAAATTTTTAATGGTAATATGATTTTTAAAAGCACCTACAGTGTTAGAAACAGGAAAAATTTTTGATGACATAATACCTGACTCAGATTCATAATTACTTAAATGATCAGACAATAAAAGTGACAATATAGTGGTGAAAGTAATAGTTTTGTTAGAGTAAGGAATAATGTGAAGGATCGTTTTGTAGCGATTGTAGCTTCACAGATCTTAGCAATGCACATACTATGCATACGCATACTGAATACATTGTTTGATAATGTCTTGGTATAATAATATATTTAACAAAAATCTTTTAAAGAAGGTTGAAAATTGAAAAAAGTTTGTATACATATCCTACAGCCGAATCAGCAATTTTCAGTAAAATGGCTGCAGTAAGACGAAAGCTAAACTTGTGCATGAAGGGCAGTGAAAAGGTTAACAAAATATTTTACATCCACTTTACTAACGGCTCTTATGACATTATGTTTGGCAGATATCAGTCGGTTTGAATAAATAGTTTAGAGCATGTGAACACAAGCTATAAACTATAGTGTCTGTTGACTTGAATAATTAGTATATAACATGGGAGCACAGGCTATAAACACCACTGTTTTCAACAGTCTGGCATATAGTGCGCTATGCAGCAAACCACTTAAAGGAAGCAGGAATTTCTAAGGTTGTATAAACAGCAGAACTTATGTAGGTTTGTGTGCACGATTAAATTGGTTACCAGGAGTTGTCAGAATGATTGAGCAAGACTCAATCTATGTTGATATTATGAATGGGTGCATTATTTTTCATGCTTTCAGACATTTGCTATATTGTCTCTCTATCCAGTTATTAGTCAATATTGTCATCATTATGTTGGCTGAGCTACAGGTATAATAAGATTAGGTATTAAGATGTCTGTTCCTGTTTCTGTCAATAGAAACAGGGATGGATATCGATTGCTTGTTGGAGTCATACAGTTGAGATGAATTCAAGCCAGCTAACAACAATATCAAACCTCTTCACTTCTGCTATTGTAACTGTCTGGTAACACATATCTCTGTGGTACCTTTGGTTATGATCAACTGAAACAATATTTTACAAAATGGAATCTCTCAATTCTTCTAATACGATTATCTAAACACTAGAATTAGCAGCTTTGATGGTATAAAAAAGGAAAAAAGTTTTTGTTTATAAGAATTTTTTTGTGTATAAAAAAGGAAACTGACTCTCTTAAAGATGTTATTGGCCCATTGAAGCCATTAAAATGACATTAAGACCAATATAAGGCTAAAATACCTGCTGCAATTTGATTTCATTTTTGTTTTTGTAGACCAGACCTATCCAGAAATAAGCGTTTGAATGAGATCATTTTTAAAACACTCACACTCAAGCGGGTGATTTTATCGTGACATATACATGTATAGTCAGAGTATATGAAAAGAGTCCGTGAGCAATAAATACACAATCTATTCTTTAGCCGATCATCAGCGCAAATGTTTTATATAGGACCAAATAAATGTTATTGCTAGCAAACTCATTGGCTGTGATCTTGCAGATTTGGTTGGTTAGGAGTTTTACTGATTTACTGGACCACCCCTGCTAAATCGACACAATTTATTGGCGAATGACTGACATTTAACAATCTTTTAAGTTCCAATGAAGTTGACTGAGAGTTTTTTAGCGTACGCTGATTTACATGGTGCCAGACAGGTTATAGTTAGAGCTGCCACAATGCTTCAGCAGCATTATGCTGAATTAGAAGATAGGAGAAGGGTGATATTTTTTAAACTTTGAGTCTCCTATGTTTATATACTAAACTAACTGTAACAATTTTACTAGTCATAAACACAAATACTAATTAAAAAAATGTTACCTTTTTGTTATCACCGATTAACGTTTCATAACCTTTTTATTATTTTACCCAGCTATAAAATTTGCTTCAAATTTTTTATCTAAAATTATTGATTTATAGTTAGAGTTTAAGTTTACTTCTTACTTGTAGAAAGTGAGCAAAATGGTTTGATCAATGCTCATATTTAACTCCCAGAAATAAAGCTTTGAATTGTTGGCTTGGCATACTTATGCTTATGTTAAACATTTGATCATCTCGTAATTTTACACTTTCACCCAATCTAACTGCCAAATTGAAAACTTACAGTAGATACACTATAGAGCGACAAATCTATGAATGACATGTATTTTTACATTTGTTTTATTGATTACAGGGTGTTGATGTTGGGCCATCAGTGAAGCAGAAGTGGCAGTGTGGAAACTGCCGTTCACGGACAAAAAAAACATGAATGTTCGCTGCATGAACTATGAAATATGGCATTCAGTTTCTTCAACTGGTCTCAAGTGTGTTGCAGATGTCCAAGAGATTATCGACCTTATAAAATTAGGTCTATCGAAAGTGACCTAATATAACTACTGACACTGCCATGTGGCATTTCGTAGCTTAGATTTTTATTGCTGTTAATTTAACTACATATCAAATCACTTCCAAGCGAAATTCAATAAGTTATTCAAAAATAATGAAAATTTAATGATTTGTTAGTACCAAATTATCTGAATGTGGAATGTCTAAAACTGTCTAAAACCAAGTGACATTCAATAAGTTATTCAAAAATAATAAAAACTTAATATTTTGTTAAAACCCAATTATCCAAATGCGCAGTATCTAAAACTGTCTAAGACTATGTGAAAGGTTGCTGGAACAGGATATGTAAAACAGGGTATGTAAAGACAGAGAAAATCGTGCACGTACCGATCATTGGTATTTTGGATATACTAAGAAGGAATTACAAGAGTGGAATGGTGACCACTACCAACCAGCGTATTCAACAAACTGAGAGTCACATATCTTAGGTCTAAAGACAAAAAGTATTATCCAGATACGATTGATACAGAGTTTGAGTTATTTGCAGCAAACTGAATCTTTAGGCAAAATATGTCCCATCTTTTTTTCTGATTGTTTTTATGGTGATCAAGTTTTGTCGATTACAATTTTGGCACATTTTAGAGGTCAGGCAACCTCAAACATCAAAAAACAATCACAAATGATAGAATAATGCCAATATTTTCCAGTAGAATCAACTAAAATTTGGTGCAACCACATTCTTATTAGCTACCTACTTGTATATAGGATATACAGAGAGGAGACAACACCAAATATGTACATAAAAGGGATTAAATTTAAAACTACATTTTATCAAATCAATAATTTGGACATAATAGTTATTATTAGGTTAAATCTCTCTTTTAAAGGAAGTATGACTTTATATTCAACTGGAAATAGAGAAATGTGTTTTCAAATACATCATACAATTATGCCTTTGTATAGAATATATGATTGGGAGGATAAACAGAGAGAGAGGCAATACGTCCATTTGTTATAACCAAGATGTTTTAATCTACTCTACATGCCGCTATGGCAGGTGAGAACCTTTGTATCTCACGCTGCTGGATAAATTTATGACCAGATGCTTTTCCTGAAATCCAAGAGTTAGTATTACACTACATACCTACAGCAGCTGTTGTGTACTGGTTAACAATACATAACAGCTGCTCCCTTTGTTATTTATATATATACTAATTGAAAGCCCCGCATTGCTTGGGGAATAAAAAAAGTCTTTGGAAAGAAAATTGATTGATGTTAACATATAACAACATTTTTCATTTAAACAAAATAAAACAACTATAAAGTGGTTTAAAAGTAAATGTAAAATAATTAGCAAGTAATAGCTTAATTAGGTCTGTTTTGCTATGGTTACAACAAAAATGAATTGATAGTAATACAATTATTATGAACAGATAAAAAAATCCGATAAATTTTGAATTATTAATAACAATCCTTGCACAAAATTGTGTTTAAAAAAGGCTACTGTTCCAGCAGAGGCTATCCATCAAAACATTGATGACGAAGGTACTGGTATTTTTCAATACTGTTACAAATGTAAAACTGAGATAACGTATTGTCTTTGTCTGACCAAATAGAAGGAGACTATTGAAGCTCTTCCTAAAGAGATAATACAATTTGACGCTTTCTACCGAGATAATACAATTTGACTCATCCTACAGAGATAATACAATTTTCCATGTGATAAGAATTGGCCTTGACCGCGATATATCAATCTAACCTCACAAAAAAAGAATAGAAATTTAAGGAAACACGAAAAAGTATTGTGTTTTATTGAGTTTATAGAATTAATAGAGTTTCAAAAAATACAGTATTTAGCATGTGCATACAGAATACAGTGCATGATATAGTTATGGAACAATATGCCTTACATAGCTCAGTGGTAAAGCGCCTGGAAAAAAGTTTTGCAGATAAAAAATGTGCTGTAAGTTCAAATCCATCAGAAAGCGGAATTTTAATTCCAAAAATTTAATAGCTATAGCTGAACACACACAACAACAGATACACACAAACCAAACTGTTATAAAAGTTTTTATGTACACACACATGACAGTTTCTACAGGTATAACAGCTAGTGATCAGTAGGAAAGTGTCAGCAAAACCATACTAACAAAGATTCAATTAGATCAATAACCAGTAAATTTTTTGTTGTTTCTGTTTGTATCACAGTCCATTTTTCAACTCCATGTTTGAAATTTTTTTGTTAGAAACTAGGTTGCAGCACTATAGAACTAGTTAATAACTGTATCAGGCTAATAGTATTTTAGCTAATAATGCTTCTACGTATTTTGAGGCTAACATCTTGAGGCTATTCTGTTTACACAGAGTTTTTCTTTATTTGCGCTAGAAGTTTCTATTCAAAAAGACATAAAAAGCCTTGCTTTGCTCAAAATTCTTTAGACACTAATATTGATCAACTCAAAACAGGGGTTGATGCCAAAAAACATGGGGAAAAGTATCGAACAGCTGGAAAAATATGGCATTGTTTCAAGCAGAAACAACAATAAGAATGCAACTTGCCAAACAAGTTTAAAAATGGTAATACTTGTTTTAAAATGTTTATCTTTGTTAATGCATGTATTATAATTATGGTTTGCTTATTTGATAAACTTTTGTTATTATAAAAATTATAAGTTTGTATAGTTATAATATATTATCTGATAGCTTGATTGCGGTAATCTGAACTCAGCTTAGGATAGACTGATGCTCGTAACTCCTGTTTTATTGCACATTAAAAACCTGTTTTTGCTGTGAACTGTAACAAACGTATCAATGAGTGCCATGAGCTTTTATAGAATTTTGTTAAATATATTTATAAAACGAAAATATACCTGCAAATTTAAAATAGTATAAAAACTTGAAAGCTCCATCCAATTGCAACCCAGACTATAAGATCATTGTTGGTTATTTACAACCACTGAATATCAACCGTTTGATACATGTATCAGCTTCCTGGTGCAGATTTATGCAAAACTCTATGACGAGTTGAAGGAAAGTTAGCAAATTTCTTGCCTCCAAAAGGGTTAATGTCACGCCACCCAAAGAAGAGTAAAAGATGTAGGCAACAATCCATTTGACCGTAAAAAGGTTAGGTTTATTCTCTCAACCTTCCGACGAAGCGCTTGAAAAATATAAATAAACAAAGACCACACTGGATGCTGAATGAGGTTTGCTAGCGAATCAATGTATCACAGCTTTTCAAATTGTAAAAAATCTCAAACCTCCTGAGAAAAATAAGGTGAGAAAATAGCAAACTCAGTTTATTTTATCCTTCAATAAGTAATCAAACGATTATCAATCAAGAGGTAGATGTGTTCCTCTATCGAAACATTGTGCATTCTCTTCCATTATCATTTATTTTTCCAAACAACGCCGCTCATTGCTAGACTATCATTTTTTTGGTGTCACCTGTATCAATGAGTGATAACTGTGGATACTAAATTATAATAAGTCATCGTCAAACAACAAACTACTGCCTCTTTTTCTTAAAGTACATAAACCACATACTTTTGTTCTATTATTTATTTCAATACTTAGGAGTATTGGCTTTCGAATGAGCCTATATTCAATACACATAGAATAATAGAGCTATGAAAAACAGGGTGCCAAAAGTATGTCCTGCAATAAAAAAAAACACTTGGATGCGGTGCCCACAATGTGATGTCATAATTATTGTTTACTCTTAGGTCATCAATTCTTTTTGCCGCTATTAAGGCTGCACTTATCTGTTACAATCGGAGCTGTTAAACCCAAAGAGTGCTAATAATAAACTAGGATTTTAGATGATCAACAAGGCCCGGGGACTGTGCTAATGCCCGACTAATACAAACACATTTCCTTGGTTACTTTATTATGCTTCAATAAATATACTGTCTTTGATAAAGGTAATGAAATCACATCGATTAATCTGTGACCTGCAGTGGGATGGCCATTGGACTATATATCAATTGCACTGTTGCGAGATCCCGCAACGCTTGAGATTAATTAGTCTCAGTTGTGCCCCTCAACATCACAACAAAAAGAGAGGGCTAGTGCATAATATCATCAGGAAAACCTAGCATGGTGCTTGGAATCTGAGTTATTTATCATAGAAGTAATCTGTGCAAGGAGAGCTAATGACACTGATTCTTTTGTCATCTTCATTGGTTCTCTGGAGTTCTCCTACCTTCGCTTGCCACTAAGTCATTATCGTAATTGATAAATATTAGCGGTAAGCAATAAAATAAGCGGTAAAAGCACACAACACTGAATATGAAAATTGTGATGTCACAATTTTCGAGCCTATACCATTGAAGGTTTCGGTGGTAGAGCTCTGGGGAAATCCTATAAATACAAACCATTGTCTGTCTCACCATGGCAAACAATGGCTTTTTTGAAAGCCAAGATATTGAACAAACTGAATAAGCTGTAACAGCACTTATTTTATTGATGTGCTTTAAATATCATCCCCAAATTTTCTATATTTTTGCAACAACAGATGCCTGTTGCATCTGGCATGCATTCGCTTTCACGTTTAACTCCCACCATATAGGTGTGAAAGTTGATGCTGTTGCAAAACTGCATCTTTAGTTTACAAAAGTCTACATTTATGTGGCTGTGTAGACTGCAGCAATGAAATGACTGACAAGATTGAGGATAGTAATCATATAGACAGTAATGATGTGCTTTAAGGTTTTGCGTAATAATTTACTTACATACTTTGCAATATGCTTTCTACATTTGTTTAAAAAACTTCGATGTAACATCATAAACATACTGTCACTGTATTTACATAACTCACATAATTCGCATGATTCACATAATTTGAATGATTTGCAAATTGAGTTACTTTGCAATCAAACGTTTCAATGAACACCTGCTGATGTGGATTTAACACCAGCGCTTGACCACATAGGTCAAGTATTAGCCTAATTAATGACTCTATAAATAGCTACGCAGTCTTGTTGCGCTAAGCTTAGCAGCGATCGTTGGAAACGTTGGAGCATGGAGAATGCTGTAATCAAAACAAAAACGACTGAAGCGTGAAAATGTATTAAATGTAATAGCCTAGGATTTTCTAATGCGCATTAATTGCAAGTGCTGTTTCCATGATTTGGATTCAATAAAGTTTTACTCGCTCAAAACTCGCTTAGCTTGCGGATTTATGCCATTTCCATGAAGCGGGTAATTTGCGGATTGACTCAATTTTGCGAATTATGCTTCTCTTAGAAATGCAGTGTATATAGTATACCTTGGTAAACATGCTACATTATATAATAAGCGTACAATGTAGCAATATACACATACAAAAACCTATGATATTCATTATTTATGCAGAAAGTTTGTCAAACATATTGCTTTAATAATGTTTCATCGTGCTACTAGTACGATAAATCTAAAACGAAGCAAAAACTTTCAGAAATTAAGACCAGTTGAATAAAAAAAACAACGATTACCAATGGAAAGTACTAATAAATACTTTATCTTTGTCATGTGTTGCCCGGCATCATATTATTTTCATTTAAAAAATTAAACATTAGGTTCATCAGTTAGTCTGCGTCACAACCAGCATACCCAATGATATATAAAGTATAGCCTATCAATCAGTAGTTGTACAGGTCCCATCATAAAAAGTATGAAGAGGGTTTATGGCCGACCAGTAGCTAAGATGCTAAAAAGAAATGTCTGTAATATTAAGTACCGGACGGACGACAGACTACAACTCAATAGATTAAATTACAATGAAATATGTGTTAATAAAGAATACAACACAACATAATGCATCACATAAAACTTATAACACTAGAAATTCCACTGTCATACAGCCCACGACCAAAGTGATATTGGTAAAAAGAAAGGGTATTGATGGTTGAGAAATGCAAAATTAGCAGTAAATTGGCACTGCAGTGCAATAGGATAACTGCAATGGTAGCTGTAATGTACTGGGTGTGGGTGTTATTATATACAACAAACAGCAATAATGAAAAGAAAATATGTTTATATTTTCACCCTGCAATAGGAGAAATGCAATATTGGCCAATATTAAAAGTAAAATGCATTGATATTATTAGAATAATCAATATTATTAATATAGTAATAATAGAAAACCAATGCACAATTTTGTTTACATTTCAAAACGTCATAGCTAACAATATCGAGCAGTTGTGGTATTTATATAGATTTTTAGAAAATTTATTTAAAAAGTGTTTGGTCATGACAAACAGCAATAATGAAAGGAAAATATTATATGTTTATATCTCTCCCCTGCAATAGGAGAAATGCAATATTGGTCAATATTAGAAGTAAAATGCACTGATATTATTAGAATAACCAATATTGTTAATATAGTAATACAGCAATAATAGAAAACCTATGAGCATTCACGTGTCTAGAAGATTTCAGCAAACTGCAGCAAAATAAAAAATGTTTTCGTCATCAAGGGGCATTGTAGTTCGGCCCTAGCTTGTACATAAGTTGTAAAGAATTTTGGCTAACATTTTAAAAAATGAAACCTGTGATTGAACAAAAAACATAGGCTGATAAACTGTGTACCACAATTTTGTACCTATAAATCGGTCAACGCCTCAAACGGTCTACGTTTATTACTGAAACCTTCGAATAAATTTGATTACAAGTAAACAATGCCATAGACTGGCAAAATGTGCACGTTATTTTTTCGCGAAATGCACACGACTTAATCGTTCTATTCTCGGTCGGCTGTCGTTTCATTTTCTGGTCTTAACTTTTATTAAACCAAACTTTTCAAGCGTTTTGTGATGATTTTCGTCCTAATAGTTCTGTCTATTTGTGTATAATCCGATCAGATGGGTAGGTTTTTAGAGAATTTCGATAATTTACAGACTTGGTAACATATTTAAATAGGCCTATATGTGTTTTGTATTGTTAGTATACTTTAACTATTCTCCAAAACGATGGTGAACTTTGTTGATGAAATTTTCAAACAAGGGTTCGTCTCATTGTTGATGAATAATTTTTGTAAGTTCTGTGCACATGCATTTATCATAAAAACTCCCCAACTTCGCATCCGCGTGTTTGGTCGTGGGACAATTCAATGCAAAACAGTCCAAAATAGTACAATATACATGTAATACAATTATTATATTAGTGAGTATGTTGTATATGGATACAAGTTTATAATATTAATATAATTAGATAATAACACAATAATGCAGTATAGGTTCTGCATTACACAATATAATAATTTAAAACTAATAAAACCATCAGCTAAATAATAATCATGCAGTTGATTGAAAGTACTACACTTTGTGTTGAAATTGGTTTGATATTTCAAAGAGCAATACAGTCTCCATTTTTGTAAATAGACAAGTTTAGTCTTAAAAAGATTAGCAGAGGCATGCAACGTAACAAGTAGTCCAATATTACTGTTTATTCAAATAAAATATACAATAGTAATTCTTTTTATGAAGCTCCATAATATAAGTAGGAAATAATATTATGTAGAGCGGCCGTTGTTGCCTAAAAACTTAAACAAATTAAATTAACCCTTTTGCAGGTGAGTTTTTGAACCCATTTCAGCTCGTCTTGGGTGAAATAATTTTTCAAAAATATGAAAATTTTGAAACTTTATTGAAATGATAATTTTTTGCTACACTATGGTTGTATGATAAGTTTGTATCATATAACAAGGCATTTTACAAACAGTTTTACTCCCTTTGTGCCTATTTGAGCTATTTGATCTGGCTAGCTATTTAAGCTATTTTAGTTTATTTTAGCTATTATAGCTATTTAAAAAGCTATTTAAAAATATTTAATTTGATAGAAAAAACGAACACAGACCAATAGCAAGTTCTTTTGTTCAGATAAAAGCATAAAATTCGATTCGGGGGGAAAAGGCTTAGTATCTTACTGAGTAAAAAAAAACATTGAAGGACATTTGATAACGATCGCCCCAAAACAAGTTGAAATGAGAAAATACATGTCTAAAATGTAGTTGTTCAAGTCGTCACATGTGTTCTTTCACCTTATAAAATATTTAATTGAATAGAAAAACGAACACAGACCAGTAGTAAGTCCTTATACGTAGTGCGTACGATATCGACATTAATGTCGCACCACCCACTACGATCGATATCGCAAAACGATATTAATGTCTCACCACCTGTAAAAGGGTTAAGCCATTGAGTGTAAGAAACACTGAGTGTCTAAAGACACAGCAACAATACCTATGACAGAGTTTATTGTATAGTTTACAACCCATATGTAAAATATGGACTAAGAAGTTGAACAATAATTTTTTTCTAATTAACACTTATCACCCATTGATACAGCTGACTACAGTAAACACCAACAAACCATGCTCAAACAAGAACATCTTTTGTTTTGAAAAATGCATGATTAAATGAAGGAAACTCAGTTAAGTAATTTAAATGAAGTGATGATCTAATCTTTGATTAATGAATCGTTTGACTTTTTTGAATTATGATATTGACGAGTTTGTTATCACCTCACTTTAGGTTCTTCAAGGGTTTGAGATTCCTTGCAACTTTAGAAGCTATTTGTTATTTTAAATCATTAGCAAACCTCATCAAGCGTTCAGTGTGGTATTTACATAAGATAAACACTGGAAGCTGCTAAATATGGCTTTAATTGGTTTGTTCTGAATATCTGACTGCTTGTAGAAGTTGTTCCCATCTCATACGAACTTAAAATGGTCACCTTTTTTTCCATTGGTAAGGTTACGAAGCTGATTGGCTAATTTGGCTAATTGCTCATGGCTCATGCGAAGTGCTCATACTTTATGTATTTCTACTCATCTGTTAATAGCAAATAATCACTGTTTGACAACAATATATCTGGTAGGTATAGTAAAAATGTATGGGATGCAATATTCTATCTATTAAACTTAAGACTTTTTGTACCCCTTTTCCGTGCTTCCTTGGCAAAAAAGACGCAAAAGTGCCCTGTGGCTACTAGACTATGGCACTGTAAACATAAGAAAAAGCAAAAGCGAATCTACACTCAAATTGAAAACAGTTAGATCAGGTATGGCAAGACACCTTGAGTTGGAAACACGGATACAAATATATGCAGCTGTGGTGCTCTACCACAGAGTTGCAGACATTTTGTAAAGCTTGGAGACGTGAGACAGAGACAAGTTTTCTGGTAAAGAAAAATATCAATAAGCAATAACACAAATATAGTGAGTGTGGCAGATTTATAAAGACCCAACTTTAACTCTTTCACTTCCATATGCAATTTTATGCGAATTCTGTGATCGACTGCCGTAAAGGCATTTTGGCGAAATTTATTGTGGTTGCATACTAGCTGAATATTAATAATTTGTGACTACATAAACTAGGATCATTATTAATTCTAAAGCAATGATAATTATCTAACAATTAGTCTATATTCGCAAAGTGAATTATAATTTTGATCAGGAAATTACAAATAAAAAACAAACTTTTTTCTTATTATCGAAATTTTTAATTATAATATGATTTTCAAAACCACCTCCAGTGTTAGAAACAGGAAAAATTTTTGATGACATAATACCTGACTCAGATTCATAATTAATTAAACAATCAGACAATAAAAGTGACAATATTGTGGTGAAAGTAATAGTTTTGTAAGAGTAAAGAATAATGTGAAGGATCGTTTTGTTGCGATCATAGCTTTACAGATCTTAGCAATGCACATAGTATGAATACATTGTTTGGTACTGTCTTGGCATAATGAAATGTTTAACAAAAATCTTCTAAAGAAGGTTGAAAATTGAAAAAAGTTTGTATACATATCTTGCAGCCGAATCAGCAATTTTCAGTAAAATGGCTGGCAGTAAGACAAAAGCTAAACTTGTATATGAAGGGCAGTGAAAAGGTTAACGGAATGTTATACATCCACGTAACTATTGGTTATTGTGACATTATGTTTGGCAGATATCAGTCGGTTAGAATAAATAGTTTATAGCGCGTGAACACAAGCTATAAACTATAATGTATGTTGACTTGAGTAAATGGTATATAACATGAGAGCACAGGCTATAAACAGAACTGTTTGTAGCAGTCTGGCATAAAGTGCTGCTATGCGGCAAACCTCTTGAAGGAAGTAGGAATTTCTAAGGTTGTATAAACAGCAGAGCTTATACAGGTTTGTGTGCATGATTAAATTGGTTACCAGGAGCTGTCAGAATGATTGAGCAAGGCTCAATCTATGTTGATGTTATGAAACAGTGCATTCTTTTTTAAGCCTCCAGACATTTGCTATATTATCTCTCTATTCAGTTATTAGTCAATATTGTAATACTTATGTTGGCTAAGCTATAAGAAGATTAGGTATTAAGATGTCCGTTTCTGTTTCTATCATTAGAAGCAGAGATGGATTTCAATTGCTTGTTGGAGTCATATGGTTGAGATAAATTCAAGTCAGCTAACATAGCAATATCAAAGCTTTTACTTTTGCTATTGTAACTGTCTGGTAACACATATCTCTGTGGTACTTTTTGATATGATCAATGGAAACAATATTTTACAAAATAGAGACTCTCTATTCAGCTAATGCAATTATCTAAACCCTAAAATTAGCAGCTTTGATAGTATAAAAAAGGAAACTGACTCTCCTAAAGATGTCATTGCACGATTGAAGTCATTAAAAAGACATTAAAACCATAATAAGGCTAAAATATCTGCTGCAATTTTATTTCATTTTTGTTTTTGTATGTAGACTATACTTATCCAGAAATAAACGTTTGAATGAGATAATTTTTGGAACACTCAGACTTTAGCGGGTAGTTTTATTGTGACATATATTATAGTCAGAGTATATGAAAAGATTTTGCGAGCAGTAAGTACAGAATCTGTCCTTTAGCCAATCACGAGCACAAATTTTTAATATAATTCAAGATAAATGTTATTGCTAGCAAACTGGTTGGCTATGATCTTTCAAAGTTTTTTGGTTAAGAATTTCACTGATTTACTGGACCAGGCACCCTGAATCAACACAATTTATTGACGAATGACTGAGATTTAACAATGCTTTAAGTTCCAATGAAGTTGACTCCAAAATTTTTAAGCATCAACTGATTAACGATGCAGCCACACAGCTTATAGTTACAGCTGACAGACGTCAGCAGCATTATGGTGAAATAGAAAATAGGAGAAAGAAGGTAATATATCTTTAACTTTGAGTCTCCTATGTATATACACTAAACTAAATGTAACAATTTTACTAATCATGGGGGTCCTACCACACAAAGTTGTTGTCAGAATAGTCACTTTTAAAATCCCTGTTGTCACGTTTTTTTAAGTTGGTAACCAAAACAACTTCTCAGTTCACATTCGTTATTTTAATACAAATATCCATTCTGGATGCACTTGGTTGCGTTAATAACCTGAAACTTGCTCAGTTTTAGCGTCTGCTAATCAAAAGCATGGCTCAACCAGCAACCTTCACATTCTTATTAGTGATGTTTGGGAGCGTTGCTGATTACCCCATGAAAAGTGACAGCTGTCTTATGTATTTAGGGCTACATTTCTTGTACTGAAAATAGACCGAGATTGTCCTTAATAATCACTGTCAGTCACAGACTTGGAAACAGATTTGCTGTCAGTGTCGTGGCATTTCATTGCTGTTTACTTTAATTACCTGGCAGTCCATATATGCTATGCCAGATGCTTCAAACCAAAACTAGTGAAGTTTTGTTTGATTGTGTTGATTTATGGACAAACAATAAGTTAGTAAAGGTACGGCAACACGTAACAAATTTTTCGTTGGTTCTTGTTCTGGTCTCAAGTGTTTTGCAAATGTCCAAGAAATTATTGACCTTATAAAACTAGGTCTATCGACAGTGGTATAATATAACTATTGACTCTGCCATGTTATATTATATAGCTAGTTAGATTTTTATTGTCGCTAATTCACCTACATGTCAAATCACCTCTAAGCTACATTCAATAAATCATCCAAAATAATCAAAGTTTAATACTCTGTTAGTACCCAATTATCCAAATTGGGTGTGTTTAAAGCTGTCTAAAACTATCTGGAAGGCTGTGGGGATGTCATATGTAAAACATGGTATGAGACATGACATGTCATATGTGAAACATGGTATGGTAGACAGAGGACCTACAAATCATTCGTATTTTGGATACACTCAGAAGGACTTACAAGAACAGAATAGTGATCATTACCAGCTTGCCTGTACAACATTGTGAGAGCCACATATCTTAGGAATAAAGACAAAAAGGAATATCCCAATACGATTGATACAAGGTTTGAGTTAACTGGAGCAACGTGAATTTTTAGGCCAGTAATGGCACACTTTTTTTATGAGTGTTTTTAGCGTGATAAAGTTTTGTCGATTTTAATCTTGACACATCTTAGTGGTCAGGCCACCTCAAACATCAAAAACAATCACAAATGATAAAAGAATACCAATATTTTCTAGTTGAATTAACTAAAACTTGGTGCAAATACATTGTTATTAGACACCTATAGGTGATATATAGAGAGGAAGCAATACCGAGTACATAGAAGGGACTACATTTCATCACATCAATCATTTGGATATAGTAAATATCATTTTGTTGAGTTTCTATTTTTAAGAAAATATGACTTTATATATGGGTGGAAATAGAGAAATTTGTTTTCAAATATATCATACAACTATGTATTTGTAAATATCATATAGTTTGGAGGATATACAGAAGAAAAGGCTATACGGGCATTTGTTATAGCCAATTTGTTTTAATCTACTCTACATGCCGCGGTGGCAGGTGAGAACCTTTGTACATCTAGTAAACTAGTTGAAAGCCCCGCATTGCTTCGGGAATAAAAAAATTCTTTGGACAGGAAATTCATTTATTTTTAATATATAAGAACATTTTCCATTGTAATTTTCAAACTATATATCAGGATAAAAAGAGGAAAGGTCTAATAAATTTACTAAAAATATAACAACTATAAAGGGGTTTAAATGTAAATGTAAAATAATGAGCAAGTAATAGCTAAATTAGGTCTGTTTTGCTATGACTACAATAAAAAATGATTTGATAATAATACAAATAATATGAACTGAGAAAAAAAGTAAATCTGGAAGTTTTTGATTTATTAATAACAGTTCTCACATAAAAGCTTGTGTTTAAAAAAGGTTACTGTTTCAACAGAGGCTATCCATCATAACATTGAATACGAAAATACTGGTACCGCTCAATACTGGTACAAATGTAAAAATGAGGCATCTTACTTTCTTTGTCTGACCAAACAAAGAAAGAGTTTAGAGACTTTTCCTAGATGTACTTGAAATAATACAATTGGCCGCTTGTGGAGGATTAGCCTTGACCGCAACTTAGCAATTGAGCCTTACAAAGAACCGGAAATAGAAATTCATGAAAGCATGTAAAAGTCTGCGTTGTGTAGGGCAAAAATAGTTCATATAGTTTCAATTAATACGTTATTTCGGGGAAGAAAATAGAAAAAGGTGCATACGCTATGTAGTAAGAGCGATGAACAGTAGGACCTTCTGTAATCCTGTAGTTAAATTGGATTGCGAACCTGGTGTCAAAAAACCGAAAATAAAAGTTCATGAAAGCACAAAAAAGCATAGTGTTTTATAAAGTTAATATTACTTATAAAGTTTCAAACAGTATTTTATTCAGCATATGTACAATAAATGATAAAGTCTTCTATAGCTCAGTGGTGCACCATGTGAATGTTAAACTTCCGGTTGCAATTTCTATGGGTTCAAATCCATTATAACGCAGAATTATAATTACTACATTTTAAATTTAATTTTAGACAGACGCAAACTTTGAAAAATAATTATATAGATTAATGCATAATTTCAAACATGTTACAATGCTCTACTATTGATACAACATCATGTACATCTACAGACTGTTAGTCTATTGATTAAGCAACAGTGTTAATCTCTGTGTATGAATCACTCACCTGGAAATGATGCCAAGATGACACTGAAGCAGAGACAACTAATTAGTAGTAAGCGAATCATCATTAGGGAGTTCTGTAGTGGCCAGGCTTGCATTCCCAACTATAATTCTTCTAACATGAGTTTTAATTTTTGTGTAGCTTAACTGTTCTGTGATTGGTGGGATTTGACTGTTGGCTCTGTAACCCCACCTATCTTCATGATCTGAAATGACCAGCAATAAATAGTTCATTGGATCAGACTAAAAACAATAGACCTAAATATCATCATATAAAACTGACAAACTTCCTCATTCTATGGCATAATACCATATGGTGGCCTTGGTATTACCGTGTGACAGAAAGCTCCACTGGTTAGTAATATAACCACTCAAGTTTTATTATAAGTTATTTTACTTGCATAGTGTTCAAATTATCATTATACTTATAGTATTAAAACATATTACTGATAAAAGTGAAAATATGAGTTATTTAATTCAATACAAGGACAATTATATGATTCATTATAACAAACATATGTTATATTTAGGGCTGACTATAGCAAAGTCTATAGACATAGCAAAATCCATGACTATAGCAATAGCCATTGATCACAATTGGAACAGTTAGTACAGCCACGGTTGTTATTAGCAAAGTTTATCATAGCTTTGGTTTACTATAACAAAAGTTATTATAGCCATAGTTGACTATAGCAAAGCTCATTGTAGCCATAGTTGACTATAGCAAAACTTATTGTAGCCACGGTTTACTATATGTTTACAAATACCGCAAAAGCTTTATTTGAATGTTGTGGCCCTCTAATTTTCTAACCCTTTTTCTACAGTGGCACTTTATTAGAGGTTAATTTTAAATAATGTGTGGCATCGTATCTTTCAAATACCTCGTCGAAACTTTTGTTAAAATAAATTTAGATTTTTACAGGCAAAGAGAATGTTGCCTATATTTAGCATTCGCCTTTGGATGTACCGACATTAGCAAGTTTAAATTCAATCCTCAACTGCACATGAAACTACTTAACAGCTGATAAGTAGTTTTATCTGCGTAATTCTCGCACTCTGTTTAAGGAATAGAACTACTCATAACCCCATGACCAAACACCAACGAGGTGATTGTTTGGGAACTTTATGATGAATGCATATGTGCACACAACTCACGAAAACTATTCATGAACAGCCGTCCCAAACCCTTGTGCCCAAATCTCATCAACAAATTTAACCATTTTTCTCTAGAGTGGTTTAATTATAATAACAATAGAAAACACAAATAAACCTATTTAAATATGCTCTCAAGTCTTTGAAATTTGTAGATAATATCTTAAAACCAACCCATCTGATCGGATTATACGTAAATAGACAGATTAATTTGGCCTAAAATCGCCATTAAAACTTGACAAGCCTTTTTTAATGAAAGTTAAGACCGGCCAACGGAATGCCGATAAGGCAACAGAGAGTAGAAGCATTAAGTCATGTGCATTTCATGAGAAAAACGTACACATCTCACCAGTCTATGGCATTGTCCAATCACCGAAGGTTTCTGTAATTAACGTAAAAGTACTGAAAAGAAATCGTTCCTCTTTTGCCGATTTAAAAGTAATTGACATTTTGGACACTTATAATGAGTACTTTTGTATTCCAACTGATGTCCAAAGCAGTAAAAGTAAAGGAAATGACAATGATACTTTTTTAACGGTTCTTATAAGATTATGACAATATTTAAATATAAGAATAATTATTCGATTTTATAAGATTATTTTAAGATTTAATTATAAGAATAGTTATTTGAATTTACAAGATCGAAGTATATAGTGACCGATTTTGGGCAATATGTCAATGTTATTCTTTTTTTAAAGATTTTGTTGGTGATAATTTTACAGCTGTGCTCAATATTGCGGTACTGCCAAGCCATTTTAATATCTGCAAAATTAAGTTATAAGCCTACACGTTCTTATAGATATACATCTATTTCTATGACAACCAACAAAAATCTGTTTAGATTTTTAAATTCAGCTTAATTTTTTGCATATAAATACAGAAATCTGGATAAATATCACAACTTGTTGATATTGGTTGCTATGACATTTTGAAATGTAAACCAAATAGAGCATTGGTTTTCGTTTCTCAAACTTTAACACCAGTTTTCTCAAACCTATGTTTTCGCACTAATGGTGAACATGCATTTAGTTTATTGACTATAAATTCTGCTGTAGTTAAGCTGGAATCAAACTTATTTTGCAAAATAACTGAGAATTTTCTCTTTCTGCTAGTGTAGATAACTCTAAACCTCACACCCGACTTAACCATGACTTCTGAGATCATGATCCATTTCTTTACTTTGGTTACAGATCGCTGTCAAAACCATTCTGCATTCAACACAGCCAACTTTCAAACTGGCCATATTACACAGCAGCTTGCCATTTTATTTCTAATATTGCATTTATCTTAATGCAGGGTAGAGATATAAACATATAATATTTTCCTTTCGTTATTGCTGTTTGTTGTACATAATAACACCCAGTACATTACAGCTACTATTGAAGCTATCATTGCAGTTATCCTATTGCACTGCAGTGCCATTTGACTGCTAATATTGCATTTATTAACCAGCAGTACCCTTTCTTTTTTCCAAAATCACTTTCGTCGTGGGCTGTATGACAAAAGGAATTTATAGCAGACTAGCTGTACTACTCGGCATTGCTCAAAAAACAAATTTTTTTAATATTTTTGGACATAAGTCATTTCCACACCACCCAGGAGGTAGACAAATAGCGCATTACTCATTTTTTAAGGTGGCAGGTTTTCCAGTAGGCATGTAAACCGCCAAAAATGTATACATTTTTATGGTAGCTTTATGAATTTCAATATGCAGCACATAGATGCTACTTAGATGCTGTCTCAGTGATTAGAAACCACTTTTCGCATATTTGACTTTTTATCTAACATGCTTCTGAGTCAATCTTGCTCATAGTGTTCTATATTTGTATTAACATTTTCCCTTCACTATCACCTTTTCCTTTCACAATTAGGACTTTGTTTTATTTGTTTTTCTATCCGTTATAATAAAAAAATGTTTGCAAACAGATAAGTGATAAAATTAGAGTTAAAAAATGTTGAAACAGAGAGTTAAAAAACATAACCAATTTTTTAAAATATTCATACAAACAAAGAGAACTTCTTTAAATAGAAATGATTGAAAAAATTATTTAAATTCAAAGAACTAACATAAAAACCATGAATGAAATAAAAGTTTTGTAATATTTGTGGACATGTCATTTCCACACCACCCAAGAGGTAGACAAATGGCACATTAGCATAGATATATAAACCTAGATTGGCCAATAATAGCTACATAAATTCCTACCCGTTGCTTTGTCAGACTTAAATAGCATGGCGTAACGTCATTGTATTGTACCTCACGCTTGACTGCACTGCTGGTAACAATGAATCTTATGAGGAGAATTTGACAAAATTACATTTATTTTCACATAAAAACCTTCTTGGATACATAATCTATTAAACTAAAGCAATCATGTGATAATATCTGATAACCACCTTAGATTAAAACTATAAAAGCTATGAATTGTTGCACACAAATCATGAGCCATCAAGGCTTTATTTGCCACCCTCTCCTATCCCTATTCTCTCCTTTCCCTTTCTCAAAAGAAGAAATGAGAAGGGGAGAAAGGAGAAAGGAAATGGGGGGGGGCAAATAGCCCACCCACTCAAAGAGCCAGGCCCTAGCTAGGTAAATAGACTAATATCATGCTGAACTAAACATGACTAAATATGATGAATATGCAAATATGTGTTAAGTCAAAAATGAGACAGAATGATTATTTTACAGCTGGCTATGTAGCTGGCTAGGTCACCAAAGCTGAAATGTAATGATTGTATCACTAGCATCGTAGATGTTACCAACTACAATGTCAACCAAGCAGCAAATTCTCTAATCACAGTTAAGAATCGTGGTGGCTTGACTTTGTCTTCGCCTGTGGTGATTGAGGTTTGCAACCACAGTGAGAAAGCGACGAGAGTGTTGCTTAGTAGTGCTGGATTGGTGAAAAACTGTCCCAGGCTAGCACTAAGTGCTACCATGGAGAAGTTGCTGAGGTTCAACACCATGCTATTGTTTAAAGGTTGACTTGCAATAAAATTCACATTAAAGTTATTTGGTATCAAAAGATTCACCATGTCTTACTCTGTGGTGTTGTAGGTGCCAAATATGTGGAAACGTGATTACAAGCTCTTAAAAGTTGCAAAACGAACAGTTAATCGCAGCCACACGAGACCGTCGTGGTTTGGATTCGCTTTCCCAAACGGCTCAATTAGGACGTAGTTGTTACAAGATGGTTTCTGTTTACACTTTCATGCAATCTCATTCGTCAAAATAATTTTATAAATATACTTCATGCATTCAATAAAACTATGTCTATTGTTCTTACGCGTCTGTTTTATTGTCATTGTAATGCTGTCACGTTTAGCACTGATATCTTATAACTCACCGTAAAAAATTGTTAAACTTTTTAACCTTAGCTTGAAGGATTACATATCATTGTCTGATAATCATGACGAGCCTGTTGTTCACCTGTGATAATCAAAAAATGCCGCAAAAATTATTTTCAAAATATTTGGTCACGCGATCAGATGACGACTTGACGATTTAATAATGCCGAAACAAAACTGTAAAGTAGCAAGCATCTATATTTGATACAGGGTATTCGGTAAAACCAGAAGTGTTTGTCATAAACTAGTGCTACGATAAGTTACATTTAGCTTTTTATTGGCTTTTCAATTCACGTTAGAACATCACGTGACAAGACGATAACCAAACTGTAATGTCTACGTCATCGAAATAAAGATATTCCAATCTACGGCGGCTTTTCGTTTTTGAGCTTTTAAATGCTTGTAATCATCTTTCCACGTATTTAGCACCTAACACACAACAGAGTAAAACATGGTGAATATTTTGATACCAAATAACTGTAATGTGAATTTTGTTGCAAGTCAACCTTTAAGCTACAAAGAACGATCCACTTCAATACTATTGAAGCATTTACAACGAGGGCATCCTGAGGAATTTGAAAGCGTGTCTAAGAACCTTCAATTCAGCAAATTTATTTGATTTTCAGTTTCTTTCACTAGTACCAGAAGTTTTAGGAAAGTAATGGATTTTTGTTTTCCACTATGCTGGGTTATCTATTTCTATATTTGCAAAGTATTTCTTAACTAATCTCTTGTTGATTATAATGGCAGTTGAAAATAAAATTTGTAATAAAAACACTAGCCAAATCATGCCATTAATCTATCACCCATTGAATAGCATTGATCCACTAATGTTTAGCCATAAATTGTAGATTGCATCTATAAACCAAGCCACAAAATATAATGATTGGTGTGATAAGGGTTTCTTCTATCTCAGTTTATTGATGTGACAACATTAGGTTGTAATAGAACTATCTCTTAACCTTAAATGAATAAAAAATTGTGCTGACCCGGTCCGACCCGATCTTGGCCCTCATTGCTTACTCCGAGTCTGGTCCAAACCCTGCATTCCTTGGTCTTGTTCCAGCTCTAGCTAATAAAGCCGTTGGTTCCATTTCCCTGATCAGATCAAAACTTCACAGGCTCATCATATTTCGTCATGTTTAGTTCAACATGATATTAGTCTATTCACTTAGCCAGGGTCTGGATCTTTGAGTGGGTGGGCTATTTGCCCCCCTCTCTTTTCTCCCTTCTCTCTTTTCCCCTTCTCACTTCTTTTTTGGAGAAGGGGAAAAGAGAAAATGGGGATAGGAGAGGGTGGCAAATAAAGCCCTGATGGCTCATGACTTGTTTGCAACAATTCATAACTTTTATAGTTTTAATCTAATGTGGCTATCAGATATTATCACAGAATTGCTTTAGTTTACTGGATTATGTATGCAAGAAGGTTTTTATGTGAAAATAAATGTAATTTTGTCAAATTCTCTTCATGAGATTCATTGTTACCAGCAGTGCAGTCAAGCATGAGGTACAATGCAATGTTGTTATGTCATGCTATTTAAATCTGACAGGCTTTTTCCCTATTGGCCAATCTAGGTATATATATCTATGCGCATTACCCATTTTTGTATAGTGGCGGGTTCCCCAGTAGGCATATACATGTAGACCACCGAACATGTATACAATGTTTAATATCTCAAGAATTTTATTGTTGAAGTTTATTACATGACATTGGAAATACAAATTCTCCAAAACATTTCATGAGCAAGGCAGTTTGTGCCAATCCAAACAATTTACAGAAAAAATAAGAATTCAGTAAAGGTGTTTAAATATGAAATAATTAGCAAGCAATTGTTAAATGTAGTCTGTTCTACCACAATGATTGCAAAAAATATGAATTGATAAAAATATGATATACAAAATGAAAAACCAAAATATCATGAATAATAACAATGAAAAGTTACTGTTGCTGAGGAAGATATCCTTGAAAATTTGCCGAGCATACTGCTAGTGTATCACTGAAGCGCTTGAGGGTAAGCGATGTTCTTTGTCTGACCAAATGGCGAGATAATGTATAGACCATTTTTACTGCCTACTCGGGATAGCGCAACATACAACTGTCCATGAGAAAAGCAAGGTGTAAGAAGGTGAATGCCCACAGTTTTTAGTGTTTGACCTTGGGATTTGTTGATAGTCAAAGCAAATAACAATCTAACAGGAAACTGAATTCCTTTAAATTGAAACAGCACATTTGTCGGAATTAGGGGTATTCTAGGGATAAAATCTTTTTCACGCATTGCAGCTCCGGCAAGCACAGTAGCACAAATAAGATTTTGGGATAGATTTTCGATGATCAATCTTGTTCCATTACAAAGTCTAGGTAAATCTATCTGGGGCTAATCTATCTAATGCTTTCTCTATGATCTAGCCATAATTGTTTAGGATCAAAATATTACAGCTAATAAGAATAACAGCAAACAGATTACGCAACCGAGAAGGAGAATCTGAAACTGAAATTTCCTGAAGTGTTGCGCCGCTGTCTGTCATTTTCTAGTAATCTTTGTTTGAGACATGCCTACTTAAATGTTGAGCAAATGATTCCGTCGACAGTTCAAAGCTGTTGAAACGAAGTAGGTCCCGTAACTTTGTGTAGTAAAATGCGCAAGTGAAAACGTTCTACATTTGTTGGATGAACGGTATATACTCTTCCCAGCGCATCTGATGCACGTATGTGAGGCCAGTTTTCCACCACTTTTTCTTGTTTTCTTGATTGCCACTTTTTCTGTGCTGGCCATGTGTAGTAAATAGGCATTTGATGATGTAGTAGAGTTTGAGCAAACTCATCGTTTTGGCATACTTTAAACAATTCTGTTTAAGTAGTTCTTGGTGGTTCCTGTGCACGTTGTTTGATGTTCTCCTCATTGAAGTATCCTCACTGTCCATTTTCCAGATGTACACTAAGGTGTGTTACTGCAAGATGTCTCTGATGAACTGGCAAACCTAAAATCTTCCAAACAGCATCATTGCTGGAAATATATCTACCAGTTTGAAAAGTAGTAACTTCATCCCTGTTATTTTTTATAACAAAAGCTGCTTGATCACCACCTTTGTGAATGTATTTGCAAATGTATTTTGTGGATTTAATCGAATGACAAAATTCGACATTGAGATGGGTGTTGAAAATCTTCGATAGCAGAGGGCAGTATGGCACATCTCATCTGTTGTCAATTTCTATTTCTGTTCCACCGCGTTGAATTGTTGCAAAATGTCCTCCCATCCCTGGCATTCGTCTTCTATACTGTGAATATCCATCATCAGCAGTCAGAGTGTCATGAATTAGTGCTTGCGGGTATTGTTTGGTGCATTTTCCGTCTTTCATGCAGGGAGAAAGGCAATTGAGGTTACCACATGGTCCATGTATAACTTGCTTGGTAACGATGCGGTACAGAGTTGGGTCCTTATCGTTATCTGCAATTTCTGCAGATATTATTAAGTCGACCTGAAATGAGCGTATTTTTCCACCAGCCATAGAAGAAGATGACAATGAGGCAGACCTCGTTTTTGCTATTCAATTGAATAAAGGAAACATTGAGCATTGCCAAAAAATTTTCTCTTGTTAGCAAGTTGAGCATTAGTTTCACTTTTAGCCCAAACACTCTAGCTACAATGACATTTCTGTCATGAGCTGCTTGTCCATCTAGGAGAGCTTCTTTGATATCCGTTCATTTTGGATTGCAGGTTAATGTTATAAATAGATCTGGCCTTCCATGTTGTCTGACATAGGTCATAGCGTCTTGGACATACTCATGCATGTATCGAGGGCTTCCAGTAAAGGAAGAAGGAAGAATAACTAATTGGCCAATGTTTTGTGCATCATTGATTAGCATAACATCTCTTAGGTGAATGTAACTGTTAGCTCTAAGCCTTCTTTGGTTATGTCTAATATAGGCCAATATTTCACTTTCTATTTTTGCGTACATGTCTGTCAGAAATCGATAGAACGGGTGTCTGCATCTGAGTAAGTGGTTTGATCCTGTGTTTTGTATCATTATCCTAATATCATACAAATCCATGGCAGATACTGTCTTCCTTTGTGCTTCATTACCTGTGTTTGGGTCAACCTGCCTAATAGTAAGATGATACCCATCTTGTCCTTGCCAGTATATGATTGGGTACTGTAGCGCATCGTAGGATATATGCATTTCAGAAACTCTTGTAAGTCCTGATTGTCGCTTGTGCAACACAATATCTCTCTTATCAAAGTCTTGTCCTACACTAACAATTGCCGGTTCATCCAATTCAGGTGCATTATATCTTTGTTCATATTCTCCAGCTAACCGCCTATCTGCACGAATTGCAATTTTCAAACTTTCCTCTGCTAGATTTTCCATGGATGTTTTAAATTCCTGAATGTAGTTGTTGTAGCAGTGAAAAAAGTCTTGCAAATCATGGACGATGCAACGCCTGATACCTGAGACATTTTCAAATCTCTGATTTACTTTGTCATCCAAATTTCCCAAGAAGAAAATTTGCAAAAACTAGTTGTTTTCGTTTTCAGCTGGCAAAAGCGATCCATGCAAATGATAGATCTGTCTTTGCACTTTGAAAGTGGGCATAAAACCTTGCTCGCGAATTTCTCTTGAAGCTCCAAAAGATGTCATCAAAAAATAATTTTTTAATTTGCGAATGTTAGATACAAAGTGGCGAGAATATGCATTATCTCCAATCGTTAAACTTTGCAATGGTTCAGCGGGTGCAGTAATGACTGGTATTTTGACTTTTCTATTAGCGCAACACATGCCTGGAGCTTCGTCCTTCTATTTGAGTGCATGACAATAGTGACAGATTTTATTCATGTTTTCTGTTAAACAAAAATAATCATTCTCTTAATTAAATGAGCAGTCATTTAAAAATGCTACATTAAACTTTTTTCTCCAAGATGTGCATCTTCTTGTAGCAATAATCTCTCGATCACACGCTTGTCTTTGAGCCTGTCATTTGTCAGTCTCTAAAGATCTTACAGTGTCAATCCGCACTCGATTACACTCTTGTCTTTGTGCACATTGTTTGTCAGTCTCCAAATATCTTACAGTTTCAATTCTCTCTTGATCACACACGTGTCTTTGTGCACGTTGTTCGTCAGTCTCCAAAGATCTTACAGTTGCAATCTTTTCTCGATCATACGCTTGTCATTGTGTACGTTGTTTGTCAGTCTCCAAAGATCTTACAGTTGCGATCCTTTCTCGATCACACGCTTGTCGTTTTGCACGTTGTTTGTCAGTCTCCAAAGATCTTACAGTAGCAATCCTTTTTACGATCACATGCTTGTCTTTGTGCACGTTGTTCATCAGTCTCCAAAGATCTTACAGTTGCAATTTTCTCTCGATCAAATGCTTGTCTTTGTGCACGTTGTTCGTTAGTCTACAAAGATCTTACAGTTGCAATTTTCTCTCGATCAAATGCTTGTCTTTGTGCACGTTGTTTGTTAGTCTACAAAGATCTTACAGTTTCAATCCTTTCTCGATCACACGCTTGTCTTTTTGCACGTTGTTCATCAGTTTTCACATATCTTACAGTTTCAATCTGTTTTCGATCACACGCTGGTCTTTTTGCACGTTGTTCGTCAGTCTCCAAAAATCGTACAGTTGCAATCCTTTTCGATCACACGCTTGTCTTTTTGCACGTTGTTTGTCAGTCTCCAAAGATCTTACAGTTGCAATCCTTTTTCGATCATACGCTTGTCATTGTGCACGTTGTTTGTCAGTCTCTAAAGATCTTACAGTAGCAATCCTTTCTCGATCACACGCTTGTCTTTGTGCACGTTGTTCGTTAGTTTACAAAGATCTTACAGTTTCAATTCTCTCTTGTTCACACCCGTGTCTTTGTGCATGTTCTTCATCAGTCTCCAAAGATCTTACAGTTTCAATCCGTCCTTGATTACACGCTTGTCTTTGTGCACGTTGTTTGTCAGTCTCTAAAGATCTTACAGTTGCAATCCTTTCTCGATCACACGCTTGTCTTTTTGCACATTGTTCGTCAGTCTCCAAAGATCTTACAGTTGCAATCTTTTCTCAATCATACGCTTGTCATTGTGTACGTTGTTTGTCAGTCTCCAAATATCTTACAGTTGCGATCCTTTCTCGATCACACGCTTGTCGTTTTGCACATTTTTTGTCAGTCTCCAAAGATTTTACAGTAGAAATTCTGTCTCGACCACTCGCTTGTCTTTGTGCACGTTGTTCGTCAGCCTCTAAAGAGCTTACAGTTGCAATCCTCTCTCGATCACACGCTGGTTTTTGCGTGTGGTTCATCGGTCTCCAAATATCTTACAGCTGCACTTCGGTCTTGATCATACGCTTGTCTTCGTGCACATTGTTCTTCAGTCTGTGATGCTCTCTGTTCTCCAGCTTTTGCTAAGCGTTCATTGCTTTGCTGCTCAGTTTCCAAAGGTTTAGTAGCCACTTTCCTCAGTCTGTCTTTTCTAAGTCTTTCTTCTCTTTGCTGTTATGAATCACTGAAGGTTCTTTTCTTTGGAGGCAACAGACAATGTATAACTTTTGAAAAAAAATGTAATAAACAGATTAATAAAAAACCTAAAGAATGTAATGGGAGAATGTAAATCTAGATATATTTGTCAAAATATATATCCAGATTTACAAATTTGTGTGCAAATATAAAATAGTGAGGAATAACTGATACTTATAATGTTACATAACAAATGTTACAGTAAATCTTACAGATAATTTAACAGATCCATACAACAAATGAGTATTTAACCAATGCCAACCAAACTTGGGACAAAAACATAGTCATCGATCATGATTGATGTAACAATGGTAAGTTTTAAAGGAGTGGAGACATGTGAATTATTTGGCACCTCTCTAGTTTTTTTACTACCTAACAAGATCAGAGACACCACTGGGTTTTATGACGGTCTAGCCATATGCAATGACGCACCCCGCAACATAGAAAACATAAAAAACATGTCTGCAATATTTTTAATGAAAGCATTTTAAAAATCACAATAGAAGCAAACATGAAACTCATCAACTTTTTAGATGTACTCTAAACTTGAATATCAACTCATACATACTTTTCACAAAACCTAATAACAACATACGGTATGCTCAAAAACTGAGCAACAACTCCTGGCAATCACCAAAAACTTACCTGTGGACACAAACAGACAACTTAGCACCCGCTCATCATCTGTCGCCTAGTTTAATAACGCAAAACAGGATTTGAAACCAATGTAGCAATAAGGTTCCTGTCAATTGTAGAGAAAAGCGTTCAAAATGACTGCCCTAAATCAAAAGAATTAATTGTAAAACCTTGAAAGTCAGCTACTCAATGACGCCTAATATGAAAAGCAAGATAGATAAAAACAACAGCAAATTACTCAACAGCAACACAAATAATATAAGTAGATAGTGCAACTGCAGAAACGAGGTAGAATGTTCTTTACAACAAGACTGCCTACAAAACATTGTAGTGTACCAGGCAACACTAACTAGACTCAACAAACAAACCACTGAGACCTATGTCAGGCTATGTGAGGCTGACTTCAAGACCAGACATTGTAACCACCAAGCAAGCTTCAAAAGAAGCACCCAAAAACACACAACTGAACTTGGTCAGTATGTTGGGAACTTGTAAGATATCTGCATAAACTTTAAAATAAATTGGAGCATACTAAAGCTCACAAGTTCATACAATGACAGATCAAAAAATGCAACTTTTGCTTAGCAGAAACATTTCGTATTATTGACAAACCGGAACAGACATCAGAAATCACATCAAACTGCCCACACTCTAAGAATTATTTTCTCTCTCATTTTTCTCTCTCAGCCAACCAAGCAGAACACCTGCCAATCAAAAAAGAGAGAGGGAAGATGCGGTAACATCTTGAGTTTTAGTAGCAGCCTAATGATTGACAGGAGAGGCTATGAAACTGATAGTAGCTGCAAAGATAAGAACAACCATTTTTCATAACTAGCACTATTTGCTCCAATATGTTGTAAAGCTCTTTTATTTTAGTATTACTTTACGGTATTACCTTAAAATATTGTAAAATCCACTGTTTTAATTATATAGATAATGTATATAAAGATATAAAATTATATTGACAATTGAAAGTCCAGATTTGCATCAACAGATGGAAACAATAACAACAGAAAACAGGCTACGGGATATCGACATGTTATCACAGGCTAGTGAAATAATTTATTGTAATGATTAGAATATTTCTCTCATTTACAAAACTTCTGTAAAAATTAAATATTGTTTATGCTATGTATGATGTTGCTTTTTAGTAGCCGGCATTTCCTAGTTGTTTTTCTAACGCCCTTGACTCATCTGCTTAGTGCCGCATGTTATACCTGATGAGACAGAACCTACTGTGTCTGATCAGTGCCTGTAAGTTGTGTATGAAATATACACATATTATCTCTACATAAGTAAACATATTTCCAGTAACATTTAATAGTATTTAATAAGGCGAGAACTGATGGAGTCTAATGGAGAACTAATGAGAACTAATGGATGCCTGTTAGTTTTCAGTCGATTCTACTGATGAACCATTTTACTGACAGATCCACCCTGTCGATAACACAATAACATTATTATTACTATTTCTATAGAAACTGTCTTCACAACCAAGTGATTGGTAGTAAGTAAGCCCAGGTCTTAGTTTAACACCAAAGCGTTTTCACTTTAAAAGTTCCTTCTATTGAAGTGTCTTCCTTAGACATTGGGCAGTTCCTAGTGGCACTGTTATCTAAATTGTTTCGAAGGACATTTCAGAGTCGACTTCAGCGAGATATGTAATAAGCTGGCTGGATATTGTCCCAAATGCTCCAAGCGCTATAGGTATCACTTTTGGTTGGGTGTTCCACAGCCTTCGAAGCTCAAATTCAGCTCTTTATACCTTTCTTTTTTCATCTCCTTTCCTCCCTACCCTGGCGTCTTTTGAGATTGTTACATTATATCAATAATCTGACGCTCTGTTGTTTTTGTTGATTAGTACTAAACCTGGTCTCCAGGCCTCTATTATCTTTTCAGTCTGAATGTTGAAGTGCCATAACCGCTTTGTTTTATCATTTGCAGACACTGGTTCCACGTTATGGTCATACCATTTTTCTGTGTGTAGAAGGTTATGCTTCTTACATATACTCCAGTGAGTAAAGTTAGTCAGTAAAAAAGGAATATTGGAATATAATATAATAGAGAAAACAGTAAAATATGGAGCTTGAAAGTAGAATTAATCTCGGGTAATGATTTGTGGCTGATGAAGTGTCATTACAGAATCTCTAGAAAATGTAATTATTAAAACAATCGATGACAAAAATCTTCAGTCGGAGATATATTCGTAAGTGTCTGACTCATCCTGGTTATTGACCCTAAAAACAATAGTTTATATTCCCTTTACCTGCATCTACCTGCAGTTCAGAAACTGTATGTCTTTCAAGTGTTACGATGATCTATTATGACACTTGCTTAGCATGTCGTACAGACTTAGTATTTTGTTTATTCCATTCTATAGACTAGTGTTACTGATTGAAGCCAAAGCCTTCTATTCACTGAGCTTGGTCAAAGGTAAAGAGATTAAATGAACAAAAGTGGTTTTATGTTAAGGGGTTTTAAAATATGTAAACACTTGCATACCTGTCTACATACGAAGCATTTGTGTATTCCTGATCAATGCAGAGCACAGGGCGTCTCACAAACTTGTTTGCTCTCCCTTTCTTTTCGCCTTCTGACCTTTGATCTAAATTGAAGCATTTTTGGTCAAACAGTAACTTTTACAAAACCTTTGTACCTTAGAAATTACTGTTAATGACAAAAGTGGCTGAAAACCAGGTATCGTCTGTAGTTGTCCTCCATTTATTGACGAAGTTTGTCACGACTCCTACTATAAAACAATTAATATAGCCACTTGTTCATGCCTGTCATTTTACTAGGAGCTAACAGTAATGATATCATGCAAGTGTTGTTATCTTCAAATACCTACCTCCTCGTTGACTGGGTGTATTAGAGAATAACTCCAAGTAATCCCTGGTTCCTATAACGGAGAGAGAAAACTACTAATAAGTATGAAACAATTTTAAATTTTAATCTGGATGAAAATTTAAATATAGAGAACTTTAAAAAGAAATTCTTATTCATTGTCTTTGGTAAAAAGAAAAATTTTGTCCACCCATGAACTTTTTCATAATCATCATGTTTTAAAATAATTTTCGGCAATAGATTAAAGTTTTACTAATACCTTTTGTTACATTTCTTTATTTTAGCAGCTATTTTAATAACATTTGAAGTAGATGTAATCTACAACATCTGGAGTTTCTAAAAGCAGTGTTATAGTCTAATATAATTTATAATTTTAATATTATATAAACTTAATTATTATATTTCATAATCTAAAACAATTATACTATTATAATTTATAAAATTTTAATAATAATTCATATTAATATTTATAATAAATTATTATTATAAATATGACTATATTAAATTTTTAAATTTATAGTATATATACATGTATAACAGTAGATGTAATCTAACGCATCTGGAGTTTCTTAAAACAGTGTTATAATCTAATATAACTTATGATTATAATATTATACTATAACAAATGCAATTATTATACCTTGATAATTATAATAATCATATTATTATAATTTATAACTCTACACCAATAATTTTAAAAATTGTGATATAACTTGTAAAAATATAAATTATAATAATTGATTTATAATCTGCCATATGTGCACAGTTTTTCACATAGTTTGGTTTCACAAAGTTTGTACAATATTAAGCAATTTCTTATTTGTTACTTTTGTGGTTCCAAAGTGAAAAAGACCACAGCAAATGGTAAAAGTGCCCAAAAATATACTTCCTTTGAAAATACCACAAAAAATTATTATAAACTTAAAAAAACATCTTTAACCAATTTCTTTGCAAAAATCTCTAAAACTTTTTAGGAGCTATTGCAAGTAACAAAGTGAAAATGAAGCGATGCAAAGAAAGACTGAAAGGAGTAAAAATGGGAAAGCTGTGATAATAGCAAATCAAATTTAAAAGTATGATATATGCAAACGGAAGTTTATAAAAAAGTTGTGATAGTCTAAAGTTTATTTAGCATAACTTAGACTAGCTCCATATATTTTATTACTACCCTCTCTGATGCACCTTTACCGTCCTTTATCCCTAAGGCTAAACCTCAAATTTCCTGCTTTTCACATAAATATTTTTTGTTATCAACTGTTCTTATCATTAGTACTCTGGTAGTCGAGTTCGTTGTATAAGATCATCGGGTGTAATAACTATGAGCACAATTATTCCCATTATATTAGGACAGCTCAGCTTAGCGCTAGGCTGCTTGGGTGAATGTCATGAATTTGAATCCAGCATCTCACGATCTTTTTTCAACCTCAATCCATAGCTTTGAACAGTCAGACAAATGGTTACAAATTTTACTATAATAAAGATTTTTATTACAAGATTTACTCTTTATACTCAGTTTGTTTAAATATATGTATATTATATGTAATTCTATATTACATATAATTATTATGTATTATTCCACGACCAAACACTAGTGAAGCAAGTGGGTTTGAGAACCTTATGATAAATGCATATGTGCACACAACTCCCGAAAAGTATCCACCAACAACCATACCCAAACCCTTGTACCGAAATCCCATCAAAAAGTTTAACTGTTTTTTTGGAGTCGTTTAATTATAATAATGATACAAAACACTTATACACATATTTAAGTATGTTACCAAGTTTTTGAAAACTGTCGATAATATCCTAAAATTTTTCCATCTGATCGGATGATACATAACTAGAAAGATTCATTTGGCCTAAAGTCGCCATTAAAACTTCACAAGCTTTTTTAATCAGAATTAAGACCGGCCAGCAAAACGCTCATAAAGCCGTGCGACAGATAGTAGAAAAACGTGGACATTTCACCAGTCTATGGCATTGTCCCATTACCAAAGGTCTCTGTAATAAATGTTGACTGTTTGTTTCACTTTCACTAAATCATAATATTATGACATTGGAATATTGATTTACAGGTACGAAAATGTGGTACACAGCTTACCAGCCTGTTTTTTTGTCCAATTACCGAAGGTTTCATTAAATTATCTAGGACATTAGTCAAATTTCTTTACATCTTATGTACAAGTTAGGGCCGAACTATGTACAATGCCCTCTTTTGACAAGAACATTTCTTTATTTTGATCCAGTTTGCAGAAAACTTCCATACACAAGTGAATGCTAATGCTTGCTTTCTGTTACAGATCGCTGTCAAAACCATTCTACATTCAACACAACCAACTTTCAAACTGTGTATATTATACAGCAGCTAGCCATTTTACTTCTAATATTGCATTTCTCCTATTGCAGGAGAGAGATATAAACGTATCATCTTTTCCTTTCATTATTGCTGTTTGTTGTATATAATAACACCCACACCCAGTACATTACAGCTACCATTGCAGCTACCATTGCAGTTCTCCTATTGCACTGCAGAGCCATTTGACTGCTAATTGTTCTAATACTGCTTATATTCTCTTTTCCATTATCACTTTGGTCGTGGGCTGTACGAAAGGAGAGTTTTTAGTATACATATGGTCTATTATATATTATATATATTATATACAGATAGTTGGACCAACAAAGTATAACAATTAATAAAACGGTCTCAAAGTACCTTTGGGACCGTTTTATTAGTTTTTATATAACAACAATTAATTTTTGGTCCTTAAGGTCCCGAAGTACCTTTGGGACATTAAGGACCAAATATTAATTGTTATTATAAAAATAATTGTTATATAATAATATAACACATATGTTATATTGTGGAGCAATCTTTTTTCGACCTCCATGAATGGCTTTGGGAAAACAGAAGGACATAACTTTAATTATAATATAAATTGCTACTATATGATTTACTTTTTATACTTTGTTTGTTTAAAGATTTGTATATTTCTTATACAATATACTGTATTTATTATACTATATAACATAATATTGTATAATGTATTATAAAGTAATATAATGTACAGATCCTTTAACAAACTAAGCATAAAAGTAATAAAACAATACTAAATTACCTTTGGAGCCTTAAGGGCGCAAAAATAATTGTTATAGTATAAAAAATTAAAACATATACTAATATATAATAATATAAAGTATATATTATGATGTATATCATATAATTCCCAAAATACCTTTTGGAAGTGTCATTTTATACACATATATTACCTAAACTTTGATTTGACTAGACCAAGGCTAGTCCACTGAGCTAAAAATTACTCCTATCTTCTAACACAAGTATCTGTTTGTACAAGTACTTGAGAACATACTCCGTAAATCCGTTGAAAACTTTTTATACCAACTATAGGTTCTTTGTTTTCAAATCCAATCCTAAATAACTCTTGATTTTGTCCAAACCAAGTCTAATAAAAATTGAATCAAAGCATGACAAATGAAATTTGTCATTTTGAGCGATTTGTCATTTAACCTGTTAAATTTTGAGCGAGTATTTGCTGCGACATAAAAAGTCATTTTCAACATTTGATGCCTGAAAATTCTCAAAACGCTAGAGTTTGGCAATTAGAAGTCAAACCATCTACATAAAAAAACAAAAACATTCAGTAGTTAATTTTAGCTATACTTAGTGTAAGTTAACGCAAATTAGGGCTTGTTGTGCTATACATTTATAATACTCTACCACTACATCTACACAATACTTAGCCTAACTTCCACAATTTAAGGTATTTTTACGTAATTTACTTGATTTATTGCTGTATGTGCTTACTTGGTGTATTTTTTGAAGTTTACAAATCAGCAATGAATAAAACAACGATAACGGATTCTTATAATATTTTGTTCCAATATCTTTGTTTCAAGATATAATGACCCTTATTTGTGATGCTGATATCTGAGCAGATTAACTTCAAATGTCTATGTTTGACAAAACTCAGCCAAAGTTTGAAATAACTCACTTTCTATGACCTGTGACTCGAACTTTGGCGGTGGGTTGACCTCGGGTAATGCAATGGCCATGACCTGGTATAATGTTTAATGTATAATGTTAAGATATAATTGCTACTCACTGCTGTATGGTATGTCAGTTTGCTGTAAGTACTTACAGAGCAGATTTTCTTTTGTCTTTTACCAGAATGACAACCAGAACAATGATGATGATTGCGAGAGCACAGACAACTGCAATGAGAGCAACCATTGTTGTCTCTACAAAGGTTGCTGACGCTGTTGGATCTATAGAGACAGGGGGAGATGGCTCAATAGTGACATCTGTTGTTCTCACTAGCTCTTTAGTGTTTGCTTTTTGAATCACTACAACATAGATGTACCTGTATATAGTTTCTAAAATAAGTTACACCATGGTCAATAAAACCATATATATTAGAAGTTAATGAAGATTATTAGCTACTATAAAATTGGTACACATGTTAATTAGAATCAACACTCCTTGTAGGCTACTTTAAACTCTCACTAGATATCTGTAGACATTCTCTTAGCTATTTTTAACTTCTCCTGAGTTATTGTACACGCTTTCGAAAACATGATGCTGCAAAGTCTATCTCAACCATCGTTAGCCGCTGCTGTCTGTCTCGGAGGTAAAAACGTCATACAGTACTGTACAATATAATGTAAGATTTTATGTTCTGGAAGGACATCTGGGAAAAACAGGCTACTCATAACACCACTGCAAGTTGCCTGAAGAAGCTCAAAGAGAGCCGCCAGCACACTGTGACTCAGCAAGGACTCTTTATTAGCAAAGTGGATATCATGTGCAGAGTGTAGCGTATGAAGAACTGGGCAACACCTAAACCTGATATGATTCAAGCATTCTGGTTAAATCAATTGACATCACCTAACACTAGAATGGCAAATCAAATGGATTGTCTCATAGAAGAAGGTGACTATCCAGATTGGCTGACCAAAGGACGAGCTATACTATTGAGGAAAGACCCGAAGCAGGGCCAATTCCAAAATAACTATGGGCCAACAACATGTTTGCCCACCACCTGGAAACTGCTCTCAAGAATAGTTGCCGACAAACTGGAAGAGCACATGAGTCACTATATGACCAGTGCTCAAAAAGGAATTGAACGCAACACTCGATGAGCCAAACATCAGTTACTGGTGGATCGGACAGTCTGTCAAGACAGCAGAAGGCATACCAATCTTGCCATGACTAGGGTTGACTAAAAAAGGCCTTTGATTCAATTCTCCATAGTTGGATACTTGAACGCCTGAGGATGTACAATGTTCACACTGCCCTTGTGGTGTTCATCATGATATCATTGACCAAATGGAAGACGGAACTGGAGGCTAATGGCAAAAAGCTGGCAAGTGTTAAAGTCAAATCATGCATTTATCAAGGTGATTCATTTTCACCGCTGCTTTCCTGCACATGCCTAAACCCTCTAAGCAATATGCTGAAGAAGACTGAATATGGGTACCAGTTTAAGAGTGGCACCAAGATAAACCACCTCTTCTACAATGATGACGTCAAATTGTACGCTAAGAAAGAAAGAGCATTGATTGGCTAATACACCTTGCTTAGATATACAGCAAGGACATCAGAATGACCTTTGGTATTAAAAAATGTAGATAACTAATTCTCAAAAAGTACCAATCTTTGCACACAAATGATGTAGAAATACCAATTGGTATCATCAAATATATAGAAAAAGGGTACAAGTACTTGGGGATTATGCCAAGCGACATCAACCATGAAGCCGAAGTACGTGACAAAGCGATTACCCAATACAATAAATGCGTTCAGCAGGTCCTATGAAACTTGCTCTATGCCTGAAATTAAGTCATGTCAATAAATACCTACACACTGGCAGAAAAAATATACCCATCAGGCATAATAAGGTGGACTGAGGAAGCCATCATGGAAACAAACATAGCAACTCACAAACTGTTTACGATACATAGAGCATTCTACCCAAAATATGATACTACTAGATTGTATCTAGATAGGAAAGATGAGGGTAGGAAACTCAAAACTGTGCAGTAGAAAGAGGAAGAACAAAGCATTAAAGCCTATGCAGCTTCCATGGCCACTACCGATAAGTTGTTAGCCGAATTTCCATCACCTGCTCTGACAATCGAGCTTCGCAGTGATGATGAGAAACTTGAATGGCACATGAAGCCTTTTCATGGTGCTTACCACCAACAAATACTTAAGGTTTGTGATCTCCCCCAGACACATATGTAGCTGAATAAAAGGAACCTGACCGCCAATACAGAGTCGCTACTCATGGCAGCCCAAGAGCAAGTGCTCTCAACAAGGCAACTCCAAACAAAAATCTCTCACACTAGAAACGATCCAAGATGCAGACTGTGCAAATATGCACTTGAGACCATTCAACGCGTCATCAGTGGATGTTGTGTATAGAAATGTATGTGATGAGTATGGCCTTGATAAACCACAACCCTGGAGGTAAACTCCTGGTAAGTTTGATGAGAATGACCGCGCTAAAATCGTCTGGGCTTTAAACATCTGGACTGATCCTAGCAAACCAACCAGATATAGTAGCGGTAGACAAGGAGAACAAGAGGGCTACTATTATAGATATAGCTGTATCCAATGACCACACTACAGCCAGCAAAAAAAAGCAAAAGTGAGGAATATCTTCCTCTTGAAGAAGAGATTGAAAAATGCTTGGATGTAAAAATAACTGTAATTCCAGTAGTCATTGGAACGCTGGATGCAATTACACCTGCGCATCAAATGTGACTTGCCAAGATACCGACAACCATCAACTCAAGTGAGCTGCAGAAAAGTGCGCTATTGGGAACAGCTAAGATATTGATGCAAGTGCTCAAACTTTCAGGCCTTTGGCAAGAGACCAGAGTTAGAGCAAAAATTGTCACCAAGATGGATTAACCAGGGTGAGAAAACATTGCTTTATTTGAAATATACATATACGAGATAAATATATATATATATAAATAAATAAATATATATATATATATATATATTATATATATATATACACATGGTAGATATATATCCGCATACATACATATGTACATATACGGTCATACTTTGACATATAAGTGCCCCGACCCATGCAATGAGAAAATCAAAATACGAGTACAGTTTTAAGCAAGTTTTTGTCTTGACATACAGGAAAAAAATGAGATATGAGCATATGAGCCGATTTTTGATGGCCAATAAATGGCCAAGTCTGCAAGAGGTCATTTTCAAAAACAAAATCATTCAGTTTGAGATCAAATGAATTTTAAATGTTTTACATTTAGTCAGTTAATAGTTAAAGTGAGGGTGAGACAAAAAGTGCCAAGCCGAAAATAGATGATAGAAATTGGGATGAAGACAATATTAATGTTAAGGTTAGTAAAAGATTGTAATGCAGCTTAAGTGTTTAGCTAAATTATTTCAAGGTAACTTCAAGGTTACCGTTATGCTTCACAGCATCTCATACAGCCATTAGCTACTAGGTCTGTTTTAAAGGTAAGATTTCTATGCAGTATTATATTTTGTATTGTTATATTTTATTGCAGATGCATAACCACTAAACAAGTATTGGTTACTTTGTGAGTGTAGGTACTGAAATACAAAAAATAAAAAAAAACCTTATTCTAACATTGTAGCAGCAAAACTTTAGAATGTATAGCGCCTGCTATTGAGTGCTCGTAAACTTGGGTAATTTGTTTGCTTTTTTTTCCTAATTAGAATGCTATGTTTCTCTAAATTACCAAACAATTTACCTGCAGGTATCTATTGTATTTCTATTTACCCTTTCACTGCCGTAGATGCATAAATGCGTTTTCGTGGGACGCCTGACGTAGACGCATTATTGCGACTTTCCCAGCAATTGCGTAGTTACCTAATTTTGTTATTCGTCGACAGAATAACCTACAGTTTTCATGACTTTTATGAAATTGACTGTGTTGTTTGAAGATTTGTCTAAAAAATTAGCCTAAAATAATGAATCAATTTTAAACTTTTGTTAGAGAACTTCTAATTTAATAACAAACATTTTTTTGTGTGGGTTCATTAATTACCGCGCGAGTCAGAAAACAGGTAATTAGTTATGTTGATGACATCATAGCCAATTCAGATGTTTGTGATTTTACAGATAATTAAAGCAGCAGCACTGTCTCTGACAGTGGTGAAAGTAATAATTTTGTAAGAGTAAGGAACATTATAGAGGATCGTTTTAGCTTCGCATCGATCGTAGCTTCACACGGCTTTATCATTGCACAAATTATAGATCCATTGAATTTTTGCATAGCAATTTAGTTAAAATGTAGGCAAATTAAAATACGTAACAAAAATGTTCTAGATAGATATTGAAATTGAAAAAAATACTGGTTACATATCATGAAGCAATATCGGCAATTTTCGGTAAAATAGCTATCAGAAGTATCATCAGAAGTGTTATCAGAAGTCAGGAAAGGCATCCAACATCTAGATCAGTAGTAATGATACAATACAGACAAAATAAAAATTACTAAAACCCTTTATTTGTCAGAGAAATGGGGATTAACTTCAGGTTTATTATAAAGCAAACAAATGGTTAATAAAAACTTCCAAAAAGGAAAATAAACAATAAACATATCTGAGATTAATCATGTTTATATGACATTTGATGGATCTTTGTATTTCACTTTGTTGCTGCTATTTTATTCTGTTGGCGGCGCAATCATAGACATTAATTATTATGTTTCTAATCTCAAATACACACTGTTTAAAGAATAGAGAAAGCATAATATTATTATGCTTTATTAGTTATCTTGAGGTGTTGACTGATGTTCTAAAAAAAGAATCAAGGAGATTCACCCACTAGAAGCTGAGATATAGACAGCCAAACACAGGTCTACCTAATAAAGAATCAGAGGAAAACCCTTCGAAAATCCCGAAAACTGTGACGTATAAAATCGACTTAATGGTCATGTGCCGGAGTTGCGCACCCTTACCGCCAATAAGTATAATGATTGTTTTGGCTACGAGATGTGAAACGCTTCTCGCGATAGTAAATAATTTACATACTAGCTCTGGTTTCTCAGGAAAATCATCCAAACATTGTGTGGTAAAGGCATTTGCCCACAACCCGTCGCCATGATTTTTCAAAGCAGAAGAGCAGATTTTGACTATTGTGCTTCAAATTTTAACTCGATCTCCACGGATATGCTCCGAAGATCATCTGTTCAACGAACGGCGCGTGTATAGTCTATATGCGATATCCGCGAGTTGCAGTTTGTTTCGAATAAGAAATAGGAATGGGACTTTTTGTTCCTTCATCATTTTTCTACTGTGTATCTACTGCAGCATTCTTCTACTGTGTATCTACTGCAGAATTTAGTTGATTTTCATGATTATCGTCACTATTAACAGACTGGAAGTTCACTACAGCCATAATCTTAAAAAGACTAACTTGACCGTGCTGCTCTTGCTATAAGAAAAGAAAACGATAACTTTTGCTTTGATTTTTCTATTGATCTATTATCTTATCTATGATTATTTTTTATGATTTATATAATATTCATAATGCATATTATACAAAATAATAATATAACTGCGAATAGAATAAATGATGTAACTAATATAATTTGTAGAAAATTCCAAATGATAACCGAGATTGATGATTGATTTAATTGATTCCATTTATTAGCTATAGTTAAAAAATCTGAACAACGCTAAAGATGAGTCTGAATAGGGAAGCTAAGTAGGAGAACAACAAGACTGAGCTGAACTAGCAAGATAGCGAAATGTTGCGAAATAATATATGCGTGTAATTATTTTATGCTAAAACTAATCTACACGTCAGAGGGACTGGTTCGGAATTCTAGGAGCGATGATTGTTAGGCCCAATTTGATTGTTCTATACTTCCAGGGATTAAACCAATTAAAACGCCGTGATTGTTATAGGAGAGCGCATTAGTTGGCTTAATTGACCAATGGCACACAAGTCGATTTCATACGTCATATATTGATGATTACCAAAACACTCATGTTTTTTGGTAGACCTGTGTTTGGCTGGCTATATCTCAGCTTCTGGTTGGTCAATCTCCTTGATTCTTTTTTTAGAACATCAGTCAACACCTCAAGATGAATAATAAATCATAATAATATTATGCTTTCTCTATTCTTTAAGAGTTGGTCACAAAAGTTAAGCAATACCCTGAGTATTTTCTATCTTGCTATGCAAACCATTACACAATAAACTTGCAAAAATGCAGCAATATCAGATCTGCTGGAAGTCAAAATGAATTGTAATACAATTAAATTGCATTACATTTATTTTGACTTTGTACTAAAAAAAAGTTTTTACAGAAGTCTTAAGCAAGGTTTTTCTGCTTTTGTTGAAAATAAACTAGTATTTGTCATGAAAACACACTAATATTTACCTAAACCCATTTGCACATGCGCATGAAGCTTGAGCAAAAATGTGGTAATGGTTAGCATTTATGCTGAGTAACAGGCGCACAGTCACACACGCACACACCCACACGTACCCTCACAGACTAACAGACAGCCACAATGGCAAAGTGGGACTTATTAATATAGATGGTTGCAGTTTTTGGAATATATTTTTTCTTTTCATTTCGTGCATCTTTCACTGTAGATTTTTATTTTTGTATCACACTCATTCTCTAAAAGGTTGTACATCTGTATTGGATATTATTATGGGTGCCCTGTGACAATAATTCTTACCTGAGTAAACAAACAGAACTCCTTGATAGGTTAGTTCTTGGCTCGTAATAAACCAAAAAAACAAACTTTCTGTACTGGGAGTTACGTATAATGTCAAATCTTCCAAATCGCCTTCATAAAATATTAACCATTCGTAATTGGTTGTACCTAAAACATCACAATAGTCACTGCATGTGCTGTCCAACTCAATGCCTGACCTGCTGTCAATTCAATTTTGTAGAGAGGGTAAGCTGACACACCACTCAGCGTGAGAGAACAATTGATCTTGCTGCTATAAGGTAAGATTGGGTAACCTTTGTAGATATCAATGTGCATGAGGTGCCTTGATGAAGCTGCACAGTTGAAGTTGCCACCTCATCCTTTGAGAATCACTTCTGTGCAACAAAATACTCGTTCATCATTTTCGCACTGCTTTTCAGGGTTACAGTTGGTAAGTATATGTTAACATGTATATTATTAACATATATATTATTAACACATATTTTGTTAACATATATATATATATATTGTTAACAAATGTATCATTAACATATTTAGTTAACATATATTGTGTTAACATATGTATTTTTACCATAGATTTTGTTAATATATATGGTATTAGCATACATGTTTAACATATACAATTACTGTGAACATATATCTTGGTAAGATATGTATTTTAATAACATATATATTGTTACTAATGTTGACAATAAAATCAAGAAATTTCTGTCTCTCTTTTATTTTACCTGCTGTCTGGCTGACATCAGACTTGGTTAATGGCAAATGACTTGCCTCATTTTAACAAAAGAATATGTACTGATTTTTGCCTCTTTAAGTTGCAAGTTACTTTAGACAATGCTCACATGTCGGTTTTGTCTCAATAATTTGAAGCACCGGTTAGTGGTTGTCAAAATATAAAATGTTGGCCCTATAAGACAAACAAAGGTGTACCATCCAGCATTAAAACAGTAGCTCAATATCACTCTACTGACAAGGTTGAATTTTAATAGGGACTATCATCATAAAAACTTTGTTACTAGCTGTTCTGACAATGACCAACTACGTAGATGCTGACTTTAAACATTAGAGCATTCCTTTAAACAGCAGTGTTTAGGTTCTCTACAATCTAGTGTAGAGCCCTCATTCTTTACAAAGTTCAATCTGTTCATGTATAATTCATAGGCATAAGGCGCTAATCAGAAGGTAAGAAAGCACATACCGATCTCAGCAGCGGAATCGTACGCATCACTTGGTATCCCTTCAATTTCTAAAATCAAGAAAAGTGTAAAATGGAATAAATAACCCAAATAACATGTCAAAGCAATTTTCCAATAAGCAGTAATTCAATAGTTTCAAGTTAATATATATTAAATAATTATTATTAATATGTAGTAAATCAATATCATTAATGTATAGTAAATCAATATTATTAATGTATAATAAATATTATTAATATGTAGTAAAACAATATTGCTAATTTGTAGTAAACATTATTGTTAATATGTGGTAAATCAATATTATTATTGTATAGTAAATCAATATTATTAATATATAGTAAATCAATATTATTAATATGTAGTAAATCAATATTAATAATGTATAGTAAATCAATATTATTAATATGTAGTAAATCAATATTATTAATATATAGTAAATCTATATTATTAATATATAGTAGATGAATATTATTAATATATAGTAAATCAATATTATTAATATATAGTAAATTAATATTATTAATATATAGTAGATGAATATTATTAATATATAGTAAATCAACATTATTAATGTATAGTAAATCAATGTTGTTAATATATAGTAAATCAACATTATTAATATATAGCAAATCTGTATTATTAATATATGAGAAATCAATATTATAATATATAGTAAATCTGTATTATTAATATAGTGTAAATCAATATCATTAATATTTAGTAAATCTGTATTATTAATATATAGTAAATCAATATTATTAATGTAAAGGAAATCAATATTATTAATATATAGTAAATTAATATTATTAATATATAGTACATGAATATTATTAATATATATTAAATCAATATTATTAATAAATAGTAAATTAATATTATTAATATATAGTAGATGAATATTATTAATATAGAGTAAATCAATATTATTAATATATAGTAAATTAATATTATTAATATATAGTAGATGAATATTATTAATATATAGTAAATAAATGTTATTAACATATAGTAAATTAATATTATTAATATATAGTAGATGAATATTATTAATGTATAGTAAATCAACATTATTAATATATAGTAATTTAATATTATTAATATATAGTAGATGAATATTATTAATATATAGTAAATCAAAGTTATTAACATATAGTAAATTAATATTATTAATATATAGTAGACGAATATTACTAATATATAGTAAATCAACATTATTAATATATAGTAAATCAGTATTATTAATGTATAGTAAATTTTTATTATTAATATATAGTAAATTAATATTATTAATATATAGTAGATGAATATTATTAATATATAGTAAATCAACATTATTAATATATAGTAAACTAATATTATTAATATATAGTAGATGAATATTATTAATATATAGTAATTCAATATTATTAATATATAGTAAATTAATATTAATAATATATAGTAGATGAATATTTTTAATATATAGTAATTCAATGTTATTAACATGTAGTAAATTAATATTATTAATATATAGTAGACGAATATCATTAATATATAGTAAATCAATATTATTAATGTATAGTAAATCAATGTTGTTAATATATAGTGGATGATTATTATTAATACAGTATAAAGTAGATTTTCTCCCATTCTCCAGACAATATGCTAAACCATTTAGCTACATAAAACTGATGGATTCATTGGGCGAAATATGTTGCTATGTGGATGAAAATATGCATACCAATCTCTGTTACGGCACAACATCCTTTTATGCTTGTTTTCATGGTTCTTATTAGTAAGTTTGGCAATATAGTCTGGTTGCCACCGAGCATTTTTGTGTCACTTATTTTAAAACGAGGCAGAACTATGGGGTATAACGGGTCTTAAGTTTAACAAGTAGACTAGAGCATATTTTACTTTTTTAATTACACCTACCAGTGATATTATTGTTAAGTAGCAGTAATTAGCCATTTAAAGGATGTGTAAAAACACATAAACAATTTTTTTCTTATGTCATGTGTAATTAGGCAAAGCATCCAATCAGTTCTACAGACAAATATTTAGACTTTTTGGGAAATGGCGGCAATTTAGTCCCAAGGATTGCAATTAGGTACTCAGTTTGTTTCCGGTATTGTTTGGTTAAAAACTGCAGCAGTAAAAATTTAATATATTTAATTAAATTGGTTCCCACTGCTAGCTATTGTTCATTGCATAATTCATTACAGTAAGGTACCACATCCAAGCAAAATGATGAGCTTTGCAAATGAAAACAAGCCGATAGTAGAACATTTTTGTGAGCTATTGAGCAGTACTGTATCTTCAAAGAATCTGCAAGATCCATTGGAAGCCACCTTAACATCTCTAGTGGCTCGTCTCTTGTAAAGACTATACTGAATGCATATATCAAAAAATCTTCCCAACTGCAATGAATCTCAAATCTGTAAAAACTATAGTGAGAAATCAGCAAATTCATTCATTTACTTTATCATTTAATAAATAATCAAATTATTAATCAAGAAGAAAATGTAAATGCATTGCTTCTTTGAAATCTCTGCATACTCTTCGCTTAATCACTAATTTGCAGAAACTGTGTCCTGCAAAACAATGGATCAATGATGTAGATTATAATTCCATATGATTCCATATCATACAAAGAGGTAATAAGTCATACATATGACTGGTGTCTTTTTTGATTAGGTGTTGTTGCTGTACCGACATGGTCTATGTGTCTGCAACTACAGATGTCTCATAAACCCTAATGCAGTCTCATGACTTGCCAAGTTCCTTTGGTCATTCAGTCAGATCTTGCAACTTGAAAACTTCACCCAAGCAAAGGTTTCAGAATTCTGTTTGAAACGCATTAGCTAATAAGTCATTTAAAGGTTGACTTGAAACAAAATTCACATTAAAGTTATTTTGTATTAAAAAGTTCACCATGTTTTACTCTGCTGTGTTGTAGGCGCAAAATGTGTGAAAATGTGATTAAAAGCTCTTAAAAGCTCCAAAACAAACATTTAATCACAGCCATACGCTGTGATCACAGAAAACGCCGCAGTTTAGAATCTCAATATTTTGATGACGTACTCAAACATTGCGGTTATTGTTTTGACGCGTAAAATTAAAGGTCAATAAAAAGCTCAATATAAAACGGCTCAGGCTGATATTCACTCCTTTGACCTAAGGTTAAAAAAATTAAACAACTTTTTACAGTAGGTTTTGAGATACCAGTGCTCAAAGTGACAATGATGATAAAATAGACGCCTAAGTACAATAGACATGTTTTTTTTAAATGCGTGAAGTTTACTTGTGAAAGTATTTTGACGACTGAGGTTGCATAAAGGTGTAAACGGAAGCCATTGTGTTCAACTATGTCCCATTTGAGCCCTTTTAGAAAGGGATTCCAATCTACGGCGTTATCTTGATGGCTGTGATTAACTGTTCGTTTTTGAGATTTTAAGAGCTTTTGATCACATTTCCACATATTTTGCATCTACAACACAGCAGAGTAAGACACGGTGAATCTTTTGATACCAAATAACTGTAATGTGAGTTTTGTTGTGAGTCAACCTTTAAGCGGTGTTGAACCAATTAAATAACAATATACTCCAGTGTGTTTATCATGGCTGAGCTGTACCATTGAAACGTTCAAAAGTTATATGTTAAGAGTGTAACAAAAAAACCACACCTGGAAAAATTATTTGTGACTCAGTAAATCTCTGTAATTGAAAGACTCAAGAGTAAACAGCAGATGTTAGTAAGTGAATAGGAGTTTATTAGGACAGTTAGGATAGTTCTATGATATTTTACCCATTGTCCAGATGTGTCCACGGCTACTGACTACATTTGCATTTTACCCATGGCCAAAGATCGCAGCTGTCGCATGAGATAAAGATTATACACTTTTAGTAACGCTTTATTTTTTATGTTACGTCACCACCTTTTGTTCTATTATTACTATTATTATTGATGTATTTTATTCATAACAAACAACCTTCATAGCACTTATTTAACACTACCTGTATGTTATATCTTCTAACAAACTTTTGGGCTCATATTGTTTGGCTCAAAATGTTAAGCAGAACATGCTATTTGTTTTGCGTATAGAACATTTTCAGGTAGATGTCAGTAATATGGTTGATCTTCTCATCATCACCATTATCACAGCCATCGTTATCCGTTGTCTTTATTTTGCAAGTAGTATCATTCATATTCATTTGGTGGTCCTTGCATATTGCAACCTATCAATAAAAATATACATATGCAATCTATGAAAATTTTAATGAATTAGTTATAAAACTTACTATCATATCGGAATAAAACAGGGAAAATTAACATAAAATATCATTCTTCAATCAAGGACAAGACATGAAACAGCAGCTTCCATACTCAAAAGGATTCATGAAAGATCCAATTTTGCTCTATACAGTTTATACAATATCGTTAGCTCAACTTACCGATTTCAATTGTGGTAGAAACAATTTGCGAATGTGCTATGCGACAGTAGTCCTTTCTACAGGAGTGGTGGTAGTAGACTTCCTTCACCAACAAGGTCCTTTGTGGAATTGATATCACAATTGAGTCATTCCCAACTGAGCTGCTTTAAGTGGCGCAATTGTAATGATTATAATCTAATCACACAGCTGACTACAGCGCACACAAAGTACATGGTTGTGGAAGACGAATGATTAGTTAAAAAATGTAGAATTTTCAATGAAACAATAAATGTGCTTTTTGATTGAATATTCATTGAAGGATGGAGTAAATGGTTTTGGTATTTTCTGACCTTCGTTTTTTTCAGGGGCTGTAAAATCCCTTGCAGCTTGAGAAGCAATCTCTTTGATATTTTGACTCACTAGTAAACCTAATCCAGCATTCCATATTTGCATGAGTCAACAATGCAAGTTGTTGCAATGATTTTAATTGGTTTGCAACGAAACTCGAAACTCTCAGGCTCTCTGTTAATAGTGCTCTACAGCTCACACGAACATCTGATTAACTGCTTTCCTCCATTAATAAAGCTTGTTAGCTTATTGAGATGTGATACTCTATTGTAATGAATTATGCAATCACAGTAGCTAGCTGTGAGAATCAGTTTAAGGAGAAATATAAATTATTCACTGCTACTACTAGCGTTAATGACAGCCTCCAACTGACCGACACCGGAAACAGACTAAAGACCTACCTGCTATCGATACACACAAATTTCCACTGTATTAAAAGAGATCTAGATTTGCATCTACAGTTATGATTGGCTGATTTGAAGAGTCGCTCATGGCGTAAGAAAAAAATATTTTTTGATTTTTAGTCACCATCTATTGGATAATTATTTTCAGATTATTAACTAAAAGAGTGGTAGGACACCGAATTACTAATTACTGAGCAACAAATATGCTAAAGTTGGTAAGCTACCGTAAACCCCATTATCTGCCACCTATTGCCACAATAATCATGTGTGTCAACCAGACTAATAGATTAAGAGCTTAGTCAAATTAGCCATTGGCAATGTGCCAAGCTAATGGCAAGTGGCAGGCAACTAAATTACCTGTCACTGTTTATAAGCTTATTTTTAACACCCGTGCCATGCCGAGCATTCCACTAGTTATTAATATATAGTAAATCATTAATACTATGAGTAGATTAATATTAATAGGGCCTATTAATATTACTACCATATAGTAGATAAATATTGTTATTATCTTGAACTTTAGATTTGATACAAATAGTTGCTAAGTTGAATGTATGACAAAAGCTTACCGGAATATTCCATGACAAACCCTGCATAACCATCACTGTAGTCTGTGACGAATGTAAATGTTAGACTTTCTCTTATTGGCTGAAGGTATATCGTTGATTGGGAACCTTGAGTACCACAGATCTGTACTGTGTCTCTGTCATATTCCCTCACTCCTGTGATGTTCAAATAATCATGACAGTTGTTCTCTAAAGCAATGCCACCTGTAGCAGTAAATCTCAATCTGATGAGGGTGTCTTGAGAAATGCCAGTCAAGGTAAGTGCTGAGTCAAGGTTGTCACTGTACTTTTGCGGATAGTTTTTATGGGTCGAAATGTACAAAGGTGGTATGGCTAGAGCTCTTCTATCATAGATCCCACCAATGTCTATGGAGAGAACCGCTGCAGAAAAAAAAAGAATTTGTGTAGAGTGCCTCAATTGTATAAATATGTAGTTTTGAACCGCTTAATAGTCGGGGCTGTCACCAGTCCATTACCGGTACTGTCACCAGTCCATTTATAATTTACCGGTACTGTCACCAGTCAATCACCGGTACTGTCACCAGTCAATTACTGGTACTGTCATCAGTCAAGGTTATTCAAAGCAAATTAGAGATTCCAACATCATATGAAATGAAGTAAAATAGTATAAAAAATGATATGTATTAAAAAAAAATTCGTTTTGCATTGTGCTGTTCTATAATGTGGATTGGCAAGGTGTTGGTATTTACTATAGGCCTAGTTGTACAACTTGGCCTATAGTAAATATATAGGACTAATATAGGACTATATAGTTGTACAACTTGGCGTTGCCCGAGTAATGAAAAGTCTTTGGATAGAAAATTTATCTGTACTTAACCTATTACAACATTTGTCATTCTAACTTACAAACTACATACCATGAGTAAAGTGTTTTGTGTAATTGAAATAAATTAGGAGAAAAATAAAAACAACTGTAAAGCTTTCCAAACTTTGTCAAACAAACTTTTAACTTTATATCATGAGGAACATTATTTGTGCAGGTCAAATAAATTTTAGAAAATAAAACGACTATAAAGAAGTTCAGATGTAAATGTGAAATAATTAGCAATGATCGCTAAATTTGGTCGGTTTTGCTACGATTACATTAAAAGATGATTTGATAATGATACCAATAATACAAACTTAGAAATAAAAATAAAAATCCTGAATATGTCAAATTAATAATAACAATTCTTGCTTAGAAATGTGTGTATATTAAAAAGGTTACTTTTCCACCAGCTATTCATCAAAACTTTGAATACGTCGATACTTGTACTGTAAAAAATAAAAAATTGTATTGTCTTTGTCTGACCGAACGGAGAAGTAATATCGAGGCTTTTCCCACGGAAACAATATAACTGTCCGCATGATAAAAATTAGCTTTGATCCAAGATATAGTAATTTTAACAGGGGTGTCGTAACGCGTGGCCGCATTGATAAAATAATGAGCGTGCGCTAAAGCTATATCTATAGCCGGAGCGACACACACACAGACTTAAAGAAATATATATATAGATATGTGTATTTTCTAGGGAAGTAAGAATGTAATGGATGATCAGATAAATTGGAGATATGAACTGAGTATTGTAAACATCAGATATCTAATAACACAGATAGTACATCAGCATTAAAGTCATTTAGAATGTATGTATGCAAGTATGATGTGTTTTTAGAATGTACGAAAATCATCTGTTTAAAGTCTGAAATCTCTATTCCTTCAGTTCGGTCTTTTCTATGAATTCATTGAGTTTTAGGTTGCTAAATACATTGTCAAAATTTGACGACCATTTAGCAGTTGCAATAATCCATTTAAGAGACAGTTTTAAACTATGAAACTTAGAGGCCTCATTATTAGATTTATATCCAGAGAGCAGTTTAGCAAAATATCATAAGCCTTAGATTCTGAGAGTCTATATATAAACTTCAGTGTTTTTTTGTACACCCTATGTCAAGTCTTATCAGTTTTATGTCCAGTAAAGTCTAGTAATGAACAATCTGCATCAGAAGATTTGATCTCCAATCTTTCATATGCAAGATGACAAGTTAACCAAGTTAACTAAACAACTTGGGGTTTCGTATAAGGTGTAATGGATGTTCTGGAGAAGTAGGAATGTGATGGATGGTCAGATAGGTTGGAGGTACGTACTGAGTATTTTAGACAAAAAATATCTAATAGCAAAGATAGCTCATCAGCATATATCATCTATATAATATATCGTCAAAGTTTAGAAATTTCAATCATTCACATAAGAAGCAGCTTTAAGATAGGAAATTTAAAATCCAAAAAATAGTCTTATATCCTGAGATTAGTGTAGCAAAATACAATAAGTCTTAAATTCTGAAAATAATGTATTAAAATCTACAGGTTGCGCAACGCCAATAAAGCTTGCTCTCATGGTTCTTATTAGTAAGTTTATCAGTACATATACTAGCTTATTCAAATCAGCTATTGACAATCACAATATCTGCTATTGTTCATAAGCTGTTTTAATACCCATGAAATGCCCAGCACTGGGCTGGTGATGTATTAAAATGTACAGGTTGTTTAGCTTTAACACTATCACTAATTTTATACATATAAATTTATCTGCATTATACATATTATTATACATACACCTATGCACAGACCTAAATGTAAATCAATGCATATGTATATATTTTATGTTTTATGTATATACGTATATATGATATTTATTATGGTGAAAAACATTACAAAATACAATAAGCCTTGGACTCTGAGAATAATTAAAAATAATCTAGAGGTTATTATGCTTTAATGCTTTCCCTGATTGGATAAAAACATTCTCAACCATATGCATACATGCACGGATGTATTTTTATTATACATGTATATACACATATGCATAGATTTTTATATATTGTAGGCTTTATGCATATATATAAAATATAATATGTGTTATTGTTAGAAACATTAGTTTGATACAGAATAATAAAATGAGCACTCAACACTTCAAATGTAGAGTAAATTATAGTTCAATATAAAATATAAAAAGCATTTAACTGTTAGTCAATTGCTGCAAATTTGTTTAAAATAGATATAGATCAGTTTCATCAGGTGATAACTTAGAAACAACAATGTTATAAACTATAAATAATATATTATTTATGTATTTATATATCCTGCTGTAGAAAATAATTATCTAAAAGATAATTACTTGACTAAGACTAATAAAGAGTATAAAAATGTGTATTATTGCATTCATTTCTCTCAGACTCAACCATGGAACGAGTTATCTTCCCCTAATTCACCAAGAGCATTGCATCATCATTTCTAATACATAGGGATCTTGATTCACTGCGTGGCACGTGCATCAGTTAACAGTCCGCTAAGCCTTTGGTATTGTTATCGCATGATTGGCTGGTGCCCTAAGATTGTACCCTACTTTTTAGCCAGTGAGGCGTGATGTATGGGCTAGTTGGTGACGTGTGAACTCTGTTTCAGCGGATGAACAAGGAATAAGCTTGCTCACTTAAAATGAACTAGTCTGCCCTACTAGCAGCTAATTACTAAAATAATAATCGTTACGCAAAGCCTAAATGTTATTTACCAAGAAACAAAAAGTACTAGTTATGAACTTTTATAATATGTGTTTCATTTGTTGAATATGTTCTAGTTCTTCCATTTGCCAATTATAGTTGTACTGTGCAAACCTGGTATGTCGCTATTCCATTAACTAGTCTTAGTTTTACATTTTTGTATTGATTACTGACACTTGTATTTAGATTTTACTGTGGTGTTGTAGTTGAAAGTCAATGGTTAAAATGAAATGAAGTTTTTCTTAACCACGTGCATCAGTAAATTCATAACCTCTCTAACATTCCAATTCATTCCAAATTGTTAAAAAACCTCGCTCAACTCAGTTCGCCTGATAAGAGTATAGACCAGATCTATAAAACTGCCAGTAGCTGAAAGCTAAGTATATACTATTCCTAAAACTAAATTAATTATACATGTGTATAGAATATATTTGTTTATATAAATACATATATTTATATACATATATCGGTACATCCTTCGTTTTTTCGTGACGTCATTTTATCATTGTCGGCCATCTTTATAGACAATTTTATCATTAAAAACACGAAGCTTTTGTAATGAATTTTTGAAAACGATGCTTTTGTTTGCAATTTTTTTATAGTATCAAAACAATACCAAAAAGTACTAGTAAATAAAAGAAAAATGATAGTTTTCTACAGATATGGCGGCTTTTTCGTGAACGAGCGCATGTGAAAACGACTTGTTGACGTATAAAAAACCGATGAATAGTTATGTAAAACATGTACATATGTACAGGTATATACATTTACATATGAACATACTTATATATACATATATGTGCATATATACCTATGTATATATGTATGAGCAAGAATATACATGTAAAAGTATGCATATTATACCAATACTTATGCATGTATAATACATGAGTAACATACATGTTCTTAAAGTAAAGTGGAACAGCTTTTGTTACAGTTTAAATATAATTCACAAGCATTTTAATCTCTAACGTACCATTAAAACCTATGTACAATACAACATCATGCTGGCCATTAAGATTTAGTGTGATGGTAATAGGCTAAATTGTAAAAACTATTATAATTACTTCATTAATTAAGGAATTAATTATAATTACAATTACCTAATCCTTCTCAAAAAACATATGGGGGTCCTCCCATGTTTTGTAACGATTCTGACGACCTGACGACAGGGATATTTGAAAAGTGACAGACGAGACGAACATTTATCAATGTAGGTGACGATGATTGTGTAAGTAGGATCACTAAAGGTATGGCTACACTTGACAAATTTTTCGTTGATTCTGAGTTCTGGCCGAAATCATGAAAAACAGAATTATTCGGTCGAAATTCACAGAATAATTAGAGCTGTGCATGCCTGCCGAATTCGTCGACAAAACGCTTTTAACAGATTAAACAAATTACATGCATTAGCGAGAAAATTAGTATAGTCCAAATACACGCATTGCGACACACAATAAAAGTACGAAGGCAATTCAACATAGTATACACGATGTAACTGTTAAAATTGCACTATTGTTGGTGAGCGAACACGAATCTAGCAAATTTTAAAATTTATGTAGTCTGAAAACATACTGTGACACGCGAGAAACATATCACAGCAAATTATCATAATAAATATGATGCGATCGACTTGATTGCGCTAAAGATCTTTAGCGCAATAAGATATCAGCAACGCTCCCAAACATCACTATTAAGATTGTGAAGGTTGCTGGTTGAGCCATGCTTTTGATCAGCAGAAGTTCAAGCTGAGCAAGTTTCAGGTTTTAAATGCAACCAATTGCCACCAGAATGGATATTTGTATTAAAATAACGAATGTTAAGAAAGAGGTTGTTTTGGTTACCAACTTGAAAAAGGTGACAGTGATTTTAAAAGTAACGACATGGATTTTAAAAGTGACGACAGTGATTTTAAAAGTGACGACAGTGATTTTAAAAGTGACGACAGCGATTTTAAAAGGGACTATTCTGACGACAACTTTGTGTGGTAGGACCCCCACCTATGGTAAAATAGAAATTTTGGCACTTCTAGCTCTTTCTTACAAAAATAATTGATCTTCGAACATTGGCATTGCAAAAAGTTTTACATCATGAACGTAACATGTCTTATTCATCTATCATGATTATAACGTCAGCAGCGCTAATTTAAAATTATCCCTGCAGTACCCAAATACATCATTAAAAAAGAATTAGACATTTTATTGGCGCAATAGAAAACACAGAAAATCGCAAAAGAGGCTGTGAATTGCTCCTTACTAATTTCAGTAACAGAAGACTGGCTTTACCCTTTTTAAAATGCTACAATTCTGATGAAAGAATGTATGAGCAGTGATGGTCATCACAATAGCTACTCTTTAGTGTATAACTACGTTTACCGGGCACACTTCATGCAGTGCACCACATACTTGGCACAACCAGATTGATGATTAATTTTATATTATACCAAGTCTTGCAATGAAATAGTGTGGATAGGCTAAAACTATGGATAGGTTTAAACTGTGGATAGGCTAAGCAGGTGTGCGTGTAAGGTGTATCCATTGCAAACAAACAAAGTGCAAAGGATTGCAGTCTAAATCAAGGACAGCTTAAGAGTTTCTAGCAAAGTCATCACTAGATTTAATCTAGTAAAGGCAGTCTTAACTACTTGAAGCAGCCAGAACAAAAGGTCAGTATCCTTGATTCAAATATGGAAAGATTACAGTTCTTGTTCTTGAAAGAGAATGGCTACTTGGTAACATTGGCTAAAGAACGTTGAACACTTAAAATGTATGTGAATATGGTCAAGAAGGATATAGCAAGAAATACCTGATATATTTAAAATTATTATATTTGTGAAACAGAATTAGACATAATTGGACCAATGACATCACAATCGCTTCTAAAATGTTTCTTTTATAAATGTGTGGAACACTGGTAGATTGTTTTAAAAAAGAAGAAGCATGAAACCTGACTTTTAAAGTTGTTTTTATTACTACAGCAAACTTTTGCTATGTTATAGCTAATTATATTTATATCACCACTAAACTAGACTTCTTTTTAAATGCATATGGAGGGTCTTCACATTTACACTGCAATAAATGATTGATAATATGATAAGAATAATAATGATAATGAATGAATGAATGGATGAATGAATGAATAATATGATACAACGTGAAATGGTACATTATGATGTGATACAACATGATGTGATACAATATAATACGATACAATATGATATGATGCAATATGATGTGATACAATATGATATGATAGAATATGATATGATACAATATGACATGATACAATATTATATGATACAATATGATATGATCAATATGATATGATACAACATGATATGATACAATATGATATGATATGATCAATATGATATGATACAATGTGATATGATACAATGTGATATGATACAATATGATTTGATACAATACGAAATCATAGGGTATGGTACAATATGATATAATACAATATGATACGATAAAACATGATACAATATGATACGATATTGTAGTGGCAGCCAGGCACCAACACTGAGTGTTCTAGATGAAAGGTCACTCATTGCTGGCATGCACTATAAGCCAAAAAATTACATAATACTCTGCTCAATTTTTTCGGCTATAACGTGGCTTGCTGAACCGGCCACATTTTGACTTATATACTGAACCGGAGTCACGTAGGCAAGAACAACTGAGCATGAAAGAGGCGGAGCCTATTGTGGAAGGACATATATATGTAGAACTGGCTAAAAGTTTTTAGTAGTTTGATGCATTATTCCAGCATATTTGTTTCTGCTCAAACTTATAGCTACGTATATTTTTTCAATAAACACTTTGCTTGTTGGTTTATTTGATCTGTCTTGTGGGGAGTATAGGGATTTACAATATGATGTGATTTACAATATGATGTAGCATTTTTATCCCCCATAACTTAAGATAGTTTGAGCTTGTAGAAAAAAGGATAAATATATATTTACTATGGAGTTTGATGAGCGCTCCGTGGTATGTGTTGATCGCATCAGATACGAATCGGAAGGTTATACTGTCATTAACTAGTTGAATATACAGGATTAATCGATCACTCCCATCGGCGCAAATGATCATTGTGTGATTGGGAAACCTTCTAATTCCAATTATCTCCAAGTAGTCATAACAATATGCTTCGAGCTCAATATCACGCCTGATGACCATATCTAGTCTGAGAAGGGTATCTGCGGATACACCAGTGAGCGTTAGAGAAGAGTTAATGTTATTTCTGTATGTATTAGTTGGGTAGCCAGAGTGGGTTGTAATGTGCAAAAGAGTATCTGAAGGTATCACTCTATCATTGTTATTGCCCTCATCTATCGAGATTGGATCTGCAATAAAGATTTAAAATGAAATAAATTTTATTAAATTGATAAAATAAAAGATTAAATAAAATGTATTTTATTAAATCTGTTAAATTGAATTAATTTGCATTAGGTTGTATCAATATACAGATGCTTCGGTCAATAAATCTATCTATGTTTATTAACAATATTTCAAATTTATAATTTATCAATTCTACCAACAAAAAATTACTAATTCTTGTGACAGGCTAAATGAAGAACATCAAACCAAGCCTATTCTATTGTGCACAAGTTTATAGCGGTATCATTCTGTGACTTTTTGAGCCTTACATAACCCGGGTACTGTTTTAGCACCCGGTAAATGCCGAGCTTTCAGCTAATATATATAAATAATATATTTTATATATATAATATATATACATTATATAGGCCGTTTTAATCTCAAATGTGCCGTTGCAATCCTGATTCCAGTTTTTCTAAAGTTTGTTTGTCAGATATAATATGCTATTAAAGCTAAAAAATTTTCATGTGTATTTTCATTTTTTAAATATATATATATATATATATGTATAAATATATATTTATACATATCTATATATATATAATATATATACAATATATATATATACATATATAAATACGACTATATGTATTATATATATTCATATTACGTATCACTTTATTGACAGTATTTAATGATAGCCGTTTTTGCATGTAGACCTCAATGGTAATAGTAGGTCTGAAAGTACCCAAAATTATATAGAAAAAAACGAGTTCTAAGAATTTAGAGCTGAATCATGGGTCTTTTGGTCTAAATATTATAATATGCGTATATATATATGCATACATAAAGTATATATATATATATATATATATATATATATATATATATATATATATATATATATATATATATATATATATATATATATATATATATATATATATATATGGTTTGTGCACGTCAGAAATTGCGACCTGAAACAAAAGAAGTGAGATCAACAATACGTGCAGGCACTCTAAAAAATATCTTCTTAGCCAATGCGATCAAGGCAGAGGTAGAGCTACAAACAACACCATGAACACCAGGAGAGGCAATTCCATCAGCCTTGTAACACAATTCACCTGATAAGTGCAGAAGCACAAAACAGACATGTCGTGACCCTAGAAAGAAACAGCAACCTGGACTCTAAAATAAGTTATCTTAACCTGTTTCCAACACTCTAATTAGTAATAAAACTCCGCACTTTTAAATGCGTAGATTGCTGTTAGCAGTAGGCCTGACTACTTCTACATTGTTTATATATTTAGATTAAAAAACCCATGATTCAGCTCCATTTGCTCAGAACTCATTTTTGTTATGCATTTTTGTGATACTTTCAGACCTTCTATTACCATTGAGGTCTACAAGCAAAGACACCTATCATTAATTACTGCCAATAAAGTAATACACAATAGCGATTGGTAATGAGTAATCATTGAGGAATTTAAGCATCTGTAAACTAGAAGTTGTCTTTTCAATGATGTTAATGTACATGCATTTGCTCATTTGATTGAACACTTCTGGTATTTACGGAATGCAACTATGTTACAGCAATTGATCAATTATTTAACCCTGCCAGCATTAGCTCTTTATAAACTTTTCATGCCTTTGTTTTGAATAATATATGGATAGACATATTTCTCCTATGAGGCCTCTATGACCTGTTTTTAAAAACCATATTTTACCAGCAAAAACTATTACAATTTTTATGCTTACTTGCAATCCGATCATCAAAGAAAATCAAAGAGAATTTAGACTCAAATTGCAAGCCACTAAATCAGTATGATGGATCTCTTTGAGCTGGAGGCAAAGATGCAAATAAATTTAGTTGTTGAGCTCTACAGCAGAGTTGCAGACAGTTTGTTAAGCTTGGATACGAGAGACAAAAACAAGTTTGCCTGTAAAGCAATAAATCAATAAGTAATAACAAAAAATATAGCAAATTTGTAAATAACCAACTTTAAGGAGATCTTCACTAGAGTAAAAGCTGGGTCACAGTATATCCCCAAATGTTGGAGTTGTCCTTTCAGTGTTCATTGTCGACTACGTGCACCATAAACCGACAGCATCCACAAAACAATGTGGAGGATACTTCGAATTCAATATCCAAATAAAGCACATTGGTGTGCCTAAAAGCTGGTTCACACTATATCACCGAATGTCGACGTTGATTCCACAATACTTTGGTGATCGTCGATGATAACCATGTTCACCTAATGACAAACTTATCTATGTTTGCATCAGGAAATACTCTGTGACATAGTGTTATAACTTTTCTTGTTAACTTCTTTTGGAGAAACCTTTTAGTTTTTGTGTGCTCAAACCAAATACCTGGCACCCAACAACTAGCAAAAACAAAAATAAATAAATCATGCTATTTGTGGCTATCATTTACTATCGCCGAAATAGCTTACATTATACAGACTGTTGTCGAGGCTCAACCAATTATCGGGAAAATTTGACAGTTGCAAACTTTCCTGGTGTATCCGGGTTGCTTTGTCAATATAATCGACTGCCTGCTTACATAGTCAATGAAGAACGCTGAAAGAAAAAGGCCGACACACTGTGATATAGTTTAAACAAGCCTTAAAACTCGGTTCCCATATACGCCGCAAAGCACCGGCGGAAGCACCGCAGGCTATTGCGTTAAAATCGGAACCTACACGCCGCGGATCGCAGTGCACCGCCGGTGGATGCCGGCGGTCAACGCAAGAGTTTGCTCATGTTCAAGTTTCGCAAACGGCCGCAGGCAAAACATTCCCGAAATGCATTGTACGGGTAAAGGTCCCCATTATAGGAACGGCATGGCGAGCGAAAATTTTATTTGATTACGCAATTATGTTTACGATATTATTAACGATGTGGCTTTGTGTGAACATATCCCGCAGAGCCTAGCGTCGCAAGCGTTTTACTGCATATGTTACCGCCGGAGTCTAGCAATCGATATGAGAACCAGGCTTTACAGTCCTTGTGACATTACGCTTGACAGGTGTCAGTTAGTTTGGACAATCAGTTTATAGCATGTGGAAACAAGCTATAAACTATTGTGTTAATTTGATTTGAATAATTAGTATATAACATAGAAGCACCGGCTATAAGCACAACTGCTTTTAACAGTCTGGCACATAGTGTGCTATGTGTCAGATGACTTCAAAGAAGTAGGAATTTCTAATATTGTATAAACGCCAGAACTGATGCAGGTTTGTGTACATGATTACATTGGTTGCCAGCAGTTGTCAGAAAGATAGAGCAAGACTCAAATTATGCTGATGCGATAAATCAATGCATCTCTTTAAGTCTCTTGTCGTTTGCTACATTATCTCTCTATTCTATTCTTAGTCACCATAGTAATCATTTTATTTGCTAAGTTATAAGAAGACATGGTCTGGAGTTTTGGATGTTATTAATTATTTTTCTTTAAGATCTGCAAGCACCGTCTCTGTTACTATCTACAGAAACATATACTAATGGCTTGTTGGAGTCATATGGATAAGCTGAATTCAAACAGGGTAACATAACAATATCGAACATAAGTTATGCAGATTTGTGTGCATAATTATACCGGTGGCCAACAGTTGTCAGAAAGATTGAGCAGGACCTAAACTATGTTGATGCGAAAAGTCAATGCTTTCTTTTAAGCCTCTTGTCGTTTACGATATTATCTCTCTGTTCTATTCTTAGTCAAAATTGTAATCATTGTTTTTACTAAGATATAAAAATACAGGGTCTTGAGTTTCAAATGCTATCAACTCTTTCTGCAAAAGATCTGCAAGCACTGTTCCTGTTTCTGTCTATAAAAACAGAGTTGGATATCTATCGCTTGTTGGAGTCATATGATTAAGCTGAATTCAAACAGGGTAACTTAACAATAGTAAAGTTGTTTAATGTTTTTATTGTAACTGTCTGGTGACACTTATATTTGTGGTAGTTTTCGTTATGATCAAATGAAACAATATTTTACGAAATGGAAACTCTCTATTTTACTAATATGATCATCTAAACACTAAAATTATTAGTTCTGATGATATAGAAGAAAAAATTGGCTCCCTTAAAGTTGTGATTGCATTATTGTAGTCATTCAAATAAAATTAAGACTACTGGGTTATATGAAAACAATATTTTCATATTTTCCGTTAGTTATAAGTCAAATATAAACCAATATATACACCCGCGTATAGTACACATTCTTTTCTTAAGAAGTTGACCTAAAAGCCAATGTGCGTCTTATCCATGGATACTTTTATTATAAGAATCATGCCTTTATTATAATATCGAACATTTATAATAAAAAAATCAAGCTTATATTTATCAATATTTATCCTCTTTGTCACTGTTTCCAATCAACAATGCAGCCCACTCCTGTTGTGTTATGCAATCATCATGATAGTCCAGCTCTCCCTCGCTTTTGTCATCATCATCATTGTCTGGGTCGACCATCCAGAGAATATTGTCTTCCATGCCGTGTAACATGTTGCTGATAGAAAATTTCTGTAATCCCTTCACTGCGGTCTTGATTAGCAATTTTTTCCAGGCATCTACTATATATTGGGAGATCGTAGGCATGTTGATTTCCTTTATGTTGTTGCCCTTGGTGAAAGTATGCTCACCATTAATCATCCATTCGGCCAATTTCTGCTTTGATGCTGCTTTGAATGACTCATTCACAACGACATCCACCGGTTGCAAAAGACTGGACACGCCGATGGGGATGACAACGAGGGCTGTACTGCACCGCTTCAATTTTGATTTAACATTCCTAGTCGTATGGCATCGGAAGGCATCTAACACTAGCATAGATCGCTGTCACCAATCCTTCGACATGATGAATGTCGAATGATTTCGTGAAATCCTTCGACATTTGTTGAATGATTTCAGGCAAATTTATATGAAACACAACCGTTTTTACAAAGAATTAATAAAAAGATTGGAATAAAATTACAATGCATCTTATGCACAATTACACAGTTTTTTATCGTTTTTGAGGTCAATTATCCACTGCATCCTTTACCTAGTATTGTCCTATACTCCGGTATTTACTGTATGGAAATAGTCCATGAAAGATAAATGCGCGATCTTTTCTTTAGCCAATCTATGCACAACATTTTTATCTAGGTCACAGTACTGTAGATTTTCTCACTAGCAAACTCATTGGTTGTGATCTCGAAGATTCTTGTCGTTAGATAAGTTACCGATTTACTGGATCACACACGCTGAATCGGCACGATTTGTTGACAAACAACCAAATTTTAACAATGCTTCAAGTTCCAGCTACGGTGATTCAGAGTTTTTTTAGCATCAGATGGTTAAAGGTTGGGGCAGACAGCCAATGGTTAGGGCTGACAGGTGTCAGTATAGCGGGAGTAGTATGGTATAGTAGGAGATAGGAAAAAGGAGATAAATCTATCTTTCACTTTGAGCTTCCTATATATACTAAACAAAAGTTAATAATTTTCCTAAACACAAATAAATATACTAATTAATATAAACTATATCTTTTTTGCTATCATTATTCATCGTTTCATTAATTTTCTATCATTTCACCAAGGTATAATATTTGCTTAAAATTATTTTTAGCAGTTTTAGCTAATAAACCAACTTTAGCATGAGAATTCATGTTCACTTCTAACTTGTGGAAAGGGAGGAAAATGAATTAACCAACACTCATCTTCAACTCCCGGGAACAAAGCTTCAAATTGTTGGCTTGGTTTATCTGTTAATGGCATATAACCATTACATTTGTTTTATTGATTACAGGATGTTTATGTGGCGCAGCAAGTGTAGCAATACTTTCAGGGTGGAAACTGCAATGCACGAAAAAAAGAGACATAAATGTGCGCTGCACAAACCATGATATGTAGCATTCCGTTCCTCCGGCTGGTCTCAAGTGCGTTGCGGAAGTGCAGGATATTACAGACCTTATAAAACAATAAACCAATAAGGTTCATTGAGTGTGGCCTATTATATTTACCGACTTGATGTTTCTGCTGCTAGTTTAACTAGATGACATATCACTTTCAAGCGATATTCAATAGGTCATCTAAAGACAAGGAAAGTTTAATATTTCGTTAGTACCCGAGTATCCAGATGTAGACTGTCTGAAACCATCTGAAAGGCTGCCAAAATATGGCATGTAAAAACAGAGGAAGTCATGCACCTACAGTTCATTGGTATTTTGGACATACCGAGAATGACTTAAAAGAGTAGAGTGGTGATGACTACTAACTTGTGTATTCCACATATACAAGTTGGTAGTATACAGAAGTGATGGCATCCTCGTACATATCTTAAAACCAAGAATGAGGAGGAATATCCGGATACGATACATACAGATTTTGAATTTACTGCAGAAGAGTAACCTGCCCTATTATATTGGCTAAAACTATTTGAGTGACAACAACTTGGATAAATGTTTTCAATGAAAGGTTTTTGCTAAGATGAAAACTTTTTGGCTTTAAAAAAATGATATAATAAAATAAAAATGTTAAAGCTAATGCAAACCGTGATTAGCAGAGCATATTGAAAAAATCGTAGCCCTGTGGCTACCTGTGCCAAAATCTGGTCAGATAGATGGGTTTAGGAAGTGTAATCAAAGCTGTATTGGCAGGTTTTTCTGCATAGCTCGGCTAAATTCCAACATACCAAATATTAAAAGCTCGATATAGTCTATGCTTCACACTACTAAATGAAAAAATGTGAGTCTACTCCACAAACCACCAACCAGGTGTAGGAATGGCTTTGTTGACCCTTTGCCAGAAACAGTGGGTTGATCAATTTCAAAGAAATTGATATTGTTTTGCGTTCAACATATCAACTAAAAACCTTTGTTTAATACTTAAATCAGCTACTCAAATGTGACCATTAAAATCTTTGCTACCAAGTGATACTAATAATGACTAGATAACGTTGATTATACATGAAATTTTCAAAGGTGCGGTTGGTTTCACCATATATTCAAACATAATCTTTTTGAAGATGCGGCTTGCTTATTTTTATCTAGTAACTAGTTTTCGATGTAGGTAGTAACTGAGAACTTTGCCTATACAATGGCATCGAATAATTAAGTTTACTCGTCGATCTAGTTACCGTAGACTCGCATAATTGTAGTCGGTACTCATTTGTTGGCACAGCATTTAGAGGACACTAGTATGCCAATTTTTAGTTATCTTATTTGAGATGTTTGAGACACGCATAGCAAAGTATGTAACTAAATTACAATTTTTATTCCGACAGTTATGGGCAAATACATATTGAAATATTTGCCAATAGAGCCGCGTATCACTTGACTTGATAGTAATTACCGATGTAATACGAGCGAGAGACAGGCAGCCTGGCAGCTAAGTCTGGGCACACCTCTTTATTTTAGGCTGTTTAGCGGCAATAAAGTTTTTTCATTCATAATATTGAAACATCTTAGCAGTCAGACCAGCTCGAACATCAAAAACAGCCACAAAAAATAAAATAATACCAACACTTTCTGATAGAAACAACTAAAATTTGGTGCAACTACATCTTTAATAGCTATCTATATGTGATATATAGAGCGGAGACAATACCAAATACATAGAAGGATTGCATTAAAAATAATCCATCCTTTTCGGTAAAGTATTCATTTTATCCATATCAAACTCTTTAATATTGTTGACATTAATTTTGTGAGTCTTTCTTTCTAAGGAGATACGACTAGAAAGACATAGGGGAAATGTGTGAATCCAAATATATCATACGAGTTTGCCTTTTGTATATATTATATGATTTGGAGAATATTCCAAGAAAGAGGCTATATGTACATTTGTTTTAACAAAAAAGTATTTTAACCTACTCTGCATGACGCTATGACATGAGAGAATCTCTGTATCTCAGAGTGTCAGAGCAATTTATGACCAGATGATATTTCCAAAATCCAGTAGTTACTATTAAACCACAGACCTACAGCAACTGTCCTGTACTGGTTAACACTACACAACAGCTGCTCCATTTATATATATTTATAGTATGTGCAGATATATATATATATATATATCTATATATATATATAGTAATTATATATATATATATATAGATATATATATATATGTATATATGTATATATAGATATATATACATATATATATATATGTATATATATATATATATATAAAATTGTTTCCTCACCCCGGAAACCCCGTATGGGTGGTAAATTCTGCTCTAACTCGGGTCTAACTGGAATGTAAGAACAACTGTAATCCCAGTAGTCAATGGGGCACTGGGCGCAATAACACGGGCACATAAAATGTGGCTTGCCCAAATACCAACAACAATCAACTCAGGTGAGTTGCAGAAAAGTGCGCTATTGGGAACAGCTAAGATCTTGAGGCAAGTGCTCAAACTCCCAGGTCTCTGGTAGGAGACCCGAGTTAGAGCAGAATTTACCACCCATACGGGGTATCCGGGGTGAGGAAACAATTTTTTTTATATATATATATATGCTAGCTGATTGTCCGGCGTTGCACATGTGTGAAAAATCATCTTATAAACAATGAGAGGTAATATAGTTGGCTGCCACTCGCCATTAGCCCTGGCACATTGCCAATGGTTAATTTTAGTAAGCTTACTAATAAAAGCTAACTACTTAACTAACCGCTCTCTAAGACGTTACGGCGCAATACAACGTCATGGAGAGTGGTAGCGTATTTGCACCAATATTATGACATATATTGTCTATTGAATTTATCAAGCTCGTGTGGCCTAATTGGTAAGGTATTGAACTTGCAAACGGCAGTGTCTGAAATCAAATCTTCTGTGATACAGATTGTTTTATTCCAAGATTTTAACATCTATAGCTGGACAAACACAGACACAGAAACACAGACAGACGCACAAACTTTGATAAATATATATATATATATATATATATATATATATATATATATATATATATATGACAGGTCGTGTCATTTTCAATACAAACAAAGTTAGATCACAAAATTGTTTTTTAGCCAAATGTAATGGAGAAATTTCCCAGCTTTTAAAAACTGTTTTTGGAAATGAAATCGAAGCAATTTAACCTGAGATACAGGTTTTTATTGAAGAAGGTGTTGGTCAATATGGTCGACGCCACAAACTGAAAGATTTTTCTTTAAAGTTCATGGATTGAATTTTAAACAGCATTATTTGTTGACATTTTGGAATGCCATTGCAACCGCACGCCGCAGGCAATATACTTTCATGAATGTTTAGATCTATATATAGATCTAAACATATAGGGAAAAGAACATGGCGAACGATATGAAATGGGTCCCGATGATGTCGCTTCAACTAGAATACATAAAGCAGTGACGTCAAGGTCACAAGTTGTGTCGTTGGAAACGCACACATTAATACACAGTAAAGGAGTTATGACCAAACTGTGTCGTATATTGAATTGATTATTTTGAGCATAAAATTGATGCAAATGAATCAGTGTTAGAATAATGACGTCAATGCACTCACATAACCTTTTCTGAGATGAATGAGTTAGCGCCCTTAGAGTAGACGATCGAGGGCTTCTGAGTCCGAGGAGACAATATGAGATCAATGTTACCTGTTTAGAGGTAAATTAGGCTCAAGTTAAAGCGAGTTAAATTTAATTAAAATATTATCAAAATAACATGAATATAATATAATAATATAAATAAAAAATAAACTAATAGCACTGCTGCTACTGTCTATGATCGGCGTTTAGGTTTCCGTATCGGGGCGATAGAGCTATCCTTGGTAGACTCTTTAGTAGTCTTTTAGGATTTTGTAGTCATTGCAGCAGACGTATTGAGCTGTGATGGCTGTTGAATCGGTCCTGGGCAAACAAGATTTCTTTTGCTCTTATCGCATCACTCTCTGATATCTTTGACAAGATATTGCTGGTGTGTAAAACTCAGACAAAGTGGCGGAATGATTTCAGGCCACCCTGACCTAGCCGACTCTGCAGACATAAGCTGTATATCTTCACTCTCAACGCTATTGGCATGCTTTTTTACTTAGACGCTGCCTGCAGCAAAACAACGATTACTGCACACACTGTCTATTAGTATTAAATTTATTGTACAACAATATTGAATTTCTCTATGTTGTACTTTCAAAGACCAAATTCAGGATGGCAAAAAATACAAAACAAAGTAGACCTAATCTTTCTGCTGATAAGAAAAACTGGTGGAGCTCTTAATTTGGCTGATCATTTTGCTTTTTGCAAGAAAAAATCCACTTTATTCCTTTATTGGAACAAGCACATTGCCATGATTGTACAATAATATGTGAGCCAAGCCATTTACTACCTAATTAAATAAAACTCAGATTATGTAACCAAGAAACTTTAGATAGTTTGTGTATAAATAGCGCACGCACGCAAAATTTGAAAATTCTTATCTCACTAATTGACAAAATGAGAAACATACCTCAGCTATATCAGAAAGAGAAGAACTCTGGTGATTCTGCGCTACCTTTTTAGCAAGCCAAAGCAGTAATCGCAGCTGTACTTTGTGTGACCAGCGACGAGAAAGTTCAGTTCAATCTCCTTGTGCAGCCCGTTTGCAACGTGCCAAGTCAAGTCCTGTATCACTGCGATTTTTTTATTCTCGCCACTAAAAAGAGTTTGATATACATAATTTTATCAATACATTTTCAATACAAACATGAAACTCAAAACATTGGTTGTTGCATGCATACCAACAGTTGTCGGCGTGGAACAAAGCTTTCTCTTCACCAAAGCCAAAGGACTCTAGATAGTAATGAATATAGGATGTGATGCTGTTGGCTCCTTTTGTTGAACAAGCAGTCTCTTCAATCAGATAATTCCCTTGTGGAGGGAAGGTGTCACAGGCCACTCCAAATAGCGCACACTTCCGAGGGGTTTTGAAATAGAGTAGCCCAGGTTGCTGTGGGTTGGCAGGGTAGTGGACCTAAAAATTAAACAAAAGTGAACATTTGCTGTTTTTCTATAGACATGCAAGTACATTGTACATTTACTATTTATATATTAATTTTTAAATGCTTATTTTTATATAAAAATTTGGTTGTTTCTATAATTCTCAATTAGCATTTGGAATGCTAATTAAAAATTATTGTCAAAATAATTATTGTTAAAATTGTTAAATTGTTAAATTGCCAATTTTTAAAACTCAGCAGTGTTTCAACTTCAAACACTACATTCATAGCCTTATACCTTGTAATAGTCGAGTAATTATTGTTATATTTTGGGCTGCATGTGCGTTTTTGACGAAAATATAAAATAAGATTGGCACTTTGTAACAAGCAACAAGAAATGTTTTAGAAAATGTTTTTGACCTACCTGCTGTGCATAATCAAATCTGTAGTGAGCAACAGGAGGTCTTGTCAGAGGAGTGTTCGTACCAAGCTTTGAACCTTCTGTTAGATATTGTCGGGACGACAGGATCTCTAAACTAAGACTGTTATCAGCAAAACTTGACTGAAAATTTCCATCTAATCCATCATTTTCAAGATCTAAATCGATCTTACTGCTTCGATAATTACTATTACTTGCTTCTCTACACTGTAAGTCTAAATAATCCACAATGACCTACTCAAATTCTTTTCAAAAATCACCCTCATCGGTATCGCAGTGAGACATTTTAAAATGCAATACGTAGACTGAATAACCGGAAATAAAATATCGCCATTATTATAGACCTTAGCAACCACTTCAAAGTCTACAAAACAGTCTAATAAAGCATCCTAGCTTATCAAACACCTCAGAAATTAATTCCTGACATATGATTTGCGCTAGAAAAGTCATGACCTCAAATTACAAAAGTCTAAGCCGCATGGACAAGTTTTACTTTGAGAGCCTATTGTGCGCTATATGAAATGCCGCGTTTGTATTGAAAATGATACGCACTGTCACCCACACGCACACACGCACGCACGCACGCACGCACGCACACACACACACACACACACACACATATATATATATATAAGCTGTAATACCCGGCATGGCTCAGGTAATAAAAATGTCTTTGGACAGAAAATTTATTTGTATTTAACTTGAAACATGATTTGTCATTCTAACTTTCAAACTACAAATCATGAAAAAAGTGTAGCTGTGAAGAAATGTACTTGTATGTGTGTAGTTGAAATAATATCTGAGGGAAAATAAAATCAACTGTAAAGGTTTTCAAACTTTTTCAAACATTTGTAACTTTCAAAGTTCAAAACTTGAAATAAATGTTTTGTTGAAATAAATTATGAAGAAAAATGAAAATTTTTCTTAAATTCAAATGTGAAATCATTAGCAAGTATTGGCAAAAGTAAAGTAAGTCTGTTTTGCTATGATTACAATAAAAAGCTATCTGTTTAAAATTGTATTATTTTAGTTCATTTCAGTGCTAGCATGCGAAAATCTTCATGCCACTTTTCGTATGCTAGTGTTTGCATGCCAAAGTATCGTAAGCTATAGATGTACATAGAGTGGTATAGAAGCCCATAGTAATCATCTAATGCAATCACCTTTTGGTAAAAATCATCGTCATTAAAAATAGTTACAAAATAATATGGTAAACGTAGTAGCTATAGGTCCCTACAATGACTTTAGCGCATTTTGTAGCTATGATCTGCAAAATAATGTAACATTACAATGTATTACGTAAAGACTTCTTACCTTCAAGACAGATGCGCAACATAAACACTAAATCTAACTTAAATAGATTTAGTTTACTAAACATGTACACGCAGAAAAATGTTGCCTTAACGAAAAAATAATAAAAAAACATGTTTTTTAGAGTTAGGCAAAAAATATTTTATAACGAAATTATATTTTATATATTTTGGCATCCTAATGCATGGGGCAAAGCTCAAATAATTCGCCGTTTAGCGCGTGCATACGCGCTAAACGGTTCCTTCAATCAGTACGCCTTGTATTGCGGAGTGGTAGAGCGTGTGGATTTAGAACTTGCAGTTTCAATCTCTGGGTGTTCAGTTTTATTTTAAAGCGGAACTTTGAATTCCAAGATTTTAATAGCTATAGCTGGACATACGCAGACACATGCACATATACATACACACATACACACAAATTTAGAAAAATGTATATATATACTATAATAACAAACATGCTATAATTCTTTACTATTGATACAACATCCCGTACATCTACACACAGTTTGTCTACTGATGAAGCTACAGTGTTATTCTCTGTGTATGAAACACTCACCTGGAAATGATGCCAAGATGACACTAAAGCACAGACAACTAACTAGGAGTAAGTGAAGCATCTTTAGGGAGTTCTGTAGTGGTAAAGCTTGCTTTCCCAACTATAGTTCCTCTAACATGAATTGTAACTTTTGTGTAGCTTAACTGTTCTGTGATTGGTGAGATCAATTGTCTGGCTCTGTAATCCCACCCATCTTGATGAATTGAAGGAACCGACCATAAATAGTTCATTGGATCATGCTAATGACAACAGACCTCAAAGTAACACTGATGGGTTACTTGTCCAAGATTTTAATAGCTATAGCCAGACAGACCGACAGATATCTAAACAGATGAACAAACTCTGAGATATACATATATATATATATATATATATATATATATTTATTTATATATATATAGATATATATATATACTATAACTAAAAAAAAGTGATAATGTTTAACTATTGATAAAACATCATGTACATCCAACCAAACACACTGTTAGTCTACTGATGAAGCTACAGTGTTATTCTCTGTCTATGAACCACTCTCCTGGAAATGATGCCAAGATGACACTAAAGCACAGACAACAGCACACTTCCCAACTATAGTTCTTCTAACATCAACTTTAACTTTTGTGTAGCTTAAATGTCCTGTGATTGGTAGGATTAATTTGTTTGCTACGTAATTCCACCCATCTTGGTGATTTTAAAGGACCAGCAATAAATAGTTCATTGGCGCGTGCTAAAAACAACAGTCCTCAATGTCACACTGGTGGGTTACTTCATCATATATAAGTGTCAAACTTCATCCTTCTAGATTGTAGCATGATACCATATAGTAGCTTTGGTATTACAGTGTGAAAAATACCTTCACTAGTTAATAATATAATCACACAGGTTCTTTTATAAGGTATTTTACTTGCATATTATTCAACTTATTATTATAAATAAATTATTAATGATAGTATTGATAGAAATAAAAAAAATGTGTTATTTTACTCATTGCAAATACAATTATATGATTCATTATAACAAGATATGTTATCACCTCAGTTGAGTATAGCATAGATTTTATAGACACGGTTGACAATAACAAAGTTTATAATAGCCACAGTTTAATAAATGTTTGCAGATAATGTAGAACTTTTATTTGAACTCTATGGCACTATATCCTTTTCACTCTGCTTTCACAGGGGTGCTTCAGAGAATTGCCGTTCAAATAAAAGGCGGGGTTGTATTTTTTAATGTGCCTGTCAGAATTGTTGTTAGTCATTGAGTCATTGAGCACAAGTCATCGATGCATCTACCATCTGTTTGGCACTTCCATCTAAAACTACTCGGATTTTGTTTGGTTTCTTTGGATGCCAAACCTCAAAATGAGGTATATACCAAGAGTCTTTTTTGCTACGCTCCTCTGTTGGCACATGTTCTGCTTCACATTTAGTGATTAGGTCATTCATGAATGCATGGTATTGCTCAGAAAGATTTGGGTCTTTCTCAAGCCTTTTTTGAGATTTTTGAAACGAGCCTCTGCTGTTTTGAAGCTACGATTTGAAGCTGGCCTTTGTTTGAGTAGCAACGGCATTGTGACATGGTTTTCTAATACCACAGTTCCGTTGCTCATTAGTTCAAGGAAGGTTTTATCTTCTATGGACAGTTCATCTTTGGTAGTAGCAAAATGTTTGAAGTCTTGGTTTAGCATGTCTATCAACTTGTTTATTTGTTTGCTTGTTTCCGGTTTGCAAATGAAAGTTGTTTCAGTTTTGTCATCTATGGGCTCTATGATAGTTTTGTTCACAATGGTGCAGTTGGAATTGTCTCCAGAGTACACTTCCAGACTGCCCATACTTTTAAAATCTGTAATAAAAACACTCTAGCCAAAGTCATGTCATAAATCTATCACCCATTGAAAAGCATTGATCCACCAGTGTCTAGACATAAATTGTAGATTGCATCTATAAACCAAGCCACAAAATATAATGGTTGGTGCGATAATGGGTTATTTTATTTTAGGTTATTGATGTCACAACATTATGCTGTAATAAAACTATCTCTTAACCTTAAATGAGTAAAAAAAAATGCGTGTGCTGACCTGGCCCGATTTGATCTTGGCCCTCATTACTGACCCTGAGTCTTGCCTGACCCTGCATTTCTTGGTCTCGTTTCAGCACTAATTTGAATAAGTGTAGTTATATCTTGAGTACTCAGCGATAACAATAAAAAGAAATCACAGCTGATTGATGTTTGCAGCAGTAGTCGATTTACAAAGATGTAATAAATAGAAAATTATGTATATCCAAAAAACAATAACAATATAAAGTAATACAACACCCTCAGGATAGTGGTGTTACTTACGTACAAACCGGTGAGTAGATGCATATCAAATAAATGCATATTCCACAGTACCCCAGGTTGATGAAGTATAGATAAATACAAATAAACAAATCTCCAGATGTTGTCAAGGCGATATCATTACAGTAGTAAGAGCCGTGTTGCTCTGTATGTGCAAAGCCACTCTAAAAGTTTTTAGAAAAAATAATGGCTCCACGCAAGAATAGAACTCATGTATTTTTTGTAGCCAAGCACACTATCAACTGCACCATCGAACAACAATACATGTGAATGTGCACACGACTCTACATGTTTATCTTTCCTGCGGATGGGACTGGCTTAGTACATTTATCCGTCTAACAAGACTGGTTTAGTATATATTTCTGACTCACCAGCCTGGCTTGGTACATCTCTCTGGCTCACTAGAACGGCTTGGTATATCTCTCTGGCTCACCAGACTGACCTGTTGCAACTATCTGACTCACTAGACTGGCTTGGTATATCTCTCTGGCCCACCAGACATTCTTGGTACAACTATCCTGCTCCTCAGACGGGCTAGGTATATCTCTCTAGCTCAATAGACTGGTTTGGTACATCTCTCTGGCTCACCAGACCGGCCTGGTACATCTCTCTGGCTCATCAGACTGGCTCGGTATGTTTCTCTGGCTCACCAGTTTGGCTTGGTACATCTCTCCAGCTCAACAGACTGGTTTGGTACATCTAACCCGCTCCTCAGATTGGCTTAGTATATCTCTCTAGCTGAATAGACCAGCTTGGTACATCTTTCTGGCTCATCAGACCGGCTTGGTACATCTCTCTGGCTCACCAGACCGGCCTGGTACACCTCTCTAGCTCATCAGACTGGCTTGGTACATCTCTCTGAATCACCAGACTTGCTTGGTAGCTCTATCTGGCTCATTAGACTGGCTTGGTACTAGTGTCTATTTCATGCTCCATAGTAGTGTGTGGGGATTATGATTGTGAGAGGTGTCAATATGCAATTATAGCCTATTTGAGTTTTAGTGAGCCAAGGTTATACCTCTAAGGTTAAGCAACCGAAAACTGACAGTATGAAGAGTCAGTGAGTTGAGGAGCATGTTATAGCTGACGCGTTGTGACTTCACCTAGTTTCATCTCTCCTCAAAACACTTCACCATATTGTCTGACCCAAGCTTAGTCATATTAGGAGTGCTGAAAACTGTTCGATCGGCAGCTCAGCAGCATGGGCAGATGTCTAGCAAGGGATTTTAAAAACCGCCTTTAACTTGTAATCAAAAGTTTGTTACACTGGGGTCATAAGGTTAACTATTCAGCCTCAAATATAGGCTTTACTCGTTATTTTGTACAGAGGTGCTTTTCAGGGACACCCAATCTGTCAGGTACTTGTTATATATTGTTTACTTTAGATAACTTATGATAGAACTAATCACAAGAGCACATAGAAATTAATAGCCATATAAGAAGTGTGCACCATACGACTTCATTTAGTAATCCTACAAATAAAGGCTAAGCATATGGTGATAAGCATAATTAAATTACTGAATAGGAAATGGATATTACAAGGAGGAATGTGTCACTACCGTAAACATACAGTGATAAGCGTACTTGAAAGTTGACTTGCAACAAAACTTACATTACAATTATTTGGTATCAAAAGGCTCACTATATTTTACTCCACTGTGTTGTAAGTTCAAAATATGTAGAAATGTGATTACAAACTCTTAGAAGCTAAAACACGCTCAAATAAAAACGGCCATAGGTTAGAATCTCTTTATTTTGATGAGGTATTCAGCTCAAGGTAGCTATTGTTTTGAAACTTGATGTTATCATCTGAATTGAAAGGCCAATAAACAACACATAACGACACCAAGTGTTAACTACCAATAATATATATATATATATATATATATATATATATATATACATGTATATATCCATATTTAATAAATAAATAAACATAAGCATTCAAATGTGACAGACAATTAATCACATTCAAACATGCAGAAACTGGGCGTTCAGTTTTGCCAAAACTATAGAATCTTGCTTTATATGTACGCTTTCATCTTGTTTATGCTCAACCCAGTTGTCTCTTTATTTTCTGCTTGGTCTTCTATGTGGTTCTTTGAGCGTACTCAACTGTTGCCAAGATTTCTTCAGCAACTGGAAGGCTCAGCCCAAAGACAATGGTGACCAGGTGGTCAGTCTCTAATGTCCTGGTCATGGCGCTTTGGCATAACAGAAAGACAAGTCCCAATAAAATTAAGAGAACGCTTTTCTTCCTTTTGCAAGGCTTATTATTGGTGAATAAAAAATGCGCATTGAGAGTACTGCGAAACATCAAGATTTTGATTACGTCAATGCTTATAATGAGGATACATCTCACGACCACATCAATATACTTATATGTCTAGTTTACAATGAGGATACATCTCGTGACCACATCAATATACTTGTATGTCTATGTTATGATGAGAATACATCTTACTGCTACATCAATATACTTGTATGTCCATGTTATAAAAAAAATACATCTCACTACTACATCAATATACTTGTATGTCTATGCTATAAAGAAGATACACTTCACTTCTGCATCAATGTACTTGTATATGTTTATCTATCTTATAAAAAAGATTCAGCTCACTACTGCATCAATGTATGTGGATGTCTATGCTTTTGTTGAATAAAAAATGCTTAAAGTTTTCACGGTTTATGCTTGTTTATGATTAAACATGTTTGATATCTGTTTGTATACTAAGCTTATTGATGAAGACGTAACACAAACAGATGCCAGTATATAGCATACAATATTACTAAAATGTATGATATGACTCTCTTGGATTCACACATTTCTATACTTCTGTTTGAATATAAAGTCATATTTCTTTAAATAGAGAGACTTACTGAGTTATTATCTACTATTGTTTGATATGATAAAGGGATTTCTTTACTGAAAATAATGGAGTAGTTATGAATTTTAACTCTTTATACATTGGGTGCTGCCTCATCTTTATATATCACATAGAGCAATTAAGAGAATCAGTTAACGTTATCTATAATATCGTAGCTGATAAAATAGATCATATGACTCCATCTAGTAACAGCTCGTTTTTGAGTTTTTAAGAGATTGTAATTACATTTCCACATAATTTGAACCTTCTATGCAGCAGAGTAACACATGATGAGCTTTTTGATACCAAACAACTGTAATGTAAACTTCATTGCAAGTCAACCCTTAAGGTGGACGGGATTACCATGCCAACAAATTATTCCTACCAATCACAAAACAGTTAGGCTACACAAAAGTTAAAATTCATGTTAGAGGAACTATAGTTGGGAAGGCAAGCCTGGCCACTAAAAGTCCCTAAAGATGCTTCAATTACTCTTAGTTAGTTGTCTGTGCTTTAGTGCCATCTTGAAATCATTTCCAGGTAAGTTGTTCATACACAGAGAATAACACTGTTACTTCATTAGTAGACTAACGGTGTGTGTGGTTGTACATGATGTTGTATCAATAGGAAAGCACGATAAAATGTTGCTAATTATAGTATATATGTATATAGTATTTTCGTACTCCTTTACTGTATCATTTGTGATATAGTAGAACCCTAGCTGTAATTATTATATATATATTTATATATATATCAATTTTACTCACATACACATACTCATATATCATGTACTCATATATATATATATATATATATATATATATATATATATATATATATATATATATATATATATATATATATATATATATATATATATATATATATATATATATATATATATATATATATATATATATATATATGTATATATATATATATATATATATACATGTATAGATATATACATACATCTATATGTATAGATATATACACATACATATATATAAGCATATGTACATATATATACATACATATACATAAATATATTTATAAATACATAATTTTATTTATTATTTATTATATGTTTATATATAGATTTATATGTATACATTTATATACATCTATATATATGTATATAAATATTTATATATATAAATGTATATACATACACTATATCCCATTAAACCAGAGTCAGGAAAAGTAAGCAAGCAAGTCCTAAAGAAAGCAAATCGCATATTTTGTAATGAGACGAATGTTACTCTTTGATGTAACACTACTGAAGCCATCAAGTGGTTTGTAGCTACAAAGGAAAAAAGCATAAAATCCATTATTTCCTTTGACGTCTGCGACCTCTACTTTTCTATTTTACCAAATCTACCTAAAAATGTACTTCAATTTGCTGTCAGACACACCGATTTGACAGAAGAACAACTAAACATCATCATCTATACAAAAGATGCTTAGCTAACAAATGAAAACAATGCTTTGGACAAAAATAAACTCAATGATCATGATCGATGTTACATTGGTAATTTTTTGATGAAGCAGAGACGTGTGATTTATCCGGTTCCTCTTTACTATCCTTACTACCTAACAACATCAGAAACACCGCTAGGCTATACGACGATCTAGACTCATGCAATGGCAAACCCCGCAACATAGAAAACACAAAAATAGATATGCAACAACTTCAATGAAAACAATTACAAATCGGAAAAAAAGCCAACATGAAATGCATCTCCTCTCACAGATGTAACTCTAAACTTAAACACTAACTCACACAGACTTTACCCAAAACCTCATAACAACATACAGTATGTTCACAAACTGCAAACCATCCTACACAACAACAAAATTGTACCTGTAAACATAAACAGATTAATTAGCAGCCTGTTATCATCTGCTGCCAAGTTTAACAATGCAAATGAGCCTTGCTAAACAGCAGTCACAAGTAGAGGCTACAACTATGAGCTGAAATATATGCCACCAACCGACAATGTAACCACCTATACGAAAAGGACGCTCAAAACAATGTGGTACAACCTACCATTCAATGCAAATGTGCAAACAATTGTAGCAAACAGTTCCTGTCAATTGTAAATAAAAACCTTCAAAAAGACAGCCCGAAGCAAAGTATTTAACTGTCAAACTTTAAAAGTCAGCTACTCAACGATGCCTAGTATGAAAAGCAAAATAGATAAAAACAACAGCAAATTACTCAACAATAACACAACAAGTATAGGTAATAAGTGCAACTGCAGAACCAAAGTATGTTTTTTACAACAAGACTGCCTACAAAAAATTGTAGTGTATCAGACAACAATAACTACACTTGACAAACAAACCACTGATACCTATGTATGGCTATGCAAACTGACTCCGAAACCAGACATCGCAACCACTGAGCGGGCTTCAAAAAAAGCAATTAAAAAAACACCACTGATTTTAGTAAGCATGTTTGGAACTTAAAAGATAACAGCATAAACTTCAAAATTGATTGAACATACTAAATCTTGCAAGTTCATTCAACAACAGATCAAAGAAATACAACCTTTGTTCAGCAGAAAGGTTTCATATCATTGACAAACCGGAACAAACGATCCGAAATCACATCGAGCTGCTTACTTTCTAAAAATCATTTCCTCTCTCAAATTTGCACCAACCAATCAGCAAGAAGCAGTATCATCAGGCAGCCAAGCTGAACCCCTGCCAATTAAAAAAGGAAGAAAAAATCAGCCACCATTCTATTTTTAGTAGCAGCCTGATGATTGATAGAAGAGGTAATGAAACTGTCAGTAGCTTCAAAGATAAGAACAACTATTTTCCATAACTAGTATTATTTGCTTCAATTCCTTGTATAGCTCTTTTATTATAGTATTACTTTATTGTATTACTTTATAATCTTTTAGTAGATCCTAGTTATAATTATATATACATGTATATATAATATATATAGATATGTGTTCACAATTGATCGTCCAGATTTGCATCAGCAGATAGAAACAGGAATTTCCTAGATGTTCTTCTAACGTCCCTGAATAACCTGCTTAGTTCCGCATGTTATACCTGATGAGGTGATACCTACTGTGTCTGCTATGTGCCTGTTTGGTTTGTATGAAGTAAACATATATTATCTCCAACTAAAGTAAATACATTTCCAGTAATAGTCATTATTATTTATCAAGGTGTGAATATTATTATTTATTAATGTGATACCTAATATATGATATAAGCAGATATGATAGAGCGATATATGAGATAAGCTGGCTGGATATTGTCCCAAATGCTCCAATCACTGTAGGTATTTATTTACATGTAGGTTGGATATTTCACAGCCTTCAAAGCTCAAATCTCAGCTTTTTATACTTCCCTTTCTTTTCATCTCCTTTCTTCTCTACCCTGGTGTCTCTTTTGAGATTGTTATATAAATAATCTGACGCTCTGCTGTTTTGTCGTTGATTAATACTAAACCTTGTGTCCAGGCCTCTATTATCTTATCAGTCTAAATGTTGAAGTGCCATAACCTCTTTGCTTTGTCGTTTGCAGAAACTGGTTCCACCCTGTGGTCATATCATTTTTCTGTATGTGGAAGGTTATGCTTCTTACAGCTACTCCAGTGTGTAAAGCGAGTAACTAAAATGATTTATTAATATCATTCTAACTGATTTTAAAACAACAAAATGTCACAGCCATCTGGAAGTAAATTAATAATGCTGCATTAAGTACTTTCTTATTTTATCAGCAGGCACTTTAAATCAGTCAATCTATTTAAATGCAAAAAACTAACAAACGACTCTCTGACAAAGGTAAAGCTTCAAGGCAAACATCCAAACGCCAAGTAGTTTTTTGGACTGATTTTGAAGATCGACATTGGAATATTTCTCTACAAATCTGCCAATATCTTTAGTTTTATTGAAAAGGAGTGAAATAGACCAAAAACAGTGAAATGTGCAACAAGAAAGTAAATTTAATCTCAAGTAATTACTGGTGGCTGCCAAAGTCTTGTTACAGAATCTTTGGAATATTGAAATATTTGATGACAAAAATTTTCAGTCAGAGATATCTTCGTAGGTGTCTGAGTTTCCCTGGTTATTGACCATAAATAACAATAGTTTGTATCACCTTCACTTGCATCTACCTGTGGCTCATATACTCAGCAAGTCAATATGGCTGATTAGTAGTCACCCTATTTTTTGGCAGAAACTATGAAAAACTGATGTTGATCTACTAATATAATTGCTCAGCATGTCATTAAGACTTTGTATTTAGTTTATTCCATTCTAGAAACTATTATTACCAATTGAAACCAGAGCTTTGTATTCACTGAGTTTGGTCGAAGTTGAAGAGGTTAGGTAAACTAGAGTGGTTCCATATTATCAGGCTTGAAAACATGAAACATTTGCATACCTGTCTACATACGAAGCATTAGTGTATTCCTGATCAATAATAGGCAATGGACGTCTCACAACCCTGTTCGCTCCTCTTTTCTTCTCCTCTTCTGATCTTTGAACTAAAAAAAAGCATCTGTAGTCAACAGTAGTTTTTACAAAACTTCGGAACCTCAAAGATTACTTATCATGACAAAAGTGACTGAAAACTAGATATTGTTTGTAGTTGTGTTCTATTTACTGATGAAGTTTGTCACGACTCCTTCTATTAAACCATTACTATAACCAATTGTTCATGCCTGTCATTTTACTAGGAACTAACAGTAACAATATCATGCTAGTGTTTTTATTTTCAAATACTTACCTCTTCGTTGACTATATGTATCAGAGGATAACTCCAAGTATTCCTCGTCTCCTGTGATAAAGAGAGTACAATACCAACAAGAATAAAATAATTTTATTTGTTTTCAAGATTAAAATTTAAATATAGCTAGTTTTAATAGGAAGTTGTTACTCAGTGTTTTTGGTACAAGAAGAAAAGTTCATACACTCTTAAAATCATCTATAATTCTTAGATGTTTCAAAACAATTTACTGAAATAAAATAAAATTTTACTACAACTTACTGTTACACTTCGTTATTTTAGCAGCTATTTAACCTATTTTCTGATAGAAAAAGCTAAATTTAAAGTTTACCAAATTGTAGGAACACTTTAAATAACTTTATTATGCTAATTCTTTGACATACATTTGGGTAAATATTTGTCATAAGACTTTAAAGTAAATGTAATCTACAACATTTGGAGTTTCTCAAAACAGTTTTATAATTTAATATAGTAAATGAAGTATTATATAATTTTGAATAGCAATTTTATTACGTTATAAATTATAATATTTATGTTATTATAATTTATAAAATGGTAATAATTTTATAAATAATAATACAACGTATAGAAATATAAATTGCAAATATGATTTATAATCTTTCCGTATGCAACCAGTTCTTCACAAAGTTGGGTCTCACGAAAATTGAACAACATTAAGCACAGTTTTTTCCTTTTGTAGTTTCAAAATAATATATACTAAAAGAACCACAGTAATGCCTGTCATTTTACTAGGAACTAACAGTAACAATATCATGAAAATGTTCTTACGCTAAGACACTTATATTTCGCTAGTATTTAATTTCGTGAGTAGCATACAGAGTAAAATCTCGCTGCAACTTAGTTTCGCAACTCTGATGAGTGCGAAAATATAATTATGTGGAAATAAATGCAGTGGAACAAACATAATTATATTCCTCAAGTTAGGTTCGCCGGTAAGAAAAAAAATTCATTGTGGGACTAGTTTGTAATTGTGAACCGCAGGTAGAATTGTATGGCCAAGATCGATAATGCAATTTGATCGCTTGCTGCCATTTGTTTCTTGGATTACTGTAAAATGGAATTTAATTACGCTGAAAATTTGTAAGTTTTTGTCACAATTTAGCTTGTTTTTATATCAACGTATTTTAATTTTAACGACCAACGGTGTTGTGTATAGGTATTAATTTTAACGTTTTCCCAAACACTCAAATGCTGCTAATAATTGCTGAACATCTTTATTACAGTAATTACAAGTTGTATACAAATACATGCATGATACAGCTGCTAGTAATACTACAGCTACTAGCACAGTGTGTAGTTATTATAACTTCTTCTCTTCCTTTTTTATTAGTGGTATTTATCAGAGCTAACTCTTTCTCTATTGCCTCATCTTCTGAATCATTACAGGTTATTGAAGAGGTGTCAGTGGTGAATCCAAACCTTTCCAGAGCCATGCTGCTTGTGTAGTACTGTGAGTGTCAGTGTGTCTTATTTTCTTTCAACACGCGATGCTCACTGCATTGATTGATGTCGCAAACAAACAATAACGCTACTAATGCGTGTGCATTGACATCAAATTCCTATCTTTATAAGTCATTATTAATGGGAAAATAATCATAATTAGGTGCAAAATAATAACGTAATAAATTTTGTCAGTCAAATTATTTTGTGGGTTTATATTTTAACAATGCTATAGTGGTCGTTAAAAATGTTAAAATAAATGCCGTTATAAAATTCCATTCTACAGTATCAATGAACAAAGCTATTTAATTCCGCGTTTTCGCACGTTCGTTATGATAGTTTAGTTTCGCTCATGAAATTTTCGCGAAAGGATGACTCCGCGAAAACGCGAAAGTTAGATGAGGCGAATACATAAGTGTCCTAGGGTATTTTCAAATACCTACCTCTTCGTTGACTGTATGTATCAGAGGATAACTCCAAGTATTCCCCGTCTCCTGTAATAGAAAGAGGACAGTACTAGCAAGTATGAAGAAACTTTAAATTTTATTCTAGATCAAAATTTAAATATAGAAAATTTTAATAAGAAGTTCTTACTCTGTGTACCTGGTAAAAGAGGAAGCATTTATACACCCTTGAAATCATCCATAATTATTAGATGTTTCAAAACAATTTACAGAAATAGAATAAAATTTCACCACAACCTTCTGTTACATTTCATTATTTTTAGCAGTTACTTGAACTTATTTTCTGATAAAAAAAGCTAAATTTAAAGTTTACCAAACTATAGTCTCACTTGAACTTACTTTATCATGCTAATTCTTTGACATGCATTTAAGTAAATATTTGTCATAAGGCTTTAAAGTAAATGTAATCTACAACATCTGGAGTTTTTTAAAATATTTTTATAATTTAAATAATTTATAATTATATTATTATACAACCATATATGTAATCATTCTAACTTTATAAATTATAATGTTTGTATTATTATAATTTATCAAGTTATACTAATAAGTTTATAAATCGTAATATAACTTATACAATTATAAATTATAATACGATGATTTATATTCTGTCCATATGTACACAGTTTTTCACATACGTGTAGTTGGGCTCTACAAAACTTGAACAATATTAGGCAATTTTTTATTTTTCATTTCAATAGTTTTAAAATGATAGACACTTAAATCACCACAGCAAATAGTAAAAATGTCAAAAAAACAATACCTTGTTTTCAAATACCACAGAAATTACTATAGAATTGAGCAAACACCATTAACCAATTGCTTTGCAATATTTCCAAAACTGTGTATGAGTTATTACAAGAAAAAAAGTAAAAATAAAGAGATCCAAAAAGAGACTGAAACATAAAAATGGAGAAGCTGTGATAATAATAGCAGATACAATGTGAGAGTGTCAAATATTCAAACGGAAATTTATAAGAAAAGTTGTGATTTTCTAAAGTTTACTTACTGTAAGTTAGAATAGCTTCATATTTTTATCCCTACCCTCTCTGATGCACCCGTAGTGTCATTTATCCTCAAGGCTATACCTCAACTTCCCTGTTTTTACATAAATACTTCTTTGTTATTAATTATTCATAATAGTATTACCCTGGAAGTCTGGTTCATTGTAAAGAGATCATCAGGTGTAATAACTATGTGCACAAATATTCCCATTTTATCAAAGCAGTTCAGCAGCTAAGCATAAAGCACGGCCTTCTGAGTGAATGTCATGAGTTTGAACCCGTCACTGTGCCATCTTTTTTAACCTCAACCTATGGGCTTGATCGTACAGACGGACATACAGATGAGCACAACTTTTACTATAATAGATATTGCTTCTATGTGAATTACTTTTTATACTTAGTTTGTTTAAAGATTTTTATACTGTATATAATTATGTATTGTGAGGGATACGCATTGCGAGCAGAGCTGGTGCCAGCGTGACGGCCAAGTGACAGGCCGGGCCAGGCCTCTCTCTCTTGCCCGGAGGCTAGGCCGGCAATAAGGCAAGAGTAATGCGGGTCATGTAGCCACCAAACATACGGCGGGAAGCGAAACCGTAAGTGGGCGGTGCCAACAAAAACGAATCAGATAAAAGAACAGACGCGATGAAGAGGCAGGCAGCGCAGCGCAGCTCCCTGCATACAAGAGACACTATCATTATACTGTGTAATGTTTATGTATGCATGGCGTTGTTATATTAATACAACTACATGTATATTTATTATGTAAATATACATTGTATGCTCAGATAACAACTCTGTCTTCGTGATTACTCAGCTTGTGGGAAACCGTAAAAGTGGCACAGTAAAATCCACCACAGTATCATATATTACTATATTTCTAAAACAATTGTATGGTATTTTATATGTAACTAACTGCATTACCCGTGTTTGGGAACATATTTACATAAAGCAAGTTTTATTGAGAGTTGTCTTTCATACTGTAAAACAACTCCAAATATGCAATCTTCTGAAATTTTT